>NC_036246.1:39225002-39229674 GCF_002742605.1 Olea europaea var. sylvestris | reverse complement strand
GAGCAATTCGGCACTTAGTTGGGTGATTTATGTTATAAACCAGCTCGGTCATTCGCTTGCTTAAATCATCAAACTTGAAGGGGAAGACTGCAGATTTACGTAATAAAACAACTTGGAGAGGGTGTTGCTACCATCTTTCTTTGCTCTGGTTGACCCTCTAATCCATCAGAACTATAGTTAGCATCATCATGATTAGATGGGGTTGCATGAATTCAGTCTTTTAGACTTGAAAATTTTTCAAAGTTTTAAAAAAATTTCTATATATAGAGGTCATTTTTTTGATTAATAAATATACATACTGAGGTCATTTAAAAAGACTTATACACACCTAGGCCATTTTTCAATTTCTTAGGATTGATACCTTAATGAAATTTCCTCTCGGTGGATAAGTTGTGCATTCCTTGTTGGAGTTTGTCTTTACTTTCACATTATAACCTCGTTAACAATCATATATTCTATTTTTAAGTGCTTGTGACTATAATTTGGTAAGTGTAATTACGCTTATATTTTTAATCTGATATTTTTAAGTGTATTTTTCAGGATTTTCTTGTTTAGTTTTCGTTGGAATTACGCGATATGATCGTGCTGCAAATTTGTATAGATTCTGCGTTGTATTACATGTTTTTCTGTTCCATGATGCCATCTCAGATTAATATCAGCTGATTGATTTCTTGATCCTATACATCTCAAGCACATTTGATTCTGTTTTAACAGATCCATATTTGCTGCGGACATTTTTCGTACTTCTCATGCAAAATGAATCGTTAGTTTTATGCTTTTGTTGTTCTTATAACAACAAGTCACATAACCATATTTTTAAGGTGCTTTTCAATCAACCTTTAATTGGATCTGATCTTTAATCTTGTAAAACTCCAGATCATATACTGCACCAGTCTCAACTGGAGTGCTGATGGAAGCACATTGTTCAGTGGTTACACCGATGGTGTCATCAGAGTTTGGGGCATTGGTCGCTACTAGAAAGCACGTCTAGCCTAGCAGTCAAAGATGCCTTTTTTTTTTTCTTTTTAGTAAATGTTTAGGTTCATCCTTAAAATGCTTGGAAAGATATTTGAATTCTGTGTGTGTTTATTGGTTTTGAGGGTCTTCTGTTTCAATTTTGGATTATCTTTGTTAATTCGATGTTTTACTGAGTTTTAATCCAGTTTTCAATTTTTCATATCCCCTACTTGTACATTCCTTCTTTAATTCCCTATTGATAGCAGATCGCTACTAAGTTTTCGAAAACTGTTGGGGCCTCTTTTGGGGCATTCTAAAAGGGCGCTCAAGTTAAAATTGGTTCGTTCTACACCTATATGGATTATGTTTTAGTACTTTTAATGCACACGATGTTTTTCGAACAATGATTATGTGATTAATTCGTTGTGCATTTCCACTGGTAACAATTTCATTTTAGATGTGAAAATAGACAATTAACAAAAAGTTAAATCAAATTTGAATGTTTATTTCTTGTGTGAGGTTCGTAACAACTATATTTTTTATTTTCATTCTTCCAAAAATGAGAAATAAACGGGGTCTAAATTTTTTAATTGTATGGAAGTTTTTTAGTCTTTATATATTATAACATGGGGAATTTTTATAAATGTCACTAAATTTGAAAATGTGAAAAAAAAATTTATTTGCACTAAATTTGATCAAAAATATCATTTTTTGGATGTAAAAGGTCCATATTACCCTTGGTGACCCTTTAGAAGCATTTAATGCTTGATTTGAAAGTCATTAATGTTGCGGTGTCATGATTTTTTTTTCTTATGGCCTTGTTGGAGCCTCATTTTTTGGAAGAAAATGAATTTTTGAATAGTGTATTGATGGAAAATGTGTAGTTAAAAAATAAGTAAAAGTTTTAAATTTGCGTGTAATATTATTTTATTGAAAAATGTGTGCTCGAAATGATATCAAAATATTGTTTAAGAATGTTTGTATATATATATATATATAACTTCTTACCATTCACAAACCCTAAATTCTTATCCATCTTTATCGTTTCATCATCAAGAAAACATTATTATTAGATTCATCATTCATTTTTCAGAGGTTAGTTATTAGAAGTTATTTATGTTTTCATCTTATAGCTTACTATTTTAAATGTTAAATGGAACATAATTATATCTATTTGAAATTTTTGAAACTCTTATTCATTGAGTTGTTTGATTCTTGATATATTTTTTAGGGAAAGAGATATCAACATCATTTAGAAAATGTTAAGGATTTCATAATTAAATAACTATTAAGTTATTCCTTATTTATTTTTGGGAAGATGTTATGATGTTGTTGTTGATAATTGATTATCACCATTAATGTTTTGAATAATTTCTTCAAGGTACCAAATGCATGTTTTCAAGCTTCTCGACAATTTCGACAGTTCAACTATCGAATTCGACACTTTTAAACCGCCATATTAGACATCTTAATTGTCGAACTTGGCATTTAGAAACTGTCGGGATAAATAATTTAACTGTTGGGATTCAACCATTCATTTCACCTCCTGTTATTGAATTGATTTAAATATTCAGAAGTGTGACTTTCATGCTATTAAATGTCGATATATTGATTGTGCAAAGTTCTTACCATTGTAATCTCTAGTAATCATTTGAAATTCATCGTGTCACACGGAAAAAAGTTTGTTCATGTAGATGACGAATGGAAGTAGAGAATAGACAAAACCACTTTCGTTTTGATTTCGACAAGTATTACTCTATGCACTCGTTATGGTAGAGTTGACCATAATCGAATCACGTGTTCTAACCCCATTCTAACACGACTCATGCAAATAGGTTTAATATCTAAAAGTAGTTGAAGTTGTATTCTGAATATTCCCCTAATAGTATTGTACATTCTGAAATTATATTATCATTTTATTACTGTTTGCAGACATTAGTCGTGTTTAAGTTCACAAGCAAAATTACATAGATAAAAATTGCATACCATTCGACGGAAGGATTCTATCATTCTCAAAAAGATGGTTGCAAAATAGAAAATTTGACTACATAAAAAAAAAAATGTATAAGGGACGTGTTGTTCACAAACACATTGTCAACTTACATTATTAGTAGCATTTTATTATCATTTACAAACATTGCATAACATCCTGACAGTTAAATTATCAGTTTTAACAGAAGGTTTCTGTCATTATGGACAGTTGATTGCGAGCAGAAAATGTAACTATAAATAAGATGCATAAGGAATAAGTTGTTGCAGAATATCTGGTAAAGATGTTACTATATTTATCCCTGACAAAACTATAATATATAACTCAACAATTTTTCTCGTCCTAATTGAACAATCCAACAAGTATGAAAAACGATAAATGATAAAATGCGTAACCACATGTGAAAGTAACCACCAAATCATGTTTATAATCACATTTTTGGAGGGGAGCAAAATGAGGTCATTTAGTACACAAATCAATTCTAATGTAGCATTAACAAATTTCATCACATTATTTCTTTACTCTCTTTCTCCTTTCCTTGGTGTATGGAGTCCTAATAAATACTGCAAGAAATCGAATATCTATCGATCATTTCCTTTTTGTATTAACAATATGGTGGCCACGTCCGTCACACTACAAGTTGAGGGAACATTCTCGTTTTCCAGGCATGACATTTCAAGCTCTATGGCTCTTCCATCCATTTGAAAACAACATTTACAATACTAACCGACATGAGTTCATTATTTCAAGTTTGCAAATTACGAAATAAGATTAGAGTATTTAAAATTTTGAATTCCTCATAATTAATGCACATACCGTTCACCTCTTGGTTCCCACTAGGCAATGGACCCTCATGATTATCCGAGCACGGGTTAATGCCTCCTCCATCTAATTGGAAACAACAATTACAATACTAACGGACATGAATTCAATATTTATAGTTTGCATATTACGAAATGAGATGAATGTATTCAAAATTTTGAATTCTTCATATGTTAGTGCTAAACACACGTATAAAAAATCAAAAAAAATAAACTATAATGTTCGAGAAATACTGTATTTAATTGTCGAGAATGACAGTTCATATCGAAAGATGACTCATCTGTCGAGAATAATTGAAATGAACTGTTGGGAACGACAGTTTATCGCGACAGATGTGTTACATAATTGATCTTTCGAGAAGTTCTCGTTCGTTGAGACTTCATAACTGTACAGACTTTAATTGTGACAAATTAGATAGTTTGCTTAGAAGATTCGATACCCGTGCCTAACCTAAAAAAATATAATAAATAAAGTAGGTTGTAATGACAAATATAATACAACAATCAGCTTCTACAAACCAAATAAATTCAGAAAAATATGAAGTAAAAAATTGATTGAGCGTGAAATATTTATTTGAAAAAATATAAATAAAATCTTGTCCGTGATGCACGTGGAGATAACTTTTATGCTATACATGATTACACCTTGTAAAAGTGTGTACATAAATTTAAACTAGTCATTGTCTTGTCCATTTTTCTATGTGAAACAAACTAAAATAGTTTTTTCCTCTAACATATAAAATTCTTTCGATTACTACGGTTTGAACTCTAATTTCTCATTCACCAGATCATTAATTTTGGCAAGTAAATATATGATTTCGATATTCCCACAAACGGAAACACAAGTCTACTTTGATCTTTCAAAACGAGTAAATGGGTCCCAGTCAAAATAGTCCCATTTATA
>NC_036246.1:39217526-39218985 GCF_002742605.1 Olea europaea var. sylvestris | reverse complement strand
AAAAAAAAATTTGCTACACATTTCTGTCTTTTTCATGGGAGAGAAAAATTAACACATGGCATAATAGTATTATGCCTTATTATTTAGACACTGTTCCTCTTCATTCTTCTAGCTATCTCTTTTTGTCTTCACGTGCACAAGGATACTGCTTGTCAGTTCTCTCATGCATATGCCCTTCCTCTCAACATGGTGTGATTTTTATTTCGTTGGATCTTCACCCTAAGTATAGCATTAATACCTTTGTTTGTCCATCCACCCAATGTTGTTTCTTTTGCTTGTGGTAAGAATTTATTTTTTATGGTCTATGGTTTAGTTTGTTAGAATGTGATCGTTGTTAAGTAGCTATAAGATAGGTTTATAATATGTGGCATTAGGGTTTATCTAGGTTATGTTTTGGACTTGGAGGATTGTGATTAAGTTGTATTTCTTGGGCTATATGACTTCTTTTTGTTGACTTAAATTTTTCTTATTGAAAAGCACGGATAATGCTTTCCACAATGTTCAATTTGTAACCATCAAGTAATGAGTTTCGATATGCATTCAGCCTGCGTATAAACTAATACGTGATGGATTTGGCTCAAGTAATGGGAGGCTGGAAAAGAAAAGTTTATCCAGTTATTCTATTCTATCTTTCCTTCAGCATTATGTTTTATTAGAAATTTGATGGATGTGTCATTCTTATGATCCAGGATGAAGCTGACCTAATTGACAGAAATGATGAGCAGCAGTTTCTGGCTTATGCGGATTATCTTTCAAACTTTGGCCTGCCTACCTTGATTTCTGATACAGAGGCAGCAACATCTCAAGTCCTTAAAGGGTAGGCTTACTGAGTTCTATGTAAACTATAGTCTGTTGTGGTTTGGGCATCTTCATTCCAGGGGTGTTTTTTTTCTTGGGTTTTTTCTGTTTTTCTTTTTAACGAGTGTACAAGGGTATGTGTAAATCTAGAGAAAGTGCTTCTCTAAGATGAAGTGAATTGACATCCCAATGAAGGATAACTAGGCAGGAGACATTCATCCTAAACATCCACGATTGTTTTCCTTCATCAAGCTTTGCTATTGAAACTACTGACCCTCCAAAATTACCGTGGATAAATTGGTCAAAGCAGTTTAGTTTTTGTGCAGTCATTTGTGTTGCAAAAAACTTGTTCATCACCCTGGCCAACCTTTTTTCTGTAATTCTGCAATGAACTTCTCAAATTAAATCATTAGCTTTGCTGTTATTTCAGTTTTGAACTTTTACCTATTTTGGCCCTCACCCAAGATTTTTCAGAATTTCCTTTCAAACAACTTTCTGCAATCCATGTCTTCATGAAGCACTATGTACATGTATCATTAGTATTGGCTTGTCTAATTTGACAATTTTGACTTTGATCTTTTTTCATTTTGTAACAATCCGCATATTTAACTAAGTTGGCTTGTTTAGTTTGATACTTTCTCCTTATGTTCATGTTCTATAA
>NC_036246.1:39202594-39212033 GCF_002742605.1 Olea europaea var. sylvestris | reverse complement strand
TGGCTGAGCTCAAAGTTGCTTCTTTTGTGCTTCTTTGGGGGTGCGTGTAGATGTATTCCCCAAGAAGCTCCTTTTGGGCTTTGGCAAACACGCTTATAATCAGAAATTCGAGATTAAAACCCCTCTTATTCTTTTTAAGCCAAAGTGTGACTTATTTGACTTATTAAATGTTTTGTATTATCACTTCCTAACTTGTTTAATCTGCGAGATATCCTAATACTTCGTTATTTTACAAAAACAAATGCTGCATTTGGCAGCTTGGAGTTTTGTCTTTGAATAGAAATTTTGTAATAAGCGAGCTCCTGTTTTAATAGAAATCGTTATATTTTCCAACTCAATGCCCCAGTTCTATTCATCTTGAAGAAACCATAAATCTAACTAGTGTGCTGGTGTCTATGTAAGTGAATTCCAGGATCATCCAATGCTTGCGAGGGAATACGAGAGGGTGAGAGCTGGGAAGCCTCCAGTGCTAATAGACACAACCAGATATGTGCTTGAAGTGCCACCTGCAAACAAATGGAATGATGAATCTGCATGGAAGCAGGCACTCCAGAAAGCCCAGCGTTTATTGCAGCATCAGGAGATCAGGTACTGGTAGTGGGAGGCGAAACTAGATATTTCTCCTGAATGTGGTTATCAAAGTTCGATTATGTCATGTTAAATTGAAGATAGTAGTGTATTGTCTTTCTTTGGCACTTAAAAATAATCAAATAATTCGAAGATTGAACATTCATATAGTTTGAACATAATATTGAGCATATGAAAATGGCCACCGCCTTTCATACGCACGCATGCGCATGCACTCACACGTGCATATTTGTTCTAGGTACTGGACCCATCTCCAAAACTTTATAAGATGTCCATCAGTAGCGTCCTAACATACTTAAGAGATTCAAAGGGTGTTTGGTGGGGATTAAAATTATATTTTTTTGTAGATTGTGATTGAAGTTTTTGAAATTTGTGGTTGAAAAGTCGTGGGATTCATGAAAGATGTGGTTAATATTGATTGTTTGACTTTGATTTATATTAAAATCAGATTTTAATCCATACCAAACGTGCACTCATTGTTACATATTGGCTCTAAATATCTTTGTGGAGAGAAATATATAAATCAACTAAGTGAATTGGGTAGTGAGGTGTCAATTTCAAAACTTTTGAGGTTCATTGCCTTGTGGGGTCTGAGGGGCTTTGTTTTGCTCACAATTTCACGATTTATTTATTTATTTTTTCAGTTGCCAAATATTTCGGTTTGCCCTCATGCTAAATGTCACTTGGTTGGAACATTTCTTAGTTGATCTTGGAGTTTATCATAGAATAAAGGCAAAGAGAAGAATGAAAGTGTGGAGGTTTAGAGTGAATTCTGTTCCTCTTAAGGACTATTATGATAAATATTTAACCCTCTCAAGATAATATCAATGTTTTAAAATCAAGCCTGGGCATTGACCCTGAAGAGGTAAATGGTCGAACCAGGGTGTTATGCTATTGTTAACTGTTTCTAAGTTTTCAAGTTTTGGCCTCTAATTGGATAGTGGATACATTTCGGATTTAGTTCCTGGTTTTCCATTTGATCTAGTTGGCCAATACGGTTCTTATTAGACTGATTAATATACACTGATTAATATACATGGCGCTGCTCATGTTTTTATCACAGCAATGACTTTGTGTGTTTGTTTTTATGACATCAGTTCTTCGGGTTGCATATCGTCTTTGACTATATTGCATTTTACCCTAGTTACATCTGTATAAGTCAAAGTCTAAATGACTAGATATTGGCTTTATTTTTGTGACCTATGTAACACGGACACTCTAACTAGGGCAGCGTGTCCGTGTCCGACACGTGTCGGATACGTGTTGATACCGACACTTTTCGGACACTCTACAATGATCATTTTTCTTTCTTACTATAAATATTATATATTTTTAACTCAAAGTTATTAGTAAATGACAAATAAGTACTCATATTTAAAAGATTTCAACAAAAAAAAAATTAATAATAAGTATAAAACTAAATTTAAACTATATAAATGAAGAATTTTAAAGAATTTAATGAACGTGTCGCGTCGGTACTTTTTTTAAAAATTACGAGTCGACGTATCTGACACGTATCGTGTCGGACACACGTGTCCGTGTCGGTGCATCATAGTTTGTGACTCATCTAGGTGCAAGATATTATAATTCTCAAGTTTACAAATGATATGTCCTGTAAAATCCAGTTTAAAAGTCATAAGAGTTGAGATTACCTGTCATTTCAGCCAAAACATCATGCTCCAACTCCTGTCGCTTCATGAAATACAGTATTTTACGTTTTCAAGCAGAGATTCCATGTCGTTTATTCACATTCATTTTGCTAATGTTCGCTGGCTTTACGTATTTTTCTATAATAACCTATCCTTGTGGTTCTTGCTTTTCTGAAATTTTGTATTTATGGCATTAAATGTCTTTTTGTAGGCTAGAAAATCTGGACTTGATGTCAAAGCATGGCCCTGAAGTTTGGAAGCTGTATAACCAACAGTTGGAGGCATCTTTAGCAAGGTTTGTTTCTCATGTAGTACTTATTAGTCTTCCATTCAAATGTTTCAAGAATCTATATGGGTTTCTTCTGTATATTCTCAAAACGCTCTTTGGGTTTGCCATTTTACATTTTAGAGTTTAATATTATACATTAGTGCACCTTCAGGCTTCACCTTTTGTATTTCACTTTTGACTTTTAGATGACTCGTAATACTTAAACCGTAGAAAACCTTTTTAATAGAAGACCAGGCTGTTGTAGGAAATTGACAGATTTCCCAATATTCGGATCAGATTCGAGATAGTGTGTTTGAACATTTAGTTTAAAATTGTTAGAATGCATAATGGAATTAACTGTGGATATAGTATGACTTGGGAGTGGAAAATAGGAATGAGATGGAAATCCCGATCTTGATTCTGTTCCTTAAATTTGATAAGCAGAAACTAGATTAGGAATGGATTGACTGTACCACACATACCCTTAGCTCGAAATTTTCATAATTGTTCGTGCATATAAGACTGCTTATGTAATTGTTAATCAGATTAAGTCATTTTGATTAACATAGGTACACTTTTTGAAGTAAGGAAAATTATCGAAGTAACGAATGTGATCGGCCAATCTTATTTTGAAAATATGAACACTAATTAATGCTTTTTGAGGAGTGGGATTGATCCCTAATTACACTTCAACCCAACCATTTGCAAGCTGGGTAGCCATGGGGAGTGAATCTATTTTCTGTGCTCGCGTGTGTGCATACACACGTGTTTGTGTGCTTGGTTGTTGTAGCGAATGCAGCTCATGGCAGGAGATAGCGAGCAAGGATGGAAGCAGTTGAAGAGTTTTGGTGTTGGGAATGGATATGAAGATTGCAAGGGTGGGGTGGTGATGGTGGAGAGAAGGCTAGGCTGCGAGAGAAAGTTTTGGAGGGATTGGTTGATGATTATGGCATCTAGAAGATCGGGAGGTAGGGATTGTTGTTGAAGAGCACCTGGCCCTGAGGGTGGTGAGGAGAACGTCTGTGGGTGCAGCAAGAGGAAAATAGTTGACTGGCTGAGGTGGAAAGCTAGGCGAGGGAGAGGAAGAAGGTGGTGGTGGTGTTTTGGGTTCTGTGGGACATGCCCCTTCTTTTTTGAACTTCTTTAAGACAATTTTGGCACATTAAAAATGAGTTCGTGCCCAATTGATTGGGATGGACTCATTCCTGGGAGGGAGGGAGGGAGGGAGAGAGAGAGAGAGAGAGAGAGAGAGAGAGGTCATTATTCAAGGTCAATTGTACCTGACATTGGATCAGGAATTCTAATTCCATTACCAGCTGGTTCCCTTACCAAATGGCACTATATGCCAGAGTGATATGATGTGTACTTCATTAGAGAATGTTATCCAAGTGACCAATTTTAAGCTGCATAGTTGTCAAAACCTGAACTGGTTATTGACGGCAAATAACTGTTTAGACTTGTGGGATTTGATTAATTTATTAAAAGCATTAAAATTATTTTAGATAAATACGTAGCATAGTAGGCATCAACTTAAGTATCTAGATATGACATGTTGACCAATACAAAGAGAATATATTTTGAAGTAATAATAGGAAGGCAAATAGCTGATTCAAACAGACTATTTAGCTTGTACCAATTATAAATGGGCAACACAAACTCAATCATCATATCACAGAGTGCCTTTCTCAAATCCAATTTCAAAATTGAAGCATAAAAGTTGAGGTTTTAGCAGTTCCTAATAGTAGGCATCAAATTAGGTATACGGACATGACATGTTGACCAGTACAGAGAGTTAATATATTTTGAAGTAATAATAGAAAGGCAAAACGCTGATTCAAACATACGATTTAGCTGGTACCAATTAAAAATGATAAACATAAACTCAATCATCATCAATGTTATGAAAACTGGATCAACTGTCCGGTTCAACCAGGAAAACCGAAAACCGGCCTCAAATCTGGTCCGATCATAATATATTAACTGGAAAAGAAAAACTGGCGAAGAAACCATTAAACCGTCTTGTTCAATCATGAATCGGAAAATTTTGTCTGGTTTTCCCAGTTAATGGGTTTTAAGTTTTTTTCACAAAAGATTTCAACTGTTTTGATGGGCTCACGTACTGCACTGGCAAACTCATTTAAAATTTTCTTCCTAGTGCTAATCCTTTTAAAGAGGCTTCTCTTCCACTGTCAATATGGGAAAAAAATTGTAGCCAATTTTAAATATTTAATAGTTACCTCAGTAACAAATCATGGCCCCAACAAAACTATAAGCACAAATAATTTTAATTTAAATAAAGCAAACCATTTTGATCCGATGATTGTTAGTTTTTAAAGTTTTAAAATAAATTAGGATAATAAATCTAATTAATAAACATGTATTTATATTTACTTTGAATTAGTAAACTAAAATTAAAAAAATAAAAATAAAAAATTTATTATTGTTATAATATTTCAAAGTTTGTGTTTATTTATTCAATTTTGGCGTTTGGCTTGACACTGGTTTTACCTTTTTCCTTTTTCGGGCCGATGCCTGGGTCGGTTTTTAAAAAATTGATCATCATAACATAGAATGCCTTCCTCAAATCCAATTTCAGAATGGAATCTTACAAAGTTGTGGGTGTAGCCATTTCTAATAGAGGTAAGTACACTCCCCTAGCCCCCCCCCTACTTGGGAAACTATTGGTTACGTAAAACCTTTACTTCTCCTGCTTCGCTACCCAATTGAAAAAACTAATTGAAGAATGTGGCACCACTGTAGAGACGATCACCCTTCCATAGGACATACTCCTTGGACCATTATGTTAGGCATCCACCCCTTTTTACATGTGGGCGCTAGTGAGCTCTTTCTAAAATGTCTATCTTCATGTATATATAGTTCTTCTTGGTTCCTAATGGCCTGGGAATTGTGCCTCTCTTATGTAAGGTCTAGGGTGGTTATGGGGCTGTTTCTCTATCTAGGTGTATATTTATAATATATTCTAACGTGGTTGTTCTGCCAAGTGTGTCTGGCATTTCTCTAGATTTATGCTTAAATTCAAATGTGAGCTGCTCTAAAAATGCAACTCAGTCTCCGTGCCTCGTATTTAAGCTGTTGAGATACTTCAGTGATATATATCTTGAAGAAATCAAACCGTTCAACGTGATTGTCACGTGTCAGCAACACGTTGCTTCTCCTAAATGCCTTTATTCAATTTATCATTATTGAGATGCTTCAAAGGTTAATAGTCTCACAACTCCCATTGCAGCAGATAATGCTACCAGTGCTGAAGGACCTGGATAATAGCATGGCATAGAATTCTCGATTGTAAATTCTGTCCTTTGTTCTGTATCCTTCAATTTTCATTGTAGAATGATATGGGCATGCCATATTGGCAAAGGACAAAACCTGAAACATCATATTCCACTAAATATTTTTTCCAAATCTGGCACCACGATGACAGGAGCTAAACCATACTCTGTGGGAAGCTGTGTTTAGCTTGTGTTGAACTTGCAAACCCATGCTTTTTCCGACAGTTATCAGATCAATTAGTGCTTCTTGATTAAATGAGTAGATGCTAAGCCATGAGAACTTCTGCAACTGTAGTTGGCATTGGCCAGCTTTGACTTACTTCAGCTCTTCAATCCTGCTAGAACTGATTGCATATCCCACAAACAGCAAAGAGTCGGTCATAAATTGGCAGAGTTTTTCGCCCGTAAAACATCGAGAACCGTGCAACAAATAATTTTTTATCTGAACTGTAGATTAAGTTATCATCAAAATGGGCGCCACTAGTCCGGATTTTATTATCATGCCATAAGGAAAAAAGAAAACCTAAAGAAGATCTTTGTTCTTTTTTCAATTTTTTTTTTTTTTTTGGTCACTATTGAATGTGTTTACTATTTTGACTACTAAAGCTTATTTTTCTCGTAGTAATTTGGACTCTACCTTCTCCGAGTTCATTCTCCAGGGAATTCCAAAGAACTACCAATAAATTTAAGATTTGATTAAGCAAAACATATAGTGCTGGATTGTTTGACAAATCAAGAGGCATCTTCATCCACTTGTATGATCACTTGTTTGTCTTGAATGCAATCTTCTGTTCATCACCTTCATGAATCTAGATTTTGCAGGGGCCACTGTTAAGATAAATCTTTCAGAACACCTTAGCTCTTGCAGCAAATCCAACATGTCTGCCTTGTGATAAAAAAACCAGCACATAGGAGTATGTATTGTCTCAAATGCATGAAGCTAATTCCTGGTTCCTATTTCTTGTAAGCCTAGAAAGCAGGATGCCTGTCTCTTGGCCCCACATGCATCCCACAAGTTATATCTCAAATTTTGCTTTTACACGCTTCTTACTGATGAGATATTTGTGAAGTTCTCTCTGGAAATGATTGATTTTGACTGCCTGTTGATACTTCACCGGTAGTTATATTCGTGTTCTTCTTGCTCTGTTAGAATGCAAGCGCAAGTTTTGGATCTGAATGGAAAGATTGAATCTGTAAATCGAGAAAGGAAATATCACCAGGTAATTCAGAAGATATTTCCCTGCCACCACAGCACACGTGCACATGATGGGTGAGGAGAGGGAGGGAGGAAGAGGCGAAGAGCAGCACCTGCTTTTTTAATATGAATGATTTATCTTTGTCTTTTTTAATTGGTCAGCAAAACACTGCCTATGAGCTTAGTACTTTATCTATACAATGGAGGGAACTTTGTGTCAAAAACATAGAAATCCAAGCTGCATGTGCTGAAGTCCAAACACATATTGAAGAACTGAAGAGAGAAGCTACTGAAAGGTAATTAATGTTCTTGTTGTCTTGCCTTGCTCTTCTATATTTTGTTTGTTTACAACTTCGCTTATTTTCGTAAACAGAGGCTGGAATTTGGAGGCAAATATTAGTAATGGATTCCCTCAAGCTGAAAACTGAGGTACAGTTATATAGCGTTTATGTATCTGACACTTTTGGATTCCTTTGTCTTATTGCTGATAATAATATTTAAGAATAAGTTAATCAACAAATGGAAAATAAAGGCTCAATAATCATAGAAAGAAATGATTCAGTACATCGTTCCAACATTACGAGCATAGGTGCCTCTTTTCGTTATGTACATAATTTGTCAGGAATTCGAGACCAACAATGTGTTCTCTTTCTTAAATAATATAAAATTTATCTCGGTGAAGTTTTTTCTCATTTCATTTTTAAGCATTAAGACTAATCTGACCGAGTTCGGTTGCTGACAAATTATCTTCGATTGTTGGTAACCTTTCTTAGATCTTACAGAGGCCTATTTGATTCACATAACATTCTGAAAATAATGCACTTTTATAAGTTAGTCGAGACAATGAGTAAGATTGTGATGAATTTTCATGAAAAATCGTTTTGGTTTTTGACATGTTGCAGGTTAAGAAAATTGTTAATCCACTGTTTAAGCTAAAGAGATCATGCCATTCGTGTGCTGGACAGACTCCTCTTGGTCAGGGCAAGTTGTTTACAATCCCTTTGTTAGATATATGGGAAAGATTTAATTGTTGTTTCCCTTGAAGTTATTGTGCCTCAATTGGAAAAGGTGAACACTCGGGGGCATGTTTTCTGCGTGGTGGTAGACAGGTCTTGAGAGTATAATAAACAGAATTTTAGCTCATTTTTTTTCTTTAAATATTTCGTACCAAACATGCCATTGTCTGTTGTTATACTAAATTTCAATGATTTGTGTTTATGAAACCTAGTTTCTCTTGCCTAGAAGCAAGCCTTAAATCTGGATGGAACGCTGCAGTGTAGAAACAATAATTTCACTGTTAGAAACCCAACTTCATTTTATGAAGCCAAAATAACTTAAACTTTAAAATTGAGCAAAAATTGCTATTAGAAAATAGAGTAAGCCGTTGTTTGGTTTTGCTAAAAATTATATTTTTAGTAGATTTTGATAATAGTGAATAAAATGTGTGGTTGAAAGGTTGGAAAAAATTGTAAATTTTACGAAATGTGTAATTGAAAATGAATTATGGGAACAATAAAGGGGCTTAGTTGTTTTTTCGTTTTAAAAGAGTGATGGATATAGGATCCGCGTTAATTTCTTACCTAACATGGCTGCTGCCGCTGCACCATGAAAATTAACTAGTGAAAACCTATTTTGCATTTTTACTAATAAAAGGAGATAATCTCCACTCATATAATCGGGAAACGGGATGTTATCATGATTATTGTTAATTTATTGCAATATATTTTTGAGCAGAAAAATGAATATATACTTCCTTTTAATGTGTTTCTAACTTATTTCCTCATTATTGCGTGGCTTCAAAAGGTCAAATTACTACAAATTTAGCGTAATATCCCTCATTAATTATTTTACACTTGGTTGACTCTATAGCTCTTCTTCTCCTAATTAAACTTCTTTTTCAGCAGAATATTGAAGTTCTTTGAACTTATTTTCAAGTGTCATAAACTTCTAATGTAATTCTGCTGGAAAATTGGTATAATTAGTTGATTTGACCAGCTTTTGACCAATTATTTAAGTGGGTTTCGTTAGTTGGATAAATGATTTCTTTGGCAAAGTGTATCCTACTCCATGAGTAGAATTGGTATATGTGTTTATTTATTTTTTTAACTAATTAAGAGTGAATGAGAAATTAAAGTAAAAAAATGATCATTTGAAGTTGAAATAAATTGGTAATAAAAATTGGTGAAAAATTGAAAAATGTCAATCGCAAATAGAAAAATAGAAACCACTTTATATTGTTCAAGTTTGAGACTTGGGTTTGGACTCCAAGGGGCACCACTAGTCTTCGAAAGAGAGATGACCTACATGTTAGTAGGTTGAGCTAAAACCCACATACATGCGCCGCCGTCATTGTCCGACCCTTGAGCACGGGTCATGGGCCCAATTGGTATAAATATTTCTGGCAAACTATTATATTATTTTATTAAGTTAACTAATATATTTTAATTAT
>NC_036246.1:39038108-39201986 GCF_002742605.1 Olea europaea var. sylvestris | reverse complement strand
CGAACCAAGCGGTTCTTCTTAAGTTAAATATCTGAACGAATATCTGAATCGAGAACAAACATGTTTGGTTCTAGATAAAAAAATTGAAGAACAGAATCTCCCTAATTTTTTTAATTAATTTATTTTAAATAAGCCAAAATTTATTTTTTCCAAATAAATTTGCTAATTAGTTAATTTAACTCAAAATCAAAGATTTTTTTATTTCTAATTTTCAGTTCAAAACCAACTTAATCAAATTGATCTAAGTTATGTCCAAATTGTTGTTCTAACATAGTGTTGTTTTTACCGTTATGGAGAAATCGAATTGAAACTCGATAACGCCTCTTTTAATTATGTGAGCTCGCTATCTTCTCCTTCATATTATTTTAATAATCAAATCTATGAAGAATTAAGTAAAGAGAGACGCAAAAGACACGTAATATTTGATTACATTATTTTGTAAGAGCTAAAATTAAACATATTATTAGTTGAATTAATGTAACTTTGCAAATATTAAAAAATTTAATTATAACATGAAGCCTGAGAATCGAATGGAAGCGAATCGAATCGAATGGAACCGAACCCGAACGTTTTCATAATTAAATTTGGACCTGAAGGTTTCACTTACTAAATACCAAAAATTTCGGGTCCAGTTCAATTCTCATTAAAATCGAACCAAATAGGACAATGTCCAACCCTAATTTCTAGCTATAAGTTCTCATATGACAATTGGATGTGTTTTAACTAGGAATAGAAATCACCTATGGCAATGCTTCGAATCATAGAGGCTTTTTTTCCTCCATGCTACTAGAAGAACCATTCAATCCTTAAGAGACATGATGGTTCTAATGAGAATCGAACAAAAGCAGAACATGTCCAGCCCTAATTTCTAGCTGTAAGTTCTCTTATGACAATTGGCTGTATTTTAACTAGGAATAGAAATCACCTATGGCAATGCTTCGAATCATAGGGGCTTTTTTTCCTCCATGCTACTAGAGGAACCATTCAATCCTTAAGAGACATGGTGACTCTAAAAAAGAATGTCATGTATGCAACAAGTACAATTAACTCGTGTGGGTAAGAGTGATACATGAACTTTACTCATGTATATTCTTTATATTGGAAAGTGTGGTTTATTTCAAGACGAAAGCCATATTAATGAGCGAATATGACTACAAATAATAACGCAATAGTTTTTGAAGATAAAATATTCTTTCCAAGGTAACTACAAATGTTTCAAGTACCAATCGTTATCTCATGATCCAATTTCATGAACATCCAAAGCGTCCTCACAGTAATAGTCGAACAATGAAATTATACTTCCAATGTCAAAGATGTCTTCTATAAAATCGTTTAGCATCTAGTGATACAATTTGGTGTCTTTCAACTACATAACACCACCATGTTTATTTAAATCATACATAAACTCAACTTTATATCAAAATCATATGTGAATTCACAAATTTCTATCTCATTTAAACGCAAATTAACTTCGGTCCGTCAAAATTAACGAATCCATGTGGTAAATTGTTCAGAGTTCAAAATAATGCTCAAAATCGATTCCTCTCGGAGCGGATGCCTATATCTATGAGGAAATGCAGATATCTGACTCCAGATAAGTAAGAGAAAGTATAAGATGTTTCATAAGAGATGAACTAAGACAATCTATTGTAGATTGGATTAAATTCAATTTTTGCATCAGTGTATCTCTTCGAAAATTTTAAGTATTATTTCAAGTTTATCGTATGATGAGGATAACAAAATACAAATGGAAATGGGCATTGTATTTGCCACATTGAAAGCTAAATCATATATAGCCCTTGTCTGAATCCCATTTTTCATCAAAATGTATTCTTCAATAGTGATTTGACCTCATTTCAATCACATTTTTCAATAAAATAATATTACACGTAAATTCAAAACTTTTTCTTATTTTTTAACCACACATTTGCCATCATAACACTATTTGAAAATGCATTTTTTGAAGAAAATGGGGCTCAAACAACCCCATAGAGGAGATACAAATTTTGGGTGTTCATGGATGATTTTAGTACACAAGTAAAGTTCATTTATAGTTTTTGATATAGGGGTCAAATTTAAGTACTATTTACACAATTAACTTTTCAAGTGTCTGTCACATCATTTTCATTTATGCACTCCATTTGCCACGTGAATTAGTATAATGGAGAATGCCATTTGTATAGTAATTTTTCCACAGAATTTGGCTAGATTACTCTCATGTGTGGGACCCACCGTGAATACCCACACCCACCCCCCTATGTGTGTGTTCTGGTAGACTTTTGTATGAAGCCTGTATGTACACACAGCATGATCCTATTATATTAGTTTTGACTGACATAAATTAACTCATGTATGGATGTAGTATAAGATTGTGAGTTCATATATAATTTTGGTACATGAAATAAAGTTCATAAGTACTGTTTGCGCATTTAACCCTAGCAAATAACATGTTTGGTTAAGCAAGTTTACCTACTTTCATGATTAGGCTGTGAACATACATTCGAGTAAATATAGCCCTAAAAAATTGGTATATTCACCGGAACATTAGGCCCTCGTCTGGTCACTCTTATTTTCCAACTTTTAGTAATTTTTTAACCGTCATACATTGCAAATGTATCATTTGTCTTTTTTTATATTTGAATTACCAGAATGCTCTTCTAAAGAAGAATTGATACATTGTTAAAGGGGCAGATGGATCATTTCATTGTCCAAATTAATTGTTAGGTATTGAGACAGTCAATAATTTCAAAAATTGACTTTAATTCAATCTACCATAGATGGTCTTAGTTCATCTCTTACGAACCATCTTATACTTTTTGATATTTGCATTTTCTCATTGATATAGGCGTTCGCTCCGAGAGGAATCGATTTTGAGCATTATTCTGAACTCCGAACAGTTTACCGCATGTATTCATCAATTTTGACGGACCAAAGTTAATTTGTGTTTAAATGAGATATAAATTTGTGAATTCATGTATGATTTTGATATAAAGTTCATTTATGGTTGTGATACATGAGGTTTCATGGACCATTCGTATTTTTAATTTTAAGTGTTGGCCACATTATTATCACATAATTCCATACGTCACGTGGATTATTCTGTTAATTTTGACTCTCAAAAATTAATTCATATATGAACGTAATACAAAATTGTAAATTTATATATAATTTTAATACCTTATTTATCTATAATTTTAACGCTTGGGTATAAAGTTCATATACTGATAGGCACATTATTAACTCTTATTTGCTATTTACTTTGAAATTAATCCAAGTTACTTCGAAAAAAGAAACAAGCTTTTGAGCTTGCTTACTCATTAGGAAAAGAATAAATTATGTTGACAATTAGAAACATTAATTTTATTCCATCAAAAGCAATCAATAAGTTAAAAGAAATAAAGATACATAATATTTATATGGATTCGTCTCAATATAAGACTATGTCGTCGCTACAATAATTCACTATAATAAAAAAATAAAAAATAAAAAAAGTGAAAGAAAATTACACATCCATCTTCTCTAACCTCTCTCCTTTTTTTCATTTTTTCCTTTTTGATGGTAATTAAAAAACCTAATAAAAGCTCCCTATTTAATATTTATAAGATAAACTAGGACAACATCGAAATTTACAAAGTACAAGGATTCAAATTTTAAACTGCCCTTAATTAAAATTTTAGTCCAGGAGGGACTCCGCCCGCCCCCCCATCTTGAGAGGGGGGCTTTCCATCGTGAAAGTTGATGATCCGTATATTGACTCCACGAAGTGATAGTAATTAAACTGCACAACTTAATAAATTACATGGAACTTCTTTCGTATGAGGGTTTCTCACACATACAAGGCCTTCCCATATTAGGTAAAATAAAAGCATGGCTTTATAATAAGATTTAAATTATAGATAAATTATGCATAAATGGATAATAATTGTGATCCCTAAAAATGTAAAAAGAATTAACTTCAACACTAATAAGCATTTATAATAGATTTAAATTATATGAATAAATAAATAATACATAATATCTATCAAAATGTGAGAATAAAATGTTTAATAAACATGAGCGCCAAACACGGCCAAGTACAGAATAATTTTTATTTTTTTTACCCTGGTTGTCTTCTGCTAATTATAGAGCTATGGTTTTTGTTCATTTTTTTTTCTTAATTGTTCTTTTTATTTATTTTAATTTAAGACAAATACACCCTAGGAATTAAATTTAAATATTTTATTAAAATCAGAATTAACAATTAATTAACCACACATTTTATAAAATTACAACTTTTCAACCACACAACCTCGTTTGGCCCCATTATTTCCTATTAAATTATAATTCATTTTTCTCTCTCTTTTTATTAACTCTATATTTTCTAATAAAATATATTACACGTAAATTCAAAAATATTTTCTTCTTTTTTAACTACATATTCTTTGAAAAAAAAATACTACTACTCTCATTAACATGAAATAATAGGGCCAAACGGTCACTAATATCAATTTTTATAAAAATTTCCATCCATAGTTATTAAAATCGACCCGGCCCGAACGGTCAGTCGGGTAAACCAGTGACCCGAGCCCTTGACCGGGTGGGGCCAGCTGATTTTCAGCCCGTTTGGGAGGAATTTTTTGATCATTATTTCACTATTTCAGTCGTAATTTTTGACTTCTTCTCTCATAGGTGGACCCCACTTTTCTTCTAACGGTCAAAAAATCAATTCTCAAAATCTCTCCCAAACGGGGCCTTTATATAGATGCAAGTGAGCGGTTTTTGAATAATTTTCGGGCCGGTTCGACCCGGTTGATTTTTAAACTAAATTTCAAAACTCTTTGCCATAGAAATTGTAGATACCAAAGATTTGAACCCTTGACCTCTAAGTAAGTAGAATACAACCTTACCACTAGTGCAAGCAACACTTTATTATTTTTTATTTAATAAATCATATCTAACCTATAAATAATTTGCCACTTATAGAACCATTTTTAAAGAAATTAGTCCAACATTTAAATTCACTTGCTAATTTCAAATAATTTAGTTTATATACTTATTTTGTTTGAAAAAAGTTAATTTTAACTACGATAAATTGAATAGATAATACACAATTTTTTTTGTCAATAACCAATAAATAATTTGTAGATCATAAAAAGGGAAAAATATGTTTTTTAATGTAATATACAAAATTATAAAATCAAAATTTTACCATTATCATTGATAAATGAGTTCAAAAAATCAGTAATTTAAATGTATAGAAAAATTAATGATAAAAAACTTGAAAACTTCAATTTTGTCTCAAACAAAAAAAATAAAAAATTGTACTTTAAAAATTATTAAATTATTTTTAAGTAATGACACACCGAATCGACTAGTAACCCAATGACTCGATACCTTGACCGGATCGATGTCCAAATCGGATCTGATAACTATGTTCCCACCAAATAACGGCTACATATTATTTTTGAATTTAGAAATTATATATTTAGTCAAAGTTTGGTAAGTATTAGAATTTAGATTTTAATTTAAACAAAATCAACAATAAATTTTAATCTCATATCTCATTAATCCCACAACTTTTCAATCATACGTTTCATCATTTTTTTAATCAAAATTTACTAAAAATTTGATTTTTATCACTATGAAGCAGGGGAATAATAATTTTTGCAAAGTGATCTTATATTTTAGAAAAAAGCTTTTGAGCTAGGTTTAAAACCAGGCTCAAAGACGTTTAAACAGCCCCAATCCCATAGGTGGCGCCCCGGTTTTTGAGCCTGGTTTTAAACTTGGCTCAAACGCAGGGCTGTATATTTTATAGTTATAAGTCAAAGCCCATTTTTTCTTTTCTAAAAAGGAATAAATTAATATAGATCCAAATTAGGGCCTGTTTGGACCTGATTTTTTCACTCAAAAAATTAATTTTTTGACTGTTATTTCAATATTCCAGCCGTCATATTTGACTTCTTCTCTTACGGGTGAACCTCACTTTTCTTCTAACGATCAAAAAATTAATTCTCAAAATCACTCCCAAACAGCCTCTTAATATTGACCACAATAACGAAGAAAAATAGTTTAAGCTTAAAATGTTTACTTTTGCCATGGACAAACAACGCTCTAATACTCTCTTTACCGACGAACAAGATTCAACCCTATTTGAGTTTATTTTTTTCAAAAAACACATTCTCAAACAATAATTTAGTAACATTTCAACCACATTTTTTCGTAAAATAATATTACCCGTAAATTCAAAACTCTCTTTTTTTTATCACACATTATCCATTAATATATTGTACCAGAATACATTCTTTTAACACTAAATTCTACACCAAAATGGATATACATGAAATAATTATTTATTGTAATAAAAAATGAAAAATAATGAACTACACCGAATTTGATTTATTATCGAGTAGAATAGACTACAATAATTATTTTGGTGCGGAATACTGCAAATAAATAATGTTACCACCATTTTGCTGTAAAATGCTGCAAATTATAGTGTTGAATTGGAGAGTGATTACACCCAATTCTAAATACAAATTCGTGAAATATGGTGTAATGGGTTTAGGGTTGGACGCTATTCCCAAAACATCATTTTTTTTATACAATAAATTTGAATTATTAATTTATTATTGTTACCATTGCATGCATTTGTAGTCAATTTTAATCATATAATCAATAAAATTAAATGTAATCATCTATTTAGTAATTTTTATATAGTAATAAAATAAATAAATTGTTAAGAACGAAACAATTTAAGAAAACGATGAAATATCGTTCATTTGGTACAATTTTTGATGTAGTGGGTTGAAGATGATTCTCAGTTTGGTGCAAAATGATACAAAAATTTACCCCAAATTCAAAACAAGATCTAGGTCTCAAAGCTCATCAATAAAAATAAAATTCATGTATCTTTCTTTGAGATAACCTAAATAAACTTTTCTTCCTTGAACAGAAAAGGTGCAATCTGGCTTCATTCTCATCTATTTTCTGCAAGATTCCATCAGTTCCTAAAAAACTTGTTAGAAAAAATCCATTTAACTGCAGAAATATGAAGAGAGCTGTGATTGATATAATATACACGTACTGTAAAAGTCTCTGCGTGTGTGTGTGTCGACAAATGGATTTTTTTGACTTTCTTCAGTAACCAAAAATGGAAAAAGTAGATCTAGAGAAAGATACAAACTTGTTATCATGGTCAGAGATTGATCAGTCGATAGAGAGAGAAGTTTAATCAGATCAAAATAAGGAATTTTATCCCATGAGATATGAAAAGAAACAGAATACAAAAACTTGAAAAAAAAAAAAAAAAGGAAATATAGCAAAAAAAAAAAGGGTATATAGGGATAAGTGTAGAGCTCCCTTCAATCCAAAGAAGGATTTAACTTGAGAAATGCAGGCTCCTGACACATGCAACCCACAAACCCATCCAATACGGATTATAGATATGGATAGGGTTGAGGGATCCATGGATTAGCAGCTCGATTTTCCCAGAAAGAACCTCTTTTGGACTTCAAGGAGCTCCACCCACAAACCCTAATCTCACTATATTCAAGTTCACCAACTCTCACAACCCTAAAAACTTGAAAATGAAGGTTTGAACCTCTTTTGGGCTTCAAGGAGCTCTACCCACAAACCCTAATCTCGCTATATTCAAGTGCACCAACTCTCACAACCCTACGCATTTGAAGATGAAGTTTGAACCAAGAAAATCACTGATCTGATGTGATCTTTCACATAGAGATACAAATCTAAGCGAAGAAAAACACTTAATAGTAAATAAATACCACGAATTTGCAGATCCATAAACAAGCATCTGACTAATAGACGCAAGAATCATACACAGGTAAAAAGGAGTGAATGGTCTAAGATATAAAGGGGAGGAGGATAAGACTTGGTTTGTGGGGCGGGGGAGGTGGAGTGGGGGTGACAACGGCTGTTTTCTTGTATCTATTGTCTCGGGAAGCGTCTCTACATAGCTAGGTTAATTGATTGATTAGATTCCTTCAGGCTTTGTAAAAGAAATCACATGCGCTTGTCACCATAGAATGGCCACAAAACAAGCATTGCACACTGCACAATTTGACTGTGAACAGTTTTTGCTTTCTTTTTTCAATTAAGCTAGGCAGACAGGGGCTCTTGATCGAATGCTAACAGGTATTTGAAATTTTGTGATTGGACATTATTTAATCCATTAAAAAAATTATAAAGCCACTAAACGCAAATGGAAGGAAATTAATAAACAACCGGGCCATGGGTACATGAATTCAAAATTGGTGTTTTGACAGAAAATATACAGAAATTCAAAATGACCGAGTTGTCATAAAATGACAATATAAAATGACCAAATAATTGGGCAAAAAACGAAAGGGCAACCCGATTGACTGACTAAACCCAAACGAGTTCCCCCATTTTCCTCAAATTTGCTAGAGTCGCGACTTCTCCCGCAGCCAAGTTGACAGCCGCAGTCACCGTCTCCGACGTCGACGACGAGCCCCCATAGTGTCCATCACTTTCACACTGTCCATAGCAATGATTCGTAGCCAGTGTGCCCTACGCTCGAGTGTGCGCTAGAATCAACCACCGCCCTCACCTCCGTCCCCGGCGCCGGAGTCACCGCAGCCACACATTCATCCCCTAGCATCAACGTAAGTGTTTGTGGAGTTGTTGTTTGACATGGGTTCTCAGCTTTTTCCATGGTTATTTATAAATATCATGTTTGAATGTCCAAAGTTTTCCCATTGTACAAGTTTGGATTTTGGATATTGATTAATCTTTGTTTGAGTTACATTTATTACGAGACTTCTTGGTTTATGAAGATGGGTGCCACTATTTTAGCTTTGTTCGTAACTCGGTTTGCATAAATGTCTTCACTGATTGTTGAATTTCGACACCCGTTGGTTTAACAGGGAAATCAAGAATGAATTTCCTGCACCGATTGTTCTGAATACATGTATTATGAGAATTGTTGTTATTGTTTGATGAAGATGAATGTCCTGCACCGATTTGTATAATGGGAAAATGAAAATTAGTATGCCAGTGACACTTGAAAACACAGCCTGATTGTTTCATGTATGTATGATTGGAAACCCTGAACTTTTATTTAATTATGTCTGTAGGCATAAATCTGAATTTCACGTATGTACGATGGATGGAAGATGAACTTTTATTATGAGATATTTTCAATCATTTAACTACATCTTTGATTTTTGACAAGTCTGTTTCATTTTCAGACCTTGACTAGAATGAGAGGAAGAAATTTCGGAGTTTATCACGGTTGCAGAAACAATAGGCACTACTTCGAACAATGCCAGTTAAAACTTCGATGCCCTAGTTGTGACCACGGATATCGAAAATATTTTGAGGTCGAACGAGAAACCAGTAACAAAGGGCGATTGTTCTTTACCTATAGTAATGACTGCGGGTACTTTGATTGGGTAAAAGATGAAGATGTAGGCGGGGAATCGAGTTCCATTCAGCATGCGGTTAATCAATCGCCCGACAAGGAAGACGAAGAGTTGCCAAGACTCTTTGATGGGCTAGCTAGAATTAGTGAGAAACGAGGCGTTGACATATCACCGCACTTGACTTTTAGCAAGGGAAAGGGAATTGCCAATTGTGATGGGAAAGGAAAGAGGTCGGATTGAGGGGTTGATTTGAGTCATGTCTTCGGTCAAGGCACCAGTATGATGTGAATTTCAGTTTGCATAATAATGTATCGGTCGTATGTATGTCTAATCTGTATTTCATGGTGATTTGTAAGACATTGAATGTATTGATAAACATATGCTATTTCCTTCCAAGTTTTGTGCCAGAAATTTGTACCCAACTTAACCCAATTCAAGCTTGCATCCTTCACAAAATCAAACACAGCTGCATACTTTGCAATTGCTCTTTCATCCACTTTGTATTCAAGTAGTTCTGGCAAGACTAGCCTCATGAATGTGTTCTCGGCTATGATTCATAGCCCTTGAACGAGGAAGAACGATGTTGTACCTCATCTAGGCATAACGCGGCATAAATAGTAAACAATGATCTCGTGCATGAATGCAGACACGAGGAATGTACCTAGTAAGGCCGATGTTACAAATAAAAGTAAACAAATTCTTCGAGAAAGCGAAACACTTATATTCTTTCCCATTCTTTGGCATATAATATAATAGGATCCCCAATCTAAGGAGAGTTTTTGTACACAAAATGAAATGGCAGACACAAAAAATTCATGAAATGTCAAACACAAAATCCCAAAATCATAGAAAAACTTCTGGCTGTTTGTTTATTCATTACAACAGAAGTTGAACTACAATGGAAGTTTCTTCATTACAACAGAAATTATATTCTTCAATGTCCTCGACGAGTTTCATGAAGCTGCTGGCTGCTTACCCCATTTCTTGACGGAACAGGTTCGACCCTAGTTCAGGCAACACAGTTGGCGAATGTTGCTGAGGTTTGTCACGTCTATTATGCATGGACTACTCAGATTTCTTCTTCTTACTCTTCAACACCTTAAAACATCCCATATTGCTTGCAAAAATCTTTAGATACTCACTAGGCAGAATGATGTCCTGTCATTATACAAAACAAAAGAGGAAAACCAAGCTAAGCTTATAACGTTATAGATATCATTAACTTAAAACATATGATTTCCAATCTTGCTCAGGAAAGTAAAAGAATTATGATTGAAGGTTAGGTGCATTTCACCATAATGCATAGTTTCCAATTTAAACTTAATCAATACACCACAAATAAAATGTGTAATTTCAGGTCAATTGAAGAACTTGCCAACAAAAAAAAAAAAAAATGAAAAAATGAAGCCATTCAAATGAATTACTAAATGGTAGCATTCACCCAAATTCTCAACTTATGTATAAAATATCTCCAACAATCAACAACAACTTAAAAAACACAGAATGAGTTCAAATTAACTAAAATTAATACAAAAATAGTCAATATCAAAAAACTAATTGCAACGTATGTAGATCCAAAAAACATACATAAATACCTAATTTACATGGTAAACATTAAAAGACAATGTGACGTACCTTCCCCCCGAAAATCAGAAGCGCATTGCACCTTGCTAGGGAAAATCTGGATAGAAGTATGGCATAACACGACCTGATTTACATGGTAAACATTAAAACACAATGTGACGTCAAAAAGCATACATAAATACCTAACACAAACCTTCTGCGTTGACTACGACATTTGTGGTTGCCAGATGGTCGGAGTATTGTAATGGTGTCGGCATAAGAAATTGTGGTGGTAGAGACGCCTGGGCATCGATTGATCCCTCTTCCACATTACTTTGAGTAGCTCTAGGCCTCTTCCCTTTGTTCGACGGTGCGGTGGCCTGCATGTGCAACAATTGAAATGATTAGTTGTTACGAATTCATTATAAACAAAGATAGTAATAGTAAAACATACATTCGTCCTCTTTGAACTACACTCTAATGGTCCTTTCCTCCGAAGTTTCTTTGGTGCGCCCTTTCTATTAGAAGTTACTGGATCTAATATGTGTCCTCCGCTACTGTTAGGCTGGGAGTAGACAACGCTTCCAACACTTGACTTAGACTTCCGTAACTCTTTTATTTGCGATGTCATCCACTCCGTTATAGTGCGTGTCCATACTTCGTCATCTGCTGCTAGGTCCGCCACCTCTGAAAAAATTCAGCACATCTCGTCGTACCTCAACTGTCCAGGACTATTGACCAATCCATCGTAATGTACTGCGATCCTTGAGTGTGCTCTAGTAACATCTCGTCTCCACCTTCTTAATATGTACCTCTCAGGCATCGATGTTATGTCGTTACGAATCAAGATTGTAATAGCATGCCTACAAATAATTCCCCGAAATTCAAATAGGTGGCAGCTAAAAATTAATTCACATGTATCCCTCCGAAATGATACGCAAAAAGATTTTTTCTTGTGGTGCTCGTGAAGAACGACATCCTCACGAACCTCGTAAGTCGACCAATAATAGTCATTGGCATTTTCAGATACAACGTCGTAGTACACTTTCTCGATGAATTCTTGCTGAATTTCTTTGAACTTTTCGATGGTATAAACAGCTTGAAATTGCTTTTCCATTTCGTATGTTGTCGTACACGGAACCATCTGGGAATAGGACCTAAAATCTGCCTGGAACTCCTTCTCCACCTTATTTCTTAATACTCTTTCGTACTGCTCCACAAACTGCTTCAATGAGGTTTTCGAATGCACATATCCATCGAAAAATGCATTCATGCTTTCACTTCGTTGTGTCGTGGACATGCCTGCCCAAAATGTGGTTTTCAAAAAATAAGGCACCCACCGACCTCTGTTCTCATATAATCCTGATAGCCAAGCATTGTCATGCAAGTCATACATATCGAGCATCGACCTCCAACCTCTTTCGAATTCTTGTACATTTTCCACATCATATACAGGTCCATGTATAGCAAAAAATATTGAGCTCTTTTCAATGTGGTATCCAAACTTTTCAGGCAACTTTTTCATAATGTGCCACAAACACCATCTATGCTTCGTGTTTGGAAGAGTAATCTGAATGACATTTTGCATTGCCCGGTCCTGATCAGTAATGATGGCATTAAGAGCTTAAGCATGCATACACTTAAGTCAAGTTCTAAACAACTACACAAACGTCCCCGTGTCCTCGTTCGACAACAATTCACAGCCAAGCAGTGTGGATTGGCCATGGTGATTTATGCCAACGAAAGGGTAAACGGCATGTCGTACTTATTAGTGAGGTAGGTAGTATCAAAAGTGACAACATCACCGAACTCCCTGTAAGATTGCCTACATCTATTGTCCGCCCAAAAAACATTCTTTAGTCTACAGTCATCATCTAAGTCCATACTAAAGTAAAACCCCGAGCACCGTGTCTGCATCTTTGAAAAGTACGCCTGTATTGCAAGGGCATCTCCTTCCCCAAGACGTAGTCGTCTCACCTGTTCAATGTAGTTTCGACAATCCTTCTCCACAAAAGTCGTGTTCTTATATCCACCAGCCTCAATAACTGCAGAATTATAACTCTTATGCAAGGGAATCCCTACCATATCATTCACCTCAAGCTTTCGTTTCACATTTGCACTCAATTTTTTGTTGCATCGGTACAGCCTGATGGGCTTGTTTTGTGATTGTGGTCAAGGTACACTTTGTTAATCCTCCATATTCCCAGACTATCTAAAGATGCAGATATTCTTGCTTTACAATCAGTTTGACATGTTGGTTGCGGTTTCAAGGAACCGTCTGTAGCATAAGTTCTCCGACCTTCATGACTACATGTGAACATCACATATCTCATAACTCCATTTCCCCCCTTTTTTGAATTCCTTTTTCGCACCGGAAAGCCAACGGTGTAAGCATATTTTTTGTAGAAATCAAACATTTCCTTCTCATCACTAAACGTCATACCCTTAGGCACTAACGCCACATCTTCTCCTACATTTTCATTGTCCACCATATTCAAATTTTCCATAGCGTTCTCGTTATCAAATTGTAGCAAGAAATCAAGATTCCCATCTTCCATAATTTTGTTTCCTGCCACACAAATTATAAGAAGCAATCAATGCATCTACATATTTTCAGCTATTCCTTGAGCAACTTCAAAATGTTTTTCAGGGGAGCGATTCTATAAGGTTTGGAAAATTTCAGAGGTATACCATAACTAGCACTATTACCATTGCTTGCAGCCACGATGAACTCGTATAGAGAAGTAGGGATCAATCGCTGTTTCACTATGGTGATTGGTATAGTGAAACATTTTTATTCATTTTCAAGCAATTTTACATCGAAATTTATTATTTTTTTAAATCCAAAAACTATAACATAAGAAAAAAGATTACAGAAAAAAGCGCTTATTGAAATTTTAAAAAAAAATAAAAAAATACGTGATTTTGTTTTCAAAAAGTTGATGCAGTGAAATGCTCAAATGGTTCAACGGCCTTTAATCAGTCGCCCGGTTCATTGTTTTGTTTCGAGAAATCACTTCGTTAATTCTTCATTATTTTCCCATGAAAGCCATACTGGAAAAACTAAGAAAATGCACAAAATACGCAATAGGTCAGAAGATCCTAGAAATAATTACCACGGTAGGAAGCTGGAAATGAAGATGGGTTACGGTACAATCTTCATCTCCATAGCCAAGTTGACTCCACCCGATTGACTGCCGAGGAAAACGAAATGGGTACCAATTGCTCGAAATGCAAGTTTGTACGGTGCCCTTTTAGCTGGGATATGGTCGTCGGCGCCGGTGAATTTTAGATGGACTTTTGCTGTCTTCTATTTTGGGAGGGAAGGGCTGCTGTCTTCTATTTTGGGAGGGAAACAAATGAGACTTCCTGGTAAAACAAGGGAGACTTTTATGTTTTTTCTTTCTTTTTCTTTTGTTTTCTTTATTTCTCTCTCTCTCTCTGCCACGTAAACCGAATTCAAAAAATTGTGAGTTTCCTGTAAAAATACCTTGTACCTAGAGCTTTTTTCATTAATAAAACAAAGGTTGGAGGGAAATCAATAAAATTAAGGCTCTATACTCTCTCCACGCACTTTCTCCATTGCTATGCTAGTGTTTAGATCCTTATTACAATTTACAAATTAATCCATTTTTGGGAGGAAAAATAATGAACGGCTTAGGTCTTGTTTGAGCCCCATTATTTTCTTATAAAATGAAAAATATGATCGTTATCCATCACATCAAGCCATCATATTTGACTTTTTATCTCTTGTGTGGAGCCCATAACAACCATATTTTTCATTCTCATTTTTACAATAATGTGACTCAAACGGGAGCTTAATTTTTATGAAGGGATAGAAATAAGTAATAAATAATACTTTTTAATTTATTGGAATATGTAATTGAAAAATAAACTTTTACTATTTATCCTCTATTTATAAGAATAACGATTAAATTATAGTAAATTTTGATAAAAATCAATAAATATGTGATTCAAAAGTTGTGAATCCTATAAAATATGTAATTAAGATTAATTGTTGGCTCTGAATTAAATTAACACCAAGTGCGCTTGAGCTCTCTTGCGGCCAGAGAACTTCAAGCACGTGCGATCGGAGCTTGCTTTCTCTCTCTACCCACCTTCCCCAAAATACACCCACGTAAGGGAGAAAATTTCCTCCAGCTCACTTGAAATCTCCATCTCCACCCATTTCTCCCAAATTTTGTAACTTCTATCTCTACCTATTTCGAGTCTTAGAAGAGAGAAAGCAAGCTCCCAAAAAGTTGACGACATCAATATTGTATTAATTAGTCAACAGGCAACGTTCAAAGTCATATATCATGTATCATCCTTGTTAGTATTAAAAATTCATAACAAGAAAATTTTAATAACAGAAAAGATCTCACAAGGTTATCGACAAACTACTTCTAGAGTATAAAAGTATTACAAATGTCCAAGAGAAAATAATAATGACCCCAAGGATCAATTTGTAGTTTCCAAATACCTCATTTGCGTCTTACTTTGATAATTATACTCATTTATGTATTTCCTGTTAATTTATCTACCATGTTGCTAATGATTATTTTAAAGAAAATAAAGTAAGTTGGTCTCATATTGGGATTTGGTACTTATTAATTTTTATGGTGCTTCCATGTATACGAATTTGCGTCAAAATATGTTTAATTTCACTGTTCTCGATTTTATGTGTGGAGATGATCTCCTTTCATCAGTGAAAATGCAAACAATGTTTTCTCTATTTGAATTATCCACAAACATTAATTCAAGAATAACAACCACCATGTTTAAAATACATTAAAAGAATTTATATATTCACCTTTTTGTTCAAAAATATAATGGAGTAAATTAAAAGTTCTTATGATAGTGTTCTCTTCAATTTTTTCACATACCCTTTTTGACTTGCAACAGTGTTGGTTAGAAATGTTGGAGAAAATTCATCGGATTGGAGTAGAGATCACAAAATATGAACCGAAAACGTCAATAACAAGATAATCACGAACTTGTATCAATGAATGACTTGAACACGACATCGTTGTTCTCAAACAATATTTGCCCCTTCTCCTATGAATTTGAGATACTTCGAATATTGCTGGCAAATGGTTTACAGAATTATAATAAGTCTTGCAAGGATTTAAACATCAAATCACAAGTGCAAATCTTAGAAAAGTTGAAGAACACAAAGAATGAATAGGAATATGGCTTTTAAGATTTTGATATTTGATTTTGGAAGTAATATGAAACCTTGATTTTTTTGTAATATTTTTTTTATTGTTGTTGTTTATTGTGAACAACATTATCACAACAATCCCCCACTTGTTCAAAATTAACAAGTCTCATATTCATAATATACGATAGTCATGCATAAGGATTATATATATTTCGATTTGAATCTAACATAGTGTAATTTAAATAAAGTATAGTCGGAATCAAAGGTAGCGTATAGTTTTGAACCAGTTATTCCATATGACAGTATCGGTAAGAACACACACACGAGTACCACGTGTTCTCAAATTCCTCATAACTCGCTTAGTGCTTTTATGACCTCGCGCTTATCCTTTTTAACAATCTTTCAAGAGAGAAACTCCAACTCTTTATTAAGGCTGTACCACCTTGAAAATTGTTTAGGTGAAGTTCTTCCAATATCTTTGTTACCTTTAGAAGTACTTGTATTTTAGTACTGAATTTCATCAAGAGCTTAAAGCTCATCCCTCATTTCAGTAACAACCAGCATTAATTTAATTAGGATAGGATTATTACGGATTTAATAATGCTGCAATTATTCAAATATCGAATAACTTGTTGTTATCCTTTGAACCCGTAAATTGCCTTTTGAGTAATGACAGGTAGGGTTGCTGTCATTGGTGAACCTTTTTAGTTAAGGAGTTTCAATCTCATCCCACTCGAAATAGATGCTACTAAATTTCTGTTTAGAGATTTAGTCAAAGGATCCGCCAAATTCTCAATTAACCTTACATAATTTAGGGAAATTATTCCATCATTGATTAGCTTTCTTATATAATCATGTCTAAGACTCACGTGTTTAGACTTTCCGTTGTATACCTCGTTGTATGCTTTTGCTAATGTGGCTTGACTATCACACATGATAGGTATTGAATAAATATTCTTCAATCCCAAAGGTATCTCATAAAAGAGATCTTTAAGCCACTCAGCCTCTTTCTTGATATCCGATAGGGCTACAAATTCAGATTCTAATGGTCGAGTGTGTTATCCATGTTTGTTTCTTTGATTTCCAAGAATTAACACTTCCTCCTAGAGTGAACACTCAACCTGAGATAGATTTACTTTCACCCGTGCTAGATATCCAATTAACATCGGCAAATCCTTCCAATATTGTCGAAAATTTAGTATATTGCAGGCCTAAGTTCTTGGTTTTCTATAAGTATCCAAGAACTCAGCCCTCCAATGATTTTTGCTTGGATTGCTAGTAAATCTACTAAATTTACTAATAGCATATGCTATATCTGATCTTGTGCACTGAACTGTATACATAAAACTTCCAATAGCACTAACATATTCCAATTGAGCAATCGCACTTCCATCATTCTTTACAAGTTTTGAACTTGGATCAACCGGGATACTATATTCTTTTATGTTCAAGTGTTCGAACTTGTTTATCACATTCTCAATATAATGTGATTGACTTAGGTGATAACCCACACTAGTCTTTGTGACTTTGATACCTAAACTGATATCCACTTGACCAAGATCCTTCATTTTGAATGTGGAAGATAGAAACATTTTGTTTCTTTTATACCGTCCATATGATTACTCGTAATCAACATGTCGTCAACAAATAAACATATAAATGTCACATAATCATGATATACTTTAGAATATAAACATCTATGTACGCTATTATGTTTAAATCCGAATGATGTTATAGCTAAGTCAAACTTCTCATGCCATTTTTTAGGTGTCTGCTTCAAACCATATAAAGATTTTACTAACTTGCATACATTATGTTCATTTTCAGGTAGAACGAACCCTTCGGGTTGCTCCATATAGACCTCCTCATCGAGATCCTCATTTAAGAATACTATCTTGACATCCATTTGATGAACATACAAGTCATATATTGAAGCCAATGTGAATAATATCCTAATCGATGTTATTCTGGCTACCAGTGCATAAGTGTCAAAATAGTCAATTCCTTCCTTTTGTCGATATCCTTTAACTACTAATCTAGCTTTGAAAATATTTAGAGAGCCATCAACATTATATTTCCTCCTAAATACTTATTTACATCCAAGAGGTTTGGATCCCGATGGTAGTCGACAAGTTTCTAAATTTTATTAGACATTATCGAATCCATTTCAACTTTAATTGTATCTTTCCAAAAAAAGCTATCACGAGAAGCCATAGCTTCTTTATAATGTTTAGAATCGATTTCCACTTGTAGAATAAAAGAAATTGTTCTTACAACATACAACTCATTTCCTTCTATTAAGTAAAAAGAGATAAGTTGAGAGTCAATTTCATCCGGTCCCAAAGACTTCTCAACTTGAGTTCTCTTGCTTTTTCGTGGTTCACTAGACTCATCAACATCTTTAGAAGACATTTCATCACGTGTTCTATTTGAGTTATGGATGTTTTCAATATTTTCCTTTAATTCATTATCCGATTATAACAAATCTTCAAAGAACTCTACATCACTTGATTCGATAATCACATTGGTCTCCAAGTTTAGCAATCTATAAGATTTGCTATTATTATCATATCCAATAAAAGCAAATTTAATGCATCTTTGATCTAATTTGGTCCTATTAGGATTTGTGTTCTTGCAATAAGCAAGACACCCCCACACTTTGAAGTATCCAACGTTCGATTTTCTTCATTTCCACAATTCATAAAGAGAAACCTTTGTATGTTTAGAAGGAATCCTATTAAGTATCCTACATGCACTTAATAAAACTTCACCCCATAAATTAAACGACAACTTAGCATATATAAGCATGGCATTAATCATTTTTACTAAGGTTCTATTCTTCCTTTCAGCCAAACTATTTTGTTCGGGTGTTCTAGTTGCAGAACATTGGTGAATTATGCCATGTTGTTCACAATATAAATTAAATTCACTAGAGAAGTATTCACCACCTCTATCACTTTTTAAGGTCTTTATTTTCTTATTTAAGTGATTTTCAACTTCATTTTTATAAGTCTTAAATAAATCAAATGCCTCGTATTTATGTTTCATCAAATAAACATAGATAAATTTTAGGCAATCATCAATAAATGTTATGAAATATCTATTTTCACCTCTTGTTAGCATGCCATTCAATTCACATATATCGGAATGAATTAATTCTAATATACTAAAAGTCCTATTAACGCTTTGATAAGGCTTTTTAACCATTTTTGCTTCCACACATGTTTTGCATTTAATGACATCATTTTCATCATATGAAACTAAGTCATAATTTCTCATGTGTTTTATGGTACTTTTACCCATGTGACCTAATCTAGCACGCCATAAAGAAAATAAATCAATCATGTAAGCAAAATCAACTTTATTTTTTTCATTGTCAATAGTACAAAGTTTGACCATTCCTTCAAATGAATAGTATTTTCCAACAAATTTTTCATTAAGTGATAATATAAGTTTACTGGACTCAAAGACACTTTTAATGCTCGGTTTCCCCAAAAGATTTCCACTCACTAAGTTATTATTCATATCCGGAACATGTAGTACATTTGTGAGAATAACATTTTTCCTAGAAGTGAAGATAAATTCTATACTTTCTTTTCCAATTACTTTGGACCGCACCTTGTTACCCATTTGGATCCTTGGTCTCCATCCACTTCATTGTATATTTTGAACAAAGATTTGTCATATGATACATGCACTGTGGCACAAGTATCATGCCACCAGCCGGGAATCTTTTCCTTAATTGCATTGATTTCGCTCATGGTGGCCACAATCTTGTCTTGTTGGATGGAATTCACTTTATCCTCAGAGTTGTTATGTTTTCGGTGTCTACAATATTTTGCGTAGTGTCCAGATTCCTACAAACAAAGCATCCTCCTTTGGTATTCTTCTTGAACTTATTAAAGTTTCTTGAAGGCTTCCTTTTGTTGGCAGTTCGAAATTTTCTATAGCATTTACTTTGGAAGTGCCTTTATGAGAATCACTTTTATCACGTATTCTCGACTCTTCCTCAATCCGAAGATGTTTTTACAGTTATTCCAAAGAATAATCTTCGAAACTATGCATTATCTTCTTCCGGTATCCTTTCCAAGTTTCAAAAAGTTTGGCAATTATAGCTGTTCGTCAAAATTTTGCAAGCGTACGGATTCGTTGTACAAGTAATAATTGTGATAAAAGAGTTATCGTCCCACAAGGAATAAAGTCTAATTTCAGTATATTCGATATAATTAAATTCGTGTGATTAACTAAAAGTTGATGTTTGTTTGAATAGTTAATTAAGTTTTATAACTAAAAATTGCAAAATTGATGAGAATTTGTTTTAGAATTCAGATGAGTGAATGTATTGGATTTCCGACACTACTGATCAACTCTTAGTTTAATTCTCAACACATGACAATTATCTAAACTAATGTAATTGTGACGATCGATAATTTCACTTTTATTTATTATTTTTTCCCAAGATATAATAAATCTATGATTACCACGAAACGATCCTATTTCTAGTCCGAATTCATATGGCAAACACCCATTGATGTATAGGATTATCACACATGATCGCACACGTCACAAATATTATTCTTAATATTCATTGTCCATGTGTTCCAATAATAGTGTTTTACCTATCGTGAATTTTTCAATACTACGAATTAGCAACTTATTATTCTAATGGTGCACAAACATTAAAACAATATAAATATGCATATTAAAGAAACAACAACACAAGAATAAAGATAAAAACATAAGGTCTTGAATTAAAAATTAAGAGTCAATCAGTTTTGTCATCCATCCAATACAAAGATATTTAGCCTAGCATATTAAGGTAGGAAAAATAAAAGAACGACATCACCCGAATAATTAAAGTATGAAAAGAATCTGAAATCTTTCACTTTTTGTCTTCAATTCCGGATCCAAGTGATGAAATTTTGTTCTTAAATGTATATCCCCCTCTCTTTTCCTCTTTGTCAGCTTCCAAGATGATAAAAATTAGGTTTCCCATATTTTTGTTGACTTTTGGTATAAATATCGTGCAAAGAATTGTAAACCAAGACTTTTCAAAGCAAAATAAGGAAACATAATTTTTTTGTCGGAATTAAACCATGGGTACGCATGGTTCATTTGGTGCGTATGCATAGCATACTTAATTGAGCTTCGGACGTTCAATATCCTAATCGTGCGTACGCAAGGCCTGCAAGCCTGTGCGTACGCACAGTTCAATTACTTTAGTGGCCAATTTGCAATGTGGTCCCTAAACTTTCTAAAGTGTGTGTTTTGGTCATTTTCCAAAATTTCTTGTCCTATTAGCTTCTCTTCAACTCCAATTGACTCTTGGTGTTCTCAACTCATCATTCTTTGGTCCAATTCAACTTTTGAATTATTGCATTCTAGTCCCCAAACTTTGCCCTTGATGTAATTGAGTCATTTTTCCGGCTTATTTTATTTATTCTCGTATCTTCCATTGATTGTAACATACACACAATATATATATAGGATTAAGCCATATTCCATCAAATTCATTAACAAATACTCAATTTTAATGGCCTAAAAAAGTGTATAAAATAAACTTATCAAACATCCCCAAACTTGAATATTTGTTTGTCCTCAAACAATTTATAACCCGATCCAATTAAACTTTGGTTAGATGGTATGTTGTTAGTCTCAGGATTGGATAATTGTATCATTACTTTGAAAAGTGTCCAAATTACACATTTAAAATTAGTTTCCCCTTATTCAATGTGAAACTTAAAGTGTGTGTGTGTGGATATTCATGTAAACATCACAACACTAATAACTGGTTTGATTTCCAATCTGCAGTAGGCAATTATTTTCTTTCCTCACTCGTAAGATACACACCCCCCAAACTTATGCTTTTTACTCACTTTTCCTGAGGTATGCACTAAGGTTGATTTTTAGCTAATTCTGATCCTTGCCCTCTCTCATTTGGATAGATCCTGGCTAATATAGATTCCCATCTCGAATAATAAAGATTCTCCCATATTTTCTATTACTTTGGCTTCTAAGACTCAATTGAGCTAATTACCCATTGTCAAAGGTATAAGTCCCTAAAATAGTTGTTCGAGGCTTAATCTTGGCACCTGGTGCGTCTTTTGTTTCATGCACCTACTTATTCCGATTTTTTTTCATATATATATATATATATATATATATATATATATATACTTCTCTCCATTAAGCGACTAAGTGACCCCTGTAGCGAGTTTTCAGCCGGTGACTCCCAAGTCAGATGACCATAGGGCACCAAGTTTTAAGGACCATTGCAGGCTTAATTGCTCGAGTAAAAAAGGCTCCGAAGAGAAGTTCTTTTTACTTCTTTTAATTGCCAAGATTAGTGCAATGCTCCTTATTAAACACTTATTCTCGAAATCAACCACTAACTCGAGGTTTTCGTCTCAATTCATCTTATTAGCTTTAGATAATCCACACAATCATTTCACACATGGAATCCTTACTTATCTCAATGTTTCTTTATACTAGTTTAATCATTTTCAAATTCTCCTAAAAGAGGTTTTATGGTCTTATTTATTTGTGTTGGTTCGGGTTTGAATCAACTATGTTCAACTTTCTCCTTATACAAACCAAGTCATCAACTCATAATGCAGAACATGAATACCGTACTCAATAGAGATCAAGTTTTACATCAACAAGTGTCAACTAACTCAACATATAATTCTTCCACGGTTCTTAGTTAATTACACAGTTCCAATATATGCATCATTGCCAACAAGGCCATCCAATCCACACAAGCACACAAAAGTAAAAAATTTTTTTTTTTTTTTTTTTTTAGTTTTAGATAAAAACATACCAGTCATGCGAAAAGAAGTAAACATGAAGATAAACGATTATATCACCCCCAAACTTAACAGGTGCATTGTCCTCAATGTACCACAATAAGGAATAAAATGCAAAAAGGAGAGTGCGAAAGGAACTGAGAACTCCCCTGATCAATCGAAAGGTGGCGGTAGAGGTAGAAGGGAAATAATCTCCCTCATCAAAGCAGATTGCTGGCCCATCTCGATTTGCATATTACGGAACATGTCGTATGTCTGATCCACCCGGAATTGCATGTCTTGCATCATTCCAGTATAACGGTCCAACCTCCCAATTAGCCTATCAGTACTTCGACGTAAATCAGAGACATCTTCTTGAGTCCTGCTCGTGCTGGCTCATACAATCCCAATGTCAGTTTGCATATCTTGTACCTGTAAATCCAAGGTTGTAAATGATTGCTGCAACTGTTGAACATCCCTACTCAGCCCAGTCATCGTCGAAAACATCTATCACAGTACGGGGGTGTCAACTGGTGGCTCATGTAGCGGGGCCGGGTGGATGTCAAAGTCATCCCCATGGCCTGCCTCGTCTTGGTTATCTTGTCGTCCTTATTTGTATTGATTGACTTTTCTCCAAGAGTTTTGGGAGGAGAGAATGTTGATTGGGACAGCAGGATGTAGCGCCTGCTCAGTGGTAGGAGCTGCACCCCATAAGCCCTGCATATTCCACAGATAAGGCTTAAAAATATGAGTGTGTGTCGTAGGTCTTCTTCAGCAGCACGGGTACAAATCAAATTATAGATGTGAGTGCCCAAGTCAAATTTGAGCTCCCTAGCTAAATGGTAGAGCAAAGTAGCTTTAGTGTGATCGAACTTGTAACGATGATTTGAGGGATCAACATTATGGCAAACAAACATCATCAGAACCATTAGAGACTCAATTAAATTTCTGTATAAGAAATTCGGTCGACGGAGCGATCAGGCATCTGCTATTCTATATAAAACCTGTGCTAACTCTGGCCAATTCTGCTCTGGTGGTATCGGGATGATCCCTTCTCGATTCAATTCAAGATATTCATCAATGACCTTAGGTGTGAACATAAACCATTTATCCCGTACCCAGGTTCGGTGCTACGACCGGTCCCAGGCTCGTCGATGGAGAAATTGAAATTTGTATAGAACTCTTAAACAACTATAGGATAAATAGCAAATGGTTTAGCTATCACCTTTTCCCAGCCCGTACGATGAATTAATATCTCAATTTCAAACCCCAAAAAATCTTCCAATACCGCTTCCCGCTCGGGTAAAACAGTCCATTTGGTGACTACTTGCTCAAATCGAAGCTTATGCTCTGGGCTTAGAAATCTTCGCACGCCACCTTCATCAACTCGAGAGCGGCCCAGGTTGGATGAAGAAGAGGCTTTCCCTTTCCCTTTTGAAGTAGATGGAGCGTCACGTGTGCGTTTGGGAGGTATTCCTGCTAAAGGCACAAAATAAGCAATAAGAACACGGGTAGTGCGGTGGAAGGGATGGTAAGTACAACGTGTTGTTTCCCTTCAATTTCAAGTTATACAATAGAGTGGATGCAAGCGAGAATAAGGTGTCGTTAAATTGAGGAAAGCCCAAGTGTGGTGCAAAAATTCAAGCTAAAATGTAGATAAATGAGTCTTTGGGACAATTAAACAAACACCTTGTAGGCAATGTTGTAGGAAGAATGCCTATATGCCTATTTTTGCGATGAATCTACCAATATTTACATCAAATTAAACAAAATCCACCATCTACTTAAGCCCAACCTCCACAATAATCCATAAAGTTCATCAAATTGCACGTCAATAAATAAAAAATTGTAGCCCAAGAGTTTGCAAAGAAACACATTACCTTCAAGTTCTTGGCAAGTAGAGAAGTTGACTCGAGGACTTTGATATGCAAAGTGTCCTAATGTGCTAATTTTGTAATGCCCAAGAGATAGGGGAGGAGATTGGGAGGAAAAGGTGTTGGTTGTTGAAAAGGAGATGAATGTCGCGTGTGTGGGTGGGGGGGGGCTTTTGGGGATTATGTGCATGGGTGAGGGATTTAAACCCTCACCCGACCGGGCTACGTGTACACATGGCTTGGGCCGTGCGTACGCACAATCCAAGCAGATTGGCCTCGAGCAGCCAATCTGCATAACTGTGCATACGCACAGGCCTGGTTAGCCCAAAATTAATTTAAATTAATTTTTTTTAACTGACTCTCCACACCATCCCCCGACTGAATTATTTACATAATACAGTTTAGGAATATGCAAAACGACAATGACATAGAAGTTCAATACCAATCCCGAAAGGTTCGTTTTGGTTTAAACCAAACCCGACCACTTATGTTCCACTCCCAACCTAATACATTTACCACTATGGTCGAAAAATGTGCAAATGATGCTGGAATCAATAGATTATAAGTAAGTCATTCTTGTACCCAAAATTTCACGTTTCAACCTCGATGACTGTAACATCTCATTTTTTATCTAGATATTCGTGATGCCCTCCAATTGCATGTCTGGAATGATTGAACTCCCCTAAACTTATGTAAAACAAATATGAAATTGCTTGACCTGTGCATTGACTCAACAACTAAGCAATGAATGGATGAAGCCTAATTTAACTAACATACCCACGCAATAAAGAAAACATATAAAAATCCTAATCTAATGCAACAAAGCGGAATAAATAAAAGGGAAGAGAATTGGGTTGCCTCCCAATAAACGCTATTTTTATAGTTTATAGCTCAACTTTGTTACTCAGGCTACTCTGCACTATCAAGAGGTACGGTCGTCTTCTCTTTGGAGTAGTCACCTCCCTAATATGCTTTCAACCGTTGTCCATTCACTTTAAACTTTCTCTGTTTATCCTGAGATACTACTTCTACAGCACCATGTGGGAGCACGACTACTACTGTGAAAGGACCTGACTACCTAGATTTTAGCTTTCCAGGAAAGAGTTTGAGATGTGAATTGAACATCAATACTTGCTGGCCTACTTCAAAATCCTTATCTCTTATATGTCTGTCGTGCCATCTCTTGGTTTTCTCCTTGTAAATTTTTGCATTCTCATATGAATTCAAACGAAATTCCTCTAGCTCATGGAGTTGTAGAATCCTCTTTTCTCCTACCGTCCACATATTGAAATTGACCGAATGAGTTGCCTAATATGCCTTATGCTCTAACTCAATGGGCAGATGACAGGCTTTTCCAAACACCAGTCGATATGGAGACATGACAATTGGAGTCTTAAATGCTATTCTATGAGCCCAAAGTGCATCGTCTAGCTTCTTAGCCCAATCCTTGCGGGAAGCATTGACTGTAGCTTCGAGAATCTTCTTTAACTCCTTATTGGAGATTTTCACTTGCCCACTAGTCTGAGGATAGTATGGAGTCGAGACACTGTGTTTTATTCCATATTTGGCCAATAGCAATGCAAATAATCGATTACAAAAATGATTTCCACTATCACTAATGATTGCCCAAGGAGTGCCGTATTGAGTGAAAATATTCTTCGTCGTGAACTAAGTTACCACTTGCTCATCGTTAGTTGGCAAGGCTACAGCTTCAACCCTCTTAGACACGTAGTCTACTGCCACTAGTATGTATTGTTGACCGTAGGAGGGAGGGAATGGTCCCATGAAGTCAATGCCCCAAACGTCGAAAATTTCAACTTCCAAAATGTTGTTTAAAGGCATCTAGTTCTTTCTTGAGATATTTCCTGTCCTTTGACACTTTTCATAATGTTTCACCATATAATGTGCGTCCTTGAACAACGTAGACTAATAGAAACCCGATTGTAGTACCTTTGTTGCTGTCTTGGTTGCTGCGAAGTGGCCCCCATACGTTGCAGAGTGACATGACTCTAATACTTGATGATGCTCTACCTCTGGTACATAATGGCGTATGATTTGATCTGGACCCCTTCTATAAAGAATTGGATCATCCCAAAAGTAGTATTTTAGGTCAATGAAGAATTTCTTCTTTTGGTGACTCAGTAGTCTGGTGGGATGATAGAGCGGGCCAAATAATTGACATAATTGGCATACCATGGTGTAGTGATAATTTGAAAAAGCATTTCATCAGGAAAAACTTCATTGATCTCTACTGTAGGATTTGACTCATACGATTCGAGGCGAGAAAGGTGATCTGCCACAACATTCTCACTCCACTTTTTATCTCTAATCTCCAAATCAAACTCTTGCAATGGGAGTATCTATCGAATAAGCCTCAGCTTTGCATCCTTCTTGCTTAGTAGATATTTTAAAGCTGAATGATCTGTATAGACAATCACCTTTGACCCAATCAAGTATGAACTAAATTTGTCAACGGCGAACACTACTGCCAAAAGTTCTTTTTCTGTAGTCGTATAATTCATTTGAGCCTCATCCAAAGTCTTACCGGCATAGTGAATAACATGGGAATTCTTCTCATTTTGTTGACCCAACACCGCCCCCATTGTGTGATCACTGGCATTATACATAAGTTCGAATGGATAATTCTAATTTGGAAAAGCCAATACTGGAGTAGAAACCAATTTTTCTTTTAAGACGTTGAAAGCTATCAAGCACTCCTCAGAAAAGTGAAATGGGCCCCTTTTTCCAGTAGATTGCATAATGGCTTCGAGATTTTGGAAAAAAATTTAATGAAGCAACGGTAGAATCCAGCGTGACATAAGAAACTTCTAACTTCCTTAACTGTTACGGGCTGTGGTAGTTTTTCGATGATTTGTATCTTAGCTCTGTCAACCTCAATATCCTGTGCTGAAATCAAATGCCCTAACACAATCCCTTCCTGAACCATGAAGTGACATTTTCCCAATTTAATACAAGGTTTGTGTCTTCACATCGCTGCAACACTTTTCCCAAGTGTTCAAGGCACCCCTTAAATGATTTTTCAAACACTGAGAAGTCATCCATAAACTCCTCAATAATATGTCCCACCATGTCTGAGAAAATAGACATCATACAGCGCTGAAAGGTTATTAGAGCATTGCAAAGACCGAAGGGCATTTTCCTATAAGCAAAAGTGCCATAAGGCCATGTAAAGGTTGTCTTCTCTTGATTGTCAGGTGCTATAGGAATCTGGTTGTACCCCAAATAACCATCTAAGAAACAGTAGTAGGCATGTCTTGTGAGTCTCTCCAATATCTAGTCAACGAAAGGGAGGGGAAAGTGATCCTTCCTAGTGGCATTGTTGAGTTTGCGATAATCAATGCAGACTCTCCAACCAGTGACTGTCTGTGTAGGGATGAGCTCGTTATTTTCATTTGGGACCACCGTGATTCCTTCTTTTTTCGACACTACTTGTACTGGATTGACCCAATGGCTGTATAATATGGGATATATTATCCCTGCATCCAAAAGCTTTAATACTTCTTTTCTTACGACTTCCTGCATATTCGGGTTTAATCTGTGTTGATGCTCAACTAAAGCTTTGTAATAATCTTTCATCAATATCTTGTGCATGCAAAGCGAAGGGCTGATTCCTTTTATGTCTAATATCGTCCATCCTAATGCTGTCTTGTGCTCCCGAAGTACTCTTAGTAGCTTATCTTCCTCTGATTCTGTAAGATTGTTTGAGATAATTACTAGGAGTGAATTCTTTTCCCCCAGATACGCATAGCACAGATGAATGGGCAACTGTTTGAGTTCAAGAGTTGGAGCTTGCTGTATAGATGGTAAAGGTTTTGTGGGTCCTTCACAGAACTCCAAACATGGCTGTGTGAAAAGTGGTGGTATGGCTGCCAAATAATGTTCACACTCTTTTACTTCTTCTTTTTTCGATGGCAATTCCTGAGAATGAACCAATTAAGCCTCAAGTGGATCTTGAGGGTGATTAAGTTTGAATGTCTCTGACACTGCTTCCCTTATTATATCAATCTGCATGTAAGAATCTGGTTCATTCTGAAATTTGAAGGCTCTAAACACGTTGATTGTCAGTTCCTTTTCATCTAACCTCAATATTAACTGACCCTTTTACACATCTATTAGAGCCCTTCCCACAGCAAAAAATGGGCAATCCAATATGAGGGGGACATCCCGATCTTCTTCCATATCTAGAATAATGAAGTCCACTGGGAAGATAAACTTATCGACTTTGACCAAAATATCTTCACAAATACCTCGCGGGTACTTGATCGACCTATCGGCTAACTGCAGTGAAATTGTAGTCGTTTTTGCTTCCCCTAAACCTAGTTTCCTAAAAAGAGATAAGGGCATTAAATTAATGCTAGCTCCTAAATCACACAATGCCTTATCTATATACAAATTACCAATATTATAAGGAATAGTAAAACTCCATGGGTCTTTTAGTTTCGATGGTAATTTGTGTTGGAGAATTGCGCTACACTCCTCAGTAAGCATGACCGTTTCATTATCTTCTAGCTTCCTCTTGTTTGATAAGATGTCTTTCATAAACTTGGCGTAGCTGGGCATTTGAGCTAGGGCTTCAGCGAACGGTATGTTAATGTGCAGCTTCTTAAATACATCCAAAAATTTCTGAAATTTCTTATCTAGCTTGTGTTTTTGCAGTCTCTGTGGAAATGAGATTGGAGGCACATATGCTTTGACAAGAGTGCTTGTCTTAACTCATGGACTTCCCGATAACTCAATTTGATTTTCCTCTGTTGTTTTGTCTGATTTATCAACTTGCTCCTCATCTGTTGTAGGTGTCTTTTCTGTGATAGTTTCTGGCCGCTTTACATGTATTTCTGGTAGCTGGACTCCACTCCGTGTAGTTATGGCTTTGACCTGCTCCTTAGGGTTTGTCTCGGTGTTGCTAGGTAACGTCCCTTGAGCTCTACCTGATAGTGCGGCTGCAATCTGTCCCACTTGTTGTTCCAAGTTCTTGATTGAGGCTTGTTGATTTTGAAAGTTGGTCTCAGTTTTAGTAATATATTGAGCCAGCAAATCTTCTAAAGACAGTTTCTTTCCTTGCTGTTGTTGCTGCTGTTGGAACCCTGGTGGTTTATTCTTATTGTTACCTCCTTGTCCTTATCCCTGATTGCTAGACCATGAAAAGTTTGGATGATTCCTCCAACCCGGATTAAACGTGTTGGAGAAGGGGCTATTTTGCTGTCTCTAAAAGTTCTACACATAGTTCACTTCTTCAGACTGGTTAATATGTGTAGACGCCAGAGGGCAGTACGTAGTATTATGATCAGCTCCGCAACCTTCACAAACCGACGGAGATTGGCGTACTATATTAACTGACTGAGGTAGAATATCCATTCTCATTGTAAGAACTTTCATTTGTGCAGCTAGTGCTATTATTGCATCTACATTATGCAACCCTACTGTCTTCCTTGCAGCTTCCCTATCGGTTGGCCACATCGATTGATTCTTAGCTATTATTTCGTCCAAGTCATATGCCTCATCCACGTCGAGTTTCATCACTGATCCTCTTGCAGAAGCATCTATCATATTTCTGAATTCTTGCTTTAGACCGTAGTAGAATAGATATTGCTGAGCCTTTTTAGGGATGTTAAGGCTGGGACATTTCCTGAAAAAAATTTGGAATCTCTCCCATGCCTCCGGATAGCTCTCGAGATCTTTCTATTTAAAAGTGTGGATTTCATTCCTGACTTGATGAACTTGAGAAGGTGGAAAAAATTTCATCGTGAATTTTTGAACCATATCGTTCCAAGATTGAATGCTCCCAGGTGGTAAACAAAGAAACCATTCCCTAACAGTGTCCTTCAAGGTATGAGGGAATAATCACATTCGAAATGCATCTGTTGACATTCTTTCATGACTGATTCCCTCACATAGCATAAGAAACGCCGAAATATGTTCATGAGGATTCTCCGTGGCTTTTCTAAAGAACTTGATGCCTTGGTGATTTTGGAACAAATTGATAACATCTGGTCTAAGGTGGAAATTAGGTTGTCCAAAGAGAGGATATACTACAGCTGGTTGCACTGGTGCAGGGATTGGATTGACGAAATCTCCAACTAAGACAGGTGCTTCGTTCTGGATAGCTCTCGGTTGATTTGGCTGCGGTATTTGCTCGTGAAGCTGAACCTGATCTTGTGGTTGATTTTGGTTATCGGCCATTCTCCTTGCTTGACGTTGAACTCTTCTACAATTTCTAAATATTCTTTCTATTTCATGATCTCTTGGAAAGAGATCTGGTTCTTCAGGATTTTGCATAAACTAATGTCGCAAGACACAAGAGAACTAAGCGGTGTAATGGTAGCCTAAAAGCAACTACTAAAAATGAAATACAAATAAAAATAAACGAATTTAAAATATTTAATAACTAAAATTAACACGTTATTCCCCGGCAAAGGCGCTAAAAACTTATTCGTCAAAATCCTGCAAGCGTACGGCTTCGTTGTACAAGTAATAATTGTGATGAAAGAGTTATTGTCCCACAGGGAATAAAGTCAAATTTCAGTGTAGTCGATATAATTAAATTCGTGCGATTAACTAAAAGTTGATGTTTGTTTGAATAGCTAATCAAGTTTTATAACTAAAAATTGCAAAATTGATGAGAATTTGTTTTAGAATTCAGATGAGTGAATATATTGGATTTCCGACGTCACTGATCAACTCTTAATTCTAATTCTCAACCTATGACAATTATCTCAACTCATGTAATTGTGACGATCGATAATTCCACTTTTATTTATTATTCTTTCCCAAGATATAATAAATTTATGATTACCACGAGATGATCCTCTTCCTAGTCCGAATTCATATGGCAAACACGCATTGATGTATAGGATTATCGCACATTATTGCACACATCACAAATATTATTCCAGATGTTCTACCTATCGTGAGTTTTTCAATACTACGAATAAGCAACTTATTGTTTTAATGGTGCGCAAACATTAAAACAATATAGATATGCATTTAAAGAAACCAAAACTCAAGAATAAAGATAAAATTATAAGGTCTTGAATTAAAAACTAAGAGTCAATCAGTTTTGTCATCCATCCAATACAAAGATATTTAACCTAGCATATTAAGGTAGGAAAAATAAAAGAACGACATCACCCGAATCATTAAAGTATGAAAAGAATCTGAAATCTTCCACTTTATGTCTTCAATTTCGGATCTAAGTGATGAAGTCTTGTTCTTCAATGTATATCCCGCTCTCTTTTCCTTTTTGTTAGCTTCCAAGATGATAAAAATTAGGTTCCCCATGTTTTTGTTGACTTTTGGTATAAATATCGTGCAAAAAATTGTAAACCAGGACTTTTCAAAATAAAATAAGGAAACATAATCTTTTTATCGGAATTGAACCATGCGTACGCATGGTTCATTTGGTGCGTACGCATAGTAGACTTAATTGAGTTTCAGACGTTCAATATCCCAATCTTACGTACGCAAGGCCTACAAGCCTATCCGTACGCACAGTTCAATTATTTTAGGGGCCAATTTGCAATTTGGTCCCTAAACTTTCTGAAGTGTGTGTTTTTGTCATTTTCCAAAATTTCTTGTCCCATTAGCTTCTCTTCAACTCCAATTGACTCTTGATGTTCCAATTTGGTCCCTAAACTTTCTGAAGTGTGTGTTTTTGTCATTTTCCAAAATTTCTTGTCCCATTAGCTTCTCTTCAACTCCAATTGACTCTTGATGTTCCAATTTGGTCCCTAAACTTTCTGAAGTGTGTGTTTTTGTCATTTTCCAAAATTTCTTGTCCCATTAGCTTCTCTTCAACTCCAATTGACTCTTGATGTTCCAACTCATCGTTCTTTGGTCCAATTCAACTTTTGAATTATTGCATTCTAGTCCCCAAACTTTGTCCTTGATGTAATTGAGTCGTTTTTCCTGCTTATTTTCTTTATTCTCGTATTTTCCATTGATTGTAACCTACAAACAATATATACATAGAATTAAGTCATATTTCATCAAATTCATTAACAAATACTCAATTTTAATGGTCTAAATAAGTGTATAAAATACACTTATCAATAGCCCCCACTTGAAAAGTCTTCGGTATTTCAATTTTTACCGCCTTCAACTTATTGACAATTATTTGCATTTCATGTAGTTGGGAAAGAAGGGGAATATTCTCTAAAAATTTAAAATCAAAGTACTTAGAAATTAAAAATTTATTTGTACCTTCTTCTTCCGCTTTGTAATTATTTTCGAGCGCATCTCAAATTTCCCTTGCTGAAGTTGTGTTTGTATATAAATCATACAAACGATCCGATTAAGCGTTGAGAATGTGACCACATCATATTAACTCATCTTCTTGGTGCTTTTGTTTTTCATTCCTCACCGCTTCGATTTCTCTATTTATTGGTTTCGATAGTGGCGTCAATTCTGGATCTAGGATGTAGAAGATCTTTAGTGCACTGAGAAGAAACTTCAATTTTTCTTTTCATCGAGTGTAGTTCGTTCTATCGAATCGATCTAACCACACCAAGTCTTGATTCATGAGTTTGATTGTTTTCAACGTTGTCTCGCTTTCCAATGTAGATATATCGTTTGAGATTGTTGGAGAAAATTCACCGAATTGGAGAAGAGATCACAAGATATGAACCGAAAATGTTAATAACAAGATAATCACGAACTTGTATCAATGAATGGCTTGAGCACGATATCGTTGTCCTCAAACGATATTTGCCCCTTCTCCTATGAATTCGAGATGCTTCAAAGGTTGTTAGCAAATGGTTTGCAGGATTATAACAAGTCTTGCAAGGATTTAAGCACCAAAGCAAAAGTGAAAGTCCTAGAAAACTTGAAGAACACAAAGAATGAATATGAATATGGCTTTTAAAATTTTGATCTTTGATTTTGAAATTAATATGGAATATTGATCTTTTTTGTAATAATTTTTTTGTTTTTGTTGTTTATTTTGAACAACATTATCATAGCAAGAAATTTACCTTAGTTTTATATGTGATTCGTCTAAACTGAGAAATATCTATGATAGGTAAATAAGATCACAAAATTTTATTAGTTTGTATTTATTTATTTTGATTCGTTTATTGATCTCACTTATCAATCCTTAAATATTCAATTGAAACTTGGCATTTTGTTTTTCCCTTCAAGCTTTCATATTCAAATTGAGTTGCAGCCAGAAATTTACCTGGATCTTACATCTTCCAAAAAATGATAATATCGGTGATGTATAAACGAAGTCAAATTTTTTAAACCCTGTTTGATGGTTATTATTTGGTAAAATTTTTTATTCTGAATAGTGAATTTTTTTATAATGTTTGATTAAAAGGTAAGGAAAATTTTGAATTTACGTGCAGAATATTTAATTATGTGAGCATGTTATTAAAAATGAGTATATAGAACAAAGAGTTTCAAAATAATAGCTATCAAACAGGTGCTAAATTCTGTTTTAAAATCATTTTTGACAACATTTTAGGCATATGTCAATTTTAAAATGAAAAATTGCAGCAGCAATCTCTAACCTTCAATTTTTTTGTGAATTTTATCCAAATCTTTGCTTTGTACCACCCACAGTCCAAAATCTTTCAAAAATATGCACCTTAGTCCAAATGGATGGAATTTGACTATTAGTTGACTAGAAAAGTCAAACTTTAATCAATTTTGACCAAATTAAAAAAAAAATTGGATATTTACATTTTTTTAAATATTAACAATTAAAACTAATTTTTTTTTCTCATAGCTGTTGGCACCACCACCACACCCAACCCCACCTCAACCAAACCCAAACTTCAGCTTCTTCCCACAGCCTCCGACGCCGCCACAGTCTCCACATTGGCAACTAATCAACTATCTCCCAAAATCACCACCATTTCATAGCCTTCAGCCATCGCCGAAAAACCACATCCATTCTCATTGGCTATTAGCCACCGCCCAAACCCACTACTTTTCCATACCTTTAGTCACAACCCAAAACTATCACCATTCTCCGACCAAAAAACACTGCTCTGTCTTCCAGCCACCATCCATATACAAATTAAATCTAGATCCAAGAAAATTACAGCGGAGATCCCAAACCTTTCATTTTGCTACAAAATACACCTTAAACTTTCATTTTTACGACCCCAGTCCCAATCCCAAACCATTAACTTCCATTGCAGTTGCAGTCCATTTGATAGATTCCATCCACTTATCTGTTAGTCAACCCTTAAATTAAAAGGTTGACTTAAATTCACAAATTAAATGAGGGTAAAATAGTAAACTACATTATCTATAATAAAACAATTATGATAATTAAATAAATAAAAATAAAATGTTTATCTTCTTCCATCATCCAACCCAAACCCTAGAAACCAATCGGCGCCACCTCCGTACGTTCATTGAACCCGACATTCATTTCCACCAAATCTTCAATTTTCCTAAACCCTTCCTCATCAACGCTATGAAACAGAGATTGAGATCCATCGAATCCAAAGAAATCCTCAAAATTGAGGTCCCAATTCCATGTATTCTCCTTCAACTTAAATAAATTATATCGCTACACCAACCCCGCCTGCATCTCCCTGAATCGAACTGATGAGCTTTGACCAACTTTCTCTGATGGCGAAGCTTCACACCAATCCCTCGACATCACCTTTAGGGACATTATTTTCTTCATCTTCAAAGCTGATTTTGTGCACAGTTTACCACCAATTTACGGTTACAATCACCACAACCTGTTCATAATCCTTAGCTTGAGCGCATTGGGAGTTCAAATTCCTAGAATGCCTAGCTGCCTGACTCGAATTTTGTGATTAAGAGTACTAAAAGTTCTCAAAATGCTCAAGTTGAAGCCAAAAATTCTAAAGGAATGAAGTCAAATGCATGGAAATAGAAAGCCCTAGGTTTGAGTACGTACATGAGAGAATCAATGGATTACATGGAGGTTGATGAATGGTTCTTAAAAATAAAGAGAATGGGAATTTTTTCTGCCTTGGTGTCTCTCCAAAAAGGGGCTAGTGCTGATTTTTGTTGATGCAAAAATAAAGCTTATTTGGCTTTTTTGTTGCCTTTTGCTTTTTTTTAATCAATAAATTTAAAGCAAGATAATTTTTGGAATAGTTTTAGGTTTATGAGATAATAAGCTCCATTTTTCGTTTTGCGGTGGATGGTGTGGCATCGTGTGGCTGATTTCTGGTTTTAGGATAAGGGTAAAAGGTGGGAGAAGATAACAGTTCATTTATATATTTTTTCATTTGATTATTATTTTAAAGTCTTTAGGGAAGACAATATAATTTGACCATTTTACCCTCATCTAATTTATCAATTTGAGGCAAACTTTTAATTTAAAGGTTGACAAATGGATAAGTGGATGGAATCTGTCAAATGGACTGGAGCTGCAATGGAAGTTAAAAGTTTGGGACTGCAGCTGTAAAAATGAAAAGTTAAGGTGTATTTTGCAGCAAAAAAAAAAGGTTTGGGACCTCTGTTGCGATTTTCCCTCCACATCCGCCACCATTTCCCTATCTTTCAGTTACGCCCAAGAAATTGCTTGATTTGGAGCTCATGTTTGACTGTAATGATCACTAATTTTTGGTAAGAAAACAACTAGGAAGAGCATAATCTTAAACTTTATCCACTAGATATGCAAATATTACAAGAAAACAAGACAAGTCCAGATAAAATTTCAGCATAAAGATACAATCATCTAACAGAAAATAGTAACACGTGAGATCTACAAATCAACTAAAGTTCAGAAATAAGTAAACCAAATAGCTTAAACAAAGTTTCACATATGACCTTCAGTTGGTTAATAAAGGGTTGAATTGAACAGATATTTTGCGTTAACTGGTCTTGGTGTAAAAAAGATGACAATGAAAAGTAAGAGAGGAGGTTTAGGGCATCTTCGGAATCATATGAAGAAACACGACAGAGGTAAATAGAGGGAAAAGTAACCATAGAAGGATTGACCAATACAATGTTGCTACATTGGCTTCTATTGGGACTTTGTCAATGGCTAGAGGCTGACTTTAGCAACCAAGATTGACATGAAAGATGTGGTGGGCAACTATAGGTGGAAGAAAAGATAAATAAGGGATGTGCAATTGAAGATGGTCGTTGTCGGCATGGAGAAGAAGAAGAAGAAGAAGATGGGTAAGTGTGGGTAGGGATGAGTAAGGCAGATTTCCTTTTTTAAGTTTAATTGTTCTAATTGTTAATAATATTTGGAAAAATGTAGATATATCATTCTGCCCATTCTAATTTGGTGAAAATTGATTAAATTTTGACTTTTTTGATCAATTGACGATCATCCATTTAGATCTCAAATGCATATTTTTAAAAGGTTTGGGACTGTAAGTATCACAAAGAGAATGTTTGGATAAAATTTGCAAACGTGTAGAAAGAAAAATAGAAAGTGAGTAAAACTGAACTTCTTCTGAAATCAAAGACCCCCCAATATAATTTCAAAACTGGAAGTTAAGAAAAGTGGTTAGAGAGTGAATCTCTCAACTCTAGTGAGAGAAATCTCACTTTAGTGCCTCTTGATTTTCTTGGGTTTTCATGAATCTTTGTTCGAATTTACTTAATCTTGTTAGTTGAAATCAAATCCTGTTAGTGTGTTGATTTTTCCTTAGTTCAGTCTTGGGGGGTTTTCAGCTCAGGGAAGTTTCGGCAATATTCAGTTTCTTGGACAGCTTCGTCTCAAGTTCAATGTGCGGTTACTTCTGGGTATTTCTGCTGGTTCAGGTTCAGGTTGTAGGTGGTTGCTACAGTAATCTCTTGAAGGTTGTATGTATAGTGTATCTATTGGTGAAGATAATTAATTCAAATTTAAAAGTTTATGTGATCTGCTCTGTCGATTTTCAGTTGAATTTTTAGCAATGGAATCTTGATCAAAGCCTATAAGAACCTATTTTACACATTGGGTAATACTTAAATTTTTAAATATTGTTTTGTTTTATTCTTAGCTTCTGTATGTGGGCCTGCATAGTTCTATTGGGCCTTTCCAGTTGGACTTTTGGGCCTCAAGATTCTACGATAATGGGTAAGAGAAAGAACTCGGCCCAACATAGTGGGCTACCCCCACTTAAACATATGTGGAAATTACACATATCCCTAGAATTAAAATCTAGGGTTCAAAAATTATATGGATAATTTAATATTTCAAAAATCAGATTTCACATGTTTAAATATTATTTATTCTCTCTCCAATCTCTTTTTCTCTCCAATCCCTGCTCTCTCGTCCCACCCTATTCAACTATTCTCTCTCACCCATATACTCTATCTTAATTTCTTTCTCTCTCCTCCCACCCTATTCTCTCTCTTTCACACCCGTATTTACTCTATCTTAATTTCTCTCTCTCTCTCCAACATTTCTTCTCTCCTCTTAGTCATATTCTCTCTCTACTCGTTCTCCCCACCCGTCTTCTTTCTCTCACTCTCTGTGGTTGCTTAAGAAAGGGGATTCCTACTCTAGCCTCCGGCGATCGTTGCTGGTTGGCGACTGCGACAGTGTTAATCGAGATAGTGGTTAGATTGTGCTTTCCTTTGACAGCTGTGGTAGTCCAGCGATGGTGATGACTATGATGTTGAGTTGTTGGTGATGTTGGATGAGTTCTGGATTTGGTTCTAGCATTGGGGTGGATGAGGACGATGGTGGTTTGTGTGTGGGATGGCATGGGTGACACGATCTGGTGGTTGGAATAGTGAGGGATGGCTAGTGGTGTTGTGCTTGCTGTGGCGGTTTTGTCCCGTGACGTTGTTTTTGTACGTTGGCAGTGGTCGTTCTGGCGACGATACTGTTGAGAGGTTGTCATAAGTGTTGGTGTAGTTACATATTATTTGGTTGATTGTAACCATTAAATTGGTTAATTTGTGACCAATAGAGACCATTGAAAAAGATAAATTGAGACCAATGTGACCTAAAAAAATATTAATTTGTGATCGTATAATGAGTTGTGACCTATAATATCTTCGATTTGTGATCAATACATAAATTGTGACGTATTAATTTTCAATTTGTGACCGATGAACAAATTGTGACCTATAAATGTTTTGAATTATGACCGTAAAATAACTTGTGATATTTAAAAATTATGATAAGTGATCGAAAAATAATATATGATTAATTAAATTATGAATCTGTGACCAAATGTATAGATATGTGACCTTAATGTATGACAAAATTGAATAAATTGGATACTAATTCAATCATTAAATCTGCAATTTTTTCTTGAACCGTCATAATAATTGTCTTCTATTTTCGCGTGAATAATTGTGTGGGTTAGGGATGTAAATATGTATTTTAAGGAGTTTGTTCAAGTATGGAAACCGGATGCTTGATTTTAGGGATTTAATTGCAACAAAATCCTCTCTCTCTATGTCTCTCTCTTAGTTTTGAAATTACAAACTTATAATCTTAAAACTGAAATATAGCATAGTTAATATATGGATTATGAAATTTTCCCTAACATATTACTACCTCAGCCCAGGCGATTCATAATACAGATCAGCATGGCGAAAAGGTAACGACTAGTAATTTAAAGATTGATGGAGATAATTCGTAGCTACCCATTAACTCGGCCAGTAAATACAAGTTGTGGATGGAGTTTGATGAAAATACTAGATCCCCAAGTTTGTTCCAAACACTTGGAGATGAAGACACAGACGTTGATTCAGAGGTTGCTATTAAGATACCCCAAGTGGCGATAAGTTGGATATTGATGGTAAGACAAACCAGTGTAACACTAATGTTCCTTAGGTGAATTTATTTAAAGACAATATGAAAATTGAAGAACTCTTTGAAACGTTGTTAATCTAGAAGATGAATTTATCTTGGGAGAACGGGATGTTGATAATGTTGATGTAGCTTGGGAATTTTGCCTTGTGGGTTATTTTGCAAGTCGTTTTCCAGGTAAAGCTGCACTCCTTCAATTATGTAATACTTGGAAGGTACCATCTCAGTATTTTGCGCATTCAAGTGATTAGTTAATCTTTAAATTTTAAAATGAAGCTTCTAGATTAAGTGTGCTCCATGGTGGACCTTATTTTGTATATGGTAGGGCACTGATGTTGAAAATAATGCCATGATGTTTTGAATTTGATGATGATAATGGTATTATTATCTTATTGGTATGGATAAATTTGCTCGGGCTACCACTCGATTGTTGGAATCCTAATGTACTTAATAAAATTACGTCCAAAGTGGAGATCTCTATTGCTACTGATAAGCTGAACTCTATAAAGGGTAGGCTCTCATTTGCAAGAGCTTTAGTTGAAGTGGAGATATCGAATGAGTTAGTGCACTTGGTTAAATTCAAATTACCTACAGACAAATAATGAAACAACATTTGGTCTATGAGCACATTCCTAAGTTATGTAATGTTTGTAAAATATTTGGACATGCTACAAATGGTTGCAAAGCTAATAAACATACGGGGGCAACAAAGGATACAAGCAAAGGCATTGCTAATGGCCAGAAAGATACACAAAAATGAGTTGGAAAGGAGACTGTGTGATATAGGTTGGTAGAAGTAGACACCCTCAAGGACAAGCAAGGCAGATCATGGCACACCGATGCAAGGCCATCGACCCTCATAGGGCGCTCTACCACGACCCCCAAAGGGCGTTCTACCATTACACCCAGGGAGCGCTCTGCCACTACATCTAGGAAGCGCTCTACCACTACGTCTAGGGAGCGCTCTACCACAACCCCCAAAGGACGCTCTACCGTTATCCCAAGAAATCATTCTACCGCTAAGAAAATCCTCAACGGGAATGATATCCCTTGTCCAAACACTTAACCATAAAACCTTTAATGAATCGACAAGGTTACAAGGCCGCTGATACAGGTACAATCTTCAGACGGGAAGTTAAGGACTCATCACTCAGAATGTGGGTGTAGTGGGAATACCATCGTGGGACACGTGGCACCACAACCGCCCAGCGGTTACCTAGTGCCTAATATCTATAAATACCCCCAGATGAGACACAGGTAAGGGATGATTTTTTTGAGCTCCCATTCTCGTTTTTAGCCATCTGATTTTCAAATATATTCTTTCTAAGTCTGAAAACTAATTCTCACGCCGGAGGTAAAACGGGGGAGAAAGCCCCGCCTTCGTTTTTCAGGTCACACACACTTGACGGAGTAGTCGGAACGCCAAACGCCACCAGGCAGATAGAAGGGTATTGTTCCACAACCATTTCATTGGCGCTGTCTGTGGAAAATATTCATTTGAACTAAAAAGCCATGTCAAGAAGACGAACAAGAAGTGATATTCACCTGGTTGGGAATACGACGGAGACGGAGTCGGAGTCAGTTGCAAGGGGTCATGAACCACCACCGCCCCCGCAGTATGTGACACAGAGTCAATTCAGCGCTTTGGAAAACCAGTTGGCAGCAATGATGGTGCTTTTACAAGACCAGTTGCAGAGAACCACCATCCCTCATTTAAGCCCGACGGAAGTGACGAATCAACAACCGCCTCAAGCGCCACCGGCGGTTGTCTCACCCACCTCTCAGCGGGGAGCGGGAGACGCGGGAGCCCCAATGACCGGAGCTCAACAGCCCCCGCAAACCATGGTAGACCTGGAACGAAAGATGGAAGAAATCATGTCACAGAAGATAGACGATGCGTTGTCCAAAAGGAAGGATAGGCGGAGACAGATGGTTTTGGAGGAAGACCCCGTTCGCCCCAGAAATCATGGCGGTCCCTTTGCCTAAAGGCTTCAAACAGCCCATGATTGAAGCCTATGATGGAGTCACGGACCCGCTTGACCATCTACGAACCTTCGTGGATCTGATGAGACTTTATGCCACCCCGGACGTCGTGATGTGCCGATCCTTTCCCCCCACGCTCAGGAGGGAGGCTAGGGATTGGGTAGCAACCTTGGCCCCGTGCTCCATCAAGTCATTTGATGAGCTCTCCAGGAGCTTTGTGGCTTATTTCCTAAGCAGCAAGAGGAAGAGGAAGACAGCCATTGGGTTGATGCAGGTTGTACAGGACAAAGACGAGTCATTGCAGAAATACTTAGCCAGGTTCAGCCGGACGACTCTTGGCATTAGAGACCTGCAAATGTCCGCAGTGGTTACAGCCTTGATGAATGGAACGCGAAACCGGGCCTTTAAGATGTCACTCTCCAAGAACCCCCCGGAGTCGATGCATGACCTATTAAAGAAGGGAGACAAGTATGTCGATGCGGAGGAAGCGGAGAAGGTAACTAAAAATCTCAGGGATGGAAGGGAGACGGAAGCTAATAAGCGAAAAACATATGACGAGCAAAAGCACAATGATAAAAATAAGCAGAAGAGTGAACGCACGAGCAAGGGTTATGTCCAAGACCGATCAGTCAGGCAAAAACGAGAGGAGGTCAAGATACCCACCCCTTTGAACATTCCACGAACAAAGTTATTGATGGAGATACAGCACATGAAGGAGCTCGAATGGCCCAAACCAATGCTAACCCCTTCGGGCAAGAGAAACCAAAGTAAATACTGCCATTTCCATAGAGATCACGAGCATGATACCGAAGAATGCCTACAGTTAAAGGAAGAAATTGAGTGCCTGCTGAGACGGGGGCTATTGGCAAAGTATGTGAAAAATGATAAGAGCAGGCAAAGGGTCGAAGGCATACCCACACCAAGAGCAGGAGTGATAAACATGATCATCGGAGGAGTAGCATCGGGCGGCGACTCAAATTCAGCTAGGAAGAGTTATGTGCGTTCATTAAGGGTCTGCTCTATACAGAAAAAAGCAAGATTCAACCAGAGTATAACTTTCGATGAAGAGGACTTGATTGGTGTAACTCACCCCCATGATGACGCCTTAGTAATAGTGGGCGATATTGCGGATTTTGACGTGAAGAGGGTATTAGTCGATGGAGGGAGTGCGGCAAATGTCCTCACCTGGGATGCCTTCTTGGGTCTAAAAATCCCTCAAGAAAGGTTGAAGGTGGTGACTACCCCCCTACAAGGCTTTGGAGGGCCAACGGTGATACCGGAAGGGACTGTAGAGCTTTCAGTCACGCTTGGGACATACCCAGCGACAGTGGTGATCGTGACTAATTTCTTGGTTGTCAAGACCCCCATGGCTTACAACGCTATCTACGGCCGACCGTTGCTAAATGCAGCTGGCGCGGTCCCATCGACATACCATCAAATTATGAAGATCCCAACCAGCAAGGGGATCGGGAGCGTGCGAGGAGACCAGCATGCATCAAGAAAGTGCTATGTGAATAGTATACAAGCCGAAAGCCCACCATCAGTCATGATGCTGGATGTAGAACTCCCGAGGGAGCGGATCGAACCGCTTGATATAATTGAAAAAATCTTTATTGACGAAGGAAAGGAGTTTCTTGTTGGAACAGGTCTGGGATCCGAAGAGAAGGAAAAATTGGCGAAGTGTCTAGCCGAAAATTTGGATGTCTTCGCTTGGAACCCAAAGGATATCCCGGGGATTAGCTCAACTGTCGCGCAGTACCGCCTCGGTGTCCAGCCAGGGGCTAAGCCAATGAAGCAGAAAAAGAGAAACCTTGCCCCTGAGAGGCAGGCTGCGGCCAGAGCAGAGGTGGAAAAATTGCAACAGGCGGGTTTTGTCCGAGAGGTGCAATACCCCGAGTGGTTGGCAAATGTTGTACTTGTGAAGAAGTCAAATGGAAAATGGCGCATGTGTGTAGAATACTGGGTTGAACAAGGTATGCCCAAAAGACTCATACCCACTTCCCAGAATAGATCAAAAGCCTTTCATGACCTGACATTGCGTCCACCAGTTGATCTATTCTGGGAAGTGGGTATGAGTCTTTTGGGCATACCTTGTTCAACCCAGTATAGTCTACACACATGCGCCATTTTCCATTTGACTTCTTCACAAGTACAACATTTGCCAACCACTCGGGGTATTGCACCTCTCGGACAAAACCCGCCTGTAGCAATTTTTCTACCTCTGCTCTGGCCGCAGCCTGCCTCTCAGGGGCAAGGTTTCTCTTTTTCTGCTTCATTGGCTTAGCCCCTGGCTGGACACAGGAATGCGAAGAGTCTCTTAGGAACTTGAAGCAGTCATTACAAGAGCCCCTGGTCTTGACCAGCCCATCTCCTGGGGACGTGTTTTGTCTCTACTTGGCAGTATCACCAAAGGCAGTCAGCACGGTCCTGGTGAAAGAGTTCTCGGAGGCGCAGAAACCAGTCTACTATGTGAGCCAAGTATTGAGGGGTGCAGAAATAAGATACAGCCTGACTGAACTGCTGGTGTTTGCATTAATTATCGCGGTCAGGAAATTGAGGCCTTAATTTCAGTCTCATACGGTGCAAGTAATGACTGACCAACCTATCAAGCAGATTCTACATCGGCCCGAGACCTCTGGGAGGTTGTTAAAATGGGCCATCGAGTTAAGCGAGTTTGATATCGAATTCAGGCCAAGGACAGCTATTAAGGCACAGGCTTTAGCAGACTTCATCGTTGAGCTCACCACCCCGTCGAGCTCCCACCAGGGGAGCAGGCAGATTGGAAAATTTTTGTCAATGGATCGTCAAATGACGAAGGATCCGGGGTGGGGATCATAATGATAGGTCCGAATGAAGAAGAGTTGGAATACTCACTGCATTTTGAATTCCCAGCAACCAATAACGAGGCCGAGTACGAAGCAGTAATCACGGGTTTGGGATTGGCAGCCAGACTCGGGGTAACCTCAGTGGAAATTTACAGCGACTCTCAGTTGATAATCGGGCAAGTGACGGGGGAATTCGAAGCAAAGGATGGAAAGATGGCTGCATATTTGATGGAGGTCAAAAACTTGCAGAAGGGGTTCACTAAGTTTAAGATAACTAAGGTCCCTCGAAAGGACAATGAGCGAGCGGACGCACTGGCTAAGCTCGCATCAGTCAACCCCAGACGACTGCCTAGTACAGCCAGCGTGCAAATTCTGCGACAACCTAGCATCCAACACGTAATCGATGTTATGAATGTAGAAAATGAGGAAAGTTGGATAGACCCGCTGTTTGAGTATCTCACAAAGAATAAACTGCCGGAGGATGCTCTCACAGCCAGAAGGCTAAAAGTTCGGGCAGCCTCATTTGCCATCATCGATGGGCAACTCTACAAGCGAGGCTTCACAATGTCATATTTGAAGTGTTTGCGATCGACAGATGCACAGGAGGTGCTAGTCGAAGTACATGTGAAAATTTGTGGCAACCACTAAGGGGTGACTACCCTTGCGTTCAAAACGCTTCGACAAGGATATTATTGGCCCAGCATTAAGGAAGATGCTAGAGAGTTGGTGAGAAAATGCGATGCATGCCAACGCCATGGAAATCTGATCCACATTCCGACCGAGCAACAAACGGCAGTTTTCGGGGTGTGTCCCTTCTTCCAATGGAGGATGGACATCTTGGGACCTTTGCCCCTGTCAAAAGGACAAAGGAAGTTCTTGTTAGTTGCCGTCGACTACTTTACTAAGTGGGTGGAAGCTGAACCTTTGGCCACCATCACAACTGCAAAGATACAGGGATTCGTCTGGAAAAATATCATATGAAGGTTTGGTATACCTCGGGTAATCATTACAGATAATGGAAAGCAATTCGATAATCACTGTTTTAGAGCCTTCTGCACCAGCTACCACATCGACCACAGGCTGACTTCAGTTGCTCACCCGCAGGCAAATGGGCAAGCAGAAGTGACCAACCGAACCATACTGTGGGATTTGAAGACAAGATTAGAAAAAGAAAAAGGACTTTGGGCTGAGGAGTTGCCCAATGTACTATGGGCATAACACACTACCCCCCGAGAGTCGACCGGGGAGACGCCATTCAAACTGGCCTTTGGGATGGAAGCCGTGGTTCCGGTTGAGATCTTAAGTGAGACAGGAAGGATGAAAGTCAAGCAACCCGACGACGCAGGAACTAGGGAAGAACTCGACCTCCTCGAAGGGGTAAGGGACAAGGCGGCGATAAGAATGATGGCTTATAAACGAAGAGCCGCTGAGTACTTCAATCGGAGAGTGAAGCCAAGGGTCTTCCAGCTAGGAGATCTCGTTCTAAGAGATGCAGCAGCGGCAGGATACCCCCCACCAAAGCTTGGTCCAAACTGGGAAGGCCCGTAAGAAGTAATTCACAAGCTGGGAAAGGGAGCTTACATCTTGAAAGATATACAAGGAAGGCCGCTAGGTAGACCATGGAATGCAGAACACCTCAAAAAGTATTACCAGTAGAACTCAAAATGTACACGCCGACTGCGCTTTTGTAAATATAGTAGATTAGGTTGCATTGCTTATTTTCTCTATGTAATGCCTCACAAAGGCACCCTTAGTTGTAACAATTTATCTTATTCAATGAAAGACCTTGGCGGTGACCGATGATGAGGGCGCTACGGAAGGGCCAGCCTAGCTGGGACGTCCCGGTGCACCTATTGAGCTCACAAGACCAGGAATTTTTTATGCCAACAGGCAACTTTGAAATCCACGCCCACCCCACTAAGACATGCAGTCGACGTAGCCTACGTGACTAAGTGGAGAGCCTTGGAAAGTCAAAAAATTGGCTAAGGCCCTGAACCACCAAATCACCCCCTACGGTCGACATAGCCTTCGCGGCTAGGTGGAGAGCCTTGGAAAGTCAAAAAATTGACTAAGGCCCTTAACCACCAAATCACCCCCTGCGATCGACATAGCCTACGCGGCTAGGTGGAGAGCCTTGGAAAGTCAAAAAATTGGCTAAGGCCCTTAACCACCAAATCCCCCCCGGGGTCGACATAGCCTATGCGGCTAGGTGGAGAGTCTTGGAAAGTCAAAAAATTGGCTAAGGCCCTTAACCACCAAATCACCCCATGCGGTTGACATAGCCTACGCGGCTAGGTGGAGAGCCTTGAAAAGTCAAAAAATTAGCTAAGGTCCTTAACCACCAAATCGCCCGCTGCGGTCGACATAACCTACGCGGTTAGGTGGAGAGCCTTGGAAAGTCAAAAAATTGGCTAAGGCCTTTAACCGCCAAATCACCCCCCTGTGGTCGACATAGCCTACGCGACTAGGTGGAGAGCCTTGAAAAGTCAAAAAATTGGCTAAGATCCTTAACCACCAAATCGCCCCCTGCGGTTGACATAACCTACGCGGTTAGGTGGAGAGCCTTGGAAAAAAAAAATAAAAAAAAAAATTCGAAGAATTCTTGCCCACATCCCGAGCAAGTAGGAGATAACAAGGCTAAGCAAAAGTAAACACTAAAAAGGAAAAAACTAGCAAGGAAAACAACAACTAAGAAATGCTTCAGCTCGAAGGGGAGACATCCCCACTACCACCTTGTGATGAACGACCGAGTGATCTGGATGACTGAGCTACGCTCTCCTTCCCCTTGCGCTATGCGAGAAATCTATCCAAGCCGGAGGGGTCTATAGAAGGACGTTCGGCCATAATCCACTCCTTGGAGAGCTTAATTGATGCTGACATTGCCTTCCCCCCGTATGAGTTCAAAGCTTTAGCATGATCGGACGATGTCTTATACTGATCCACAGCCGCCTTGAGATCTCCAGCGTACTCATCTGAGGCCTTATACCTCTCAACCGCCTCTTTAGGAGCACGAGCCAAAACAGAGCGTAGATTGTCAATCTCCGTCTCTTGCTCACGAGCTCGAGCGTCCGACATCTCCAGAGATTTCCTCAAGGAGGATATTTTCTTCTTGTGGTGATGAGCTTCCTTCTTCTTTTCTTCAGTAAGAGTTTTCAGCTCTGAGACTAGGCGGCGATTCGACTCAGCGAGTCCGGTCTGGAAGGCCACCACCTAAAAAAAAAATGTATAAGGGGAAAAAGAGTGAAACCACGAGTTAAAGTCTAACTTAAAAGGCGAGATCCAACATAAAAAAAAAATCTCGAAATGAGAAACATACCCTCTGAAGGTAAACTGCCGCAGCCCTTTCTATGTCATCTGCGCTACGCCCTGCAATCGCTCTGGATCGAGCGGGGGTCACCAACGACTTAAGCACCCCCATCTCATGATAGCCCCGGGTGGGAGGAAACCCAAAGTTAGGAAGCGAGTCCTCGCGCTCACATCGCGCACGACTAGGAGCTCCCGGCCTAGGAGCTGGAACCACATCACGAGGCTCATCTAAAGGCTGAGAAGTCTCGTTGATCGTCTGAGACTTTCTCCCAAGGTCGGCCCCCCTCCTTCTCTTCGAAGGGATAGGCAAAGGATCCACTTCACCCTCCTGCCCCTGGTCAGGCATGGAGTCCATGACTCCTTCCAGATCAAGCTCGGCCCTGCACATGTAAGTTGAAATTAGTTAAACTCACAAGGTAGAGTACAAAAAAAGAGAGAGGGTGGGGGTGAATATGAAAGCTTACCATCAACGAGGGTAAGGCCCTCATCTCCTCCTGGCGGAGTCCTCAATACCTCATCAAGATCAAAGTCCATACCTGAAACAAACATCCAAGCTCATTAGTCTCGACGAGCTAAAGGTAAAAATAATAAATGAACGTGTGTGTATGCTATAAAAAAAAAGGGAAAAACAACATAAACGACCTACCGAATGGACGACTCATCCCCACTTTCAACATGTTCTTCATGGTTAGGACTGACCCTAAGTCAGGTGCAAAGGGCGGAACATCAACCAAGTCCTGGATTTGAGCTTCTAGAAAGGGAGTAGCTTCTACTTGGCTATTGAAGAGACGAATTTGGGGGTGCCGCCAGTTTGTGTTAAAAGAAAACTGACCCTTTGAAGGCCGGACGAAGAAAAATCGGGACTTCCATCCGCTATTCGAATTCCTAAACTTAGGGAATTGCATAGGTACCCTAGCGGTAAAATAGACAAAGGCATTACATTGAACTAGCTCATGCATTTCGAAGACACACCTGAAAAGATCCATGGAAGGTGAAATTCCCTTTTTGAGACAGACATACAGAAAATATAACGCTTTTCTCCATGCATTAGGATTAATTTGACTAGGAGTAAGGTGGAACTCGTTGAAAATCGACACAAAAAAGGGATGAATGGGGAACCGAAAACCCCCGTCCATAACATCCTTGTACATGACTGTCTCACGGGGGTCGGACCCGGGGAGCCTTTCTTTAGGACCAGGGGCTCTATAACGTAATCATCAACCCGGTCATACTTTCCTAGACATTTTTCTAACTTAAGTGGCGAATTGTAGAGACTATAACTTTTTGGGATATCTAGGGGGACAACCTCACCGGCCGAGTCGCGCCCAATTTCCAAATTTTGGCCTGGAGATTTAGAAGAACCAATGTGTCTCTTTGGGAGATTTGGAACAAATGGCTGAGAGTCAATTGAATGAGTTTCACTATCACTATCATAAAAGGGATTTGCCGGATGAAGGGGGCGAGTCACTACAAGGGCGGATCGAAGGACCGGACAAACCACGAGAATTAATGGATGGCGGGAAACGGCCAGCCTTCGGGCTGGTCGAGCAACCAGCCCCGCTGGCCGGCGATCGACCCCCCGTGGGTCAGTCGGACTCCCTTCGGCACCCTCCGACGAAGGTCCGGTCGAATCACTACACCCCCATCACTTTTTTCATTGGAAGGAGAAGAAATGATAGTTTTATACATGACAACAAAAATGATGAAGAGAAGAAATTTAAAGCAAGTCCTTGGATTTAAATAAGGAGAGGAAATTACCTTAGAAGAGAGGAAGCCTAGGAGGTTGAGAAAAGATGAAAGTGATTTTCTAGAATGAGAATTACCCCCCTTTTATAACACTAGAATTCAAATTTTTTGGGGGGGAATTGGAGGGAAATCTCCCTCCAATATTAAGGCCATTAGTGAGGATCCATGTGTACAGTAGAATTGCCACTCGATCGTCTTTATATAGTTCGATTCGCTAATACGAACTATTCATTTCTCTTTATTAAAAAAAAAATTTCAAACCAACCTAAAATTGCTACCCCTTGCCGAAAACATCGACAAGGGATAGAGGGGCTAATGATATAGGTTGGTAGAAGTAGACACCCTCAAGGACAAGCAAGGCAGATCACGGCACACCGATGCAACGCCATCGACCCTCATAGGGCGCTCTACCACGACCCCCAAAGGGCGTTCTACCATTACACCCAGGGAGCGCTCTACCACTACGTCTAGGGAGTGCTCTACCACAACCCCCAAAGGGCGCTCTACCGCTATCCCAAGAAATCATTCTACCGCTAAGCGAAATCCTCAACGGGAATGATATCCCTTGTCCAAACACTTAACCATAAAACTTTTAATGAATCGACAAGGTTACATGGCCACTGATACAGGTACAATCTTCAGACGGAAAGTTAAGGACTCATCACTCAGAACGTGGGTGTAGTGGGAATACCATCGTGGGACACGTGGCACCACAATCGCCCAGCGGTTACCTAGTGCCTAATATCTATAAATACCCCCGGATGAGACACAGGTAAGGGATGATTTTTTTGAGCTCCCATTCTCGTTTTTAGCCATCTGATTTTCAAATATATTCTTTCTAAGTCTGAAAACTAATTCTCACACCGGAGGTAAAACGGGGGAGAAAGCCCCGCCTTCGTTTTTCAGGTCACACACACTTGACGGAGTAGTCGGAACGCCAAACGCCACCAGGCAGATAGAAGGGTATTGTTCCACAACCATTTCACTGTGGAACGTAACCAATCTGTGGATTTTGTCAGATCAGTGTAGGGATAACAGACAAGAAATGTACTGACTATATAGATTGACGCTAACAGGTCTGCACAGTTTAATAGGCTGGAGTAGGATAGCGTGAAGAACACATCACAAGTTGGCGTGGATGAACTGATTGGAAATTATCAGGTTGGAAAGCAGGCCGAACATACTGATGGTCCGTTTATTGATGTTGTTAGCAAGAAGAAAAGCTGCAAATAAGGGGCATAACACTCCAATTCGAATTTGAATTGTGACTAATGACAACGCTCATTTGGCTAAATCTGGGGCAGTATGTTCCTCTAATGTGCATGGTATGATTGCTAAGACTGTAAGTAATGATAAACTTAGAGAGAAGCTTGTGGAGTAGAAAAAGAATGTGACGAGTAAAGATAAGAAGGGTGTTACCCTTGCTTCAACATCATGAAGATTGGAACTTGAAACATTAAGGGCCTGAACCGGCCCCTTAAACAAAATGGGGTTCAGAGCTTCATAAAGCAACACGACAATCGTAAGAGAGTTGACTATCGATGCCTCCTAAAAATTGACCTTAGGAAGGCATATGATTCGACGGATTTAAGCTTTCTCAAAAGTGTGCTTCATGAATTGGAATTTCCTAATAAATTCATTGATTTGGTGATGGAATGTATTACCACACTAACGTATTCTATTGCTCTTAATGGTTGTCTTCATGGATTTATTAAAGGAAAAATGGGGCTTCAACAAGGAGACCCTCTCTCTCCAGTTTTATTTGTGACTTGCCTTGAATATTTCTCGAACATTTTGAAATGTGCAATTGAGAATAGTGAGTACAATTTTCATCCTAAATGAGGTTCATTAAAGATTACTAATTTGGCTTTTGCGGATGATTTGATGCTATTCTCTAGAGGAGATGAAATTTCGATGGGCATCTTGATGGATTGTTTATCTAAAGTTGGAGACATGTCAAGTCTTAGGATGAATGTTTCCAAATCTAGCTTGTACACAATGGGTGTGCATGGGCAAGAGTTTGAAAATATCTATGGCTTCACTAACATGACTAAAGGATCTATGCCTTTTAGATACTTGGGTATTCCACTTGCGGTGCAAAGGCTTAAAATTAGCTCTTATGATACTTTTCTCAACAAAATATTAGCCTAGACTTGTGCTTGGTCTAGAACATTATGCGGGAAGAGTGAATGTTGTTGGCTTTCCATCTTTCCTATTCTAGCTACAGTTATTTCTAGGGTGATTTGCCTATGTCGAAACTTCCTTTGGGGGTCTAAGAAACCATTGGTCGCTTGGAACAACATTTGCTTACCGAAAAGATGAGGGAGGACTTGGCTTCGAGGATATGAAATGCTGGAATTCAGTACTACTGTCAAAGGCACTTTGGAATATTCATAGGAAGAAAGACACAATTTGGGTCAAGTGGATTAACCACATGTACTTAAGGAGGACAGACATTTGGGAATGCCAACCAACAAAGGGGACTCGCCTCTCATTAATAGGCTGCTGGAAATTAGAAATCAACTCATTGAAATTGACTGGAACACTCAGTCAGTTGCAGACAGATTACTTGAATGGACAAAAGCGAGCTGTTTTAGCGTACACGTGGCATATGATTTTTTCAGAAAGGCTAGGAGAGCCTGGACTGCTGAAGTATGAAAACCATACATCATGCTTAAAAACTCTTTCATCCTTTTGCTGGAAGCACAATCCAAATTGCTCACCAAAGACAGATTACCGCATCTCAATATTGATCCCACTTGTGTTTTTTATACTGCATATGAGGAAACTTGCAAACATCTATTTTTTGAATGTCCTATTTCCTCGCTTGTTTGGAATAATATAAAGGATTGGTTGGGCTTTAGGAGAGCAATGTCTATTATTGCTAGTGCATTAAAGTGGATCAAGAAGGAGGTTAAAGTGACTTCTTAGCAAAGCAAGGTCAAGAGGATTGCATTAGCGAGCATCGTCTACTTCATTTGGACGACAAGAAATAGGAGGATTTTTGAGGACTTAAGACCCAATATTGATAGCATAGTTAGAGAAATCAAAACACACGTATACTAAATTATGTTCTCTTTATATCCGAATGTTTTGATTCATTTTGAGTCGTTAGTGATGGGTCTTTAATCTATATTATTTGTACATCTTTTTCTCTTTTGTTTGCCCGGAGTAGTGGTATAACATACTTGATTTTTGTCTTGCTTGAGTATGTCCAAAATACTTGTATAGCAAACATTGACTTTTTTTTCTCTCTATGGTGGGAAGGGAAGTCCTAGAGTTTAAGCGGATGCTCAATCGATAGGAGGATTCCCCATTGAGGATTTTTAGTAAGAAACGGGAATTCTCTTTCAAGTCCATGATGGAGTATAGTATGTGGATCATATCAAGCAGGGCATAAAATGAGTTGGCTGATCAGGTTTTGATCTATCGTAATTACATTTACTGATAAAAGAAAAAAAAATTGAGACAATGATTGAAAACAATTTTCCTTTAATATTTCATTTTCATCCATTTCTTTTGTCTACCAATAATATTTTGTGTTCATCCCTTTTTCCTCCATCAAACATATGCTATATAAAACATTTGAAAATGAAGATACTCGTAATTATTCATCTGGATATTTTACACTAATTCATTAATCTTGGTATTCGGAGCAATTTTTTTAGTTTAATAGAAATAGACACTTTTATAACAAAATAAAAAGGTTAGTACTCTCTTTTTAGAAAAGTAAATTTTAATAGTAAAAAATAAATTTAAAGTATATTTAATAAGATAAGTAACATGAACATGAATTTAAATTCTACTCAAGCACGAATATGCTATTGGTTTGTAATCTCCACTAATATTTTATGATTTTGCCCCTGTATGATAGCCACTATTTTGAAGAAATAATGTTTTGAATTTATATGTAAAATATTTTACTGCATTGATGTTGGTTGAAAATGAATATGTCAATTAAGGGTATATAAATATATAACTTCATTCCTTCTTATTTTAGAATGTTGAAATGATTGTGGGAACAATACAACTCTTCCTAGTCATTGTTACCATTATTTATTCAACCAACCTACATGTACAGGGAAATTTTTTATAGAAGTCTTACAAATAACATACAACAGTGTGGCGGGTGGTTTATTTTTTGCAATAAAATATTCGTATGGAGCCCACCCCATGTGAGAGCCCTGTAAACCATCTTTAAATTTTTTCTGTACACAGGGTATAATACTGATTTATTTGTCAAATTTCGTAATATTTTGAGACGCACTTTTCAAAAATTATTATTGTTCGTTGTATAATTTTTTTAACAATAATATTCACCACCACACATTCATTCAATAAAATATTTTATACACAAATCAATAAACTTTCTTTAAATTTTGACTACATATTCTAAAAAAAAAATGCTATTTAAAACTCTATAATTTTTCCCATAATGGGAGACGAACAGACTCATAATTTCTCAAAGTTTACTTTTCATAATATATTCTCTTTGTCATTAAAAAGTAAATTTATATTTCTCATTTTATCCTTTTATATTATTTTTAAATTTTTTATTACATTTTATTCAAATTTTAAGATATCAATTCTTTCTTAATTTAGGAAAGGCATAATACTAGTTCCATTTAGGTAATCAAAGTGAGGATGGATAAAAAGGTTCCTCCAATCTTTTTATTTTATAATATAATTTTAATACATTTTTAAAATTATTAAATAATTAATCGAGTATGACAGATAGAGTTATTTTAACTTCATTCATCTCACTCTTCCGATCCTACTTCTCAAAAACTCACTAATGAGATGAGGATTGCCTCGATCTCTTTCATCCATAAAAATAATTAACATATCGTTAGAAGCAATAAATAGTTAAATTTATATTTTAGAATAACTTAATAAAATTAATTGAAAATTCATTATTTATTACATGTATTTAGTATAATAACATATTTTCTCGTATTTTTATTTGTTGGAAAACTTAAAAAATATTATCATAATATAAAGAATCTTCCTAAAACTTTCACAATCATCATTTATGAGTTTATAGGGCAGGGACAACTATAATAAGACTAAATACTAAGCCTACTCTTATAAATCATAAAGTCGCCTTTTATTCAAGCGTTTCAAAGGACTACAAGTATCACTTATTACCATTCTTTTTTATTATTTATAATTTTATCTGAACATAAACACTTCCTAGACATACTTTAATTTACTCTATATTTATAGAAAGTTAAGGTTCAACTTTTTACATAACAATATTTTGAGGACTGGCAATGTAATGTTCGATATCGAATTTTAAATAATAGTTTTTGTTGTTACTTTTGTACGAAAATTAATAAGTAAACATAGAATCTGCTTGTAGATCTCCGTCAGTAGAGAAAAGGTAAAGGAATAAAGCTTCTCAAACAGGTTCATTGACCAACAAAATTGACAGAGTTTTAAAAATGCTTACGTGGCAAAGGATACCAGGTGAATTTTTGGAGGGAATAATAAAAAGAAAAAAAACCCAGTGAGTGAACCGTGAGGCAGAGAGATAATTGGGGATCTAGCCTTAATTGGAAAATACACCCACATAAGGAAAGTGAAGCTCCCAACCCTTCGAACAGAGATTCGATCCCGACGACAATTTTCCCAGGTAGGTGGCACTACAGTGAAGATACGGTTGTTGCTGGGAGCATTATTTCGTCGGTTGCTATCTCCATCGAACTTTCACGTTTTCGAAGACGATTACATTCCGTCGTCCTTTTCCATCTCGCTCCCCAAACGTATAAGTTTCTTGGTTGCCTTAATTGGAGAATACACCCACATACGGAAAGTGAAGCTCCCAACCCTTCGAACAAAGATCCGATCCCGACGACAATTTTCCCAGGTAGGTGGTACTACAACAAAGATACGATTGTTGCTGGGAGCATTTCGTCAGTTGCCATCTCCGGCAAACTTTCACATTTTTTAAGACGGTTACATTCCATCGTCCTTCTCCATCTTGCTCCCCAAATGTGCATGTTTCTTTGTACGATTGTTGTTGGAAGCATTATTTCGTCAGTTGCCATCTCTGTCGAACTTTCATGTTTTCGAAGACGGTTGCATTCCATCTTCCTTCTCCATCTTGCACCCCAAACGTCTAAGCTTCTTTGTTTGATTTTTCAAATTTTAACTTTCTTCATTTGGAAAGATGATAAATGGCGGTCTCGTTACCTTGAAGATTTTTAATTACTGTCCATGTGCAGATTTACCAATTTTTAACCTTCTTCATTCGGAAAAGCCATCTCCTTGCCGTCTTCGATCAAAGATTGTTGTTTAAAGGGCCTTTGATTATGGTCAGGTATTCCTTTTTTTTTTGTCTTTTCTCTACAATCATATGACTGCCACACATTTTATGCAACGTAGTTTAACCTCAAATGTACGATGTCAAATTTTGTAATATAGTGATAGAATTTAAGTATCGAATCCACAGGGATTGATGTTTGATTCTATCGAATACTATAATTATTTTAACTTCTACTTTATTCAGAAAATCAATTTTTGACTTGATGTGTTTCATGATAAATTAATATTATGTGATCTAAATGGCAATCCAAACAACTTAATGTGAAATATATGAAAATAATCAATGCAAAGAAGTCTAGAGAATGATTTCACCGTCCTATCAGCAATGTTTTTCAATCTCTATGGTTATTTCTCTAAATTTTTCTCAATTTCGCATTTTCTTTCTCGAGTGCCGAATAGAATTTATTTCTATACTCTAACCCCAATATCTCTATTTCAGATTAGATCTATAAAAATTATTAAGTCCTTGGTTCTTGATTTGAAATAAGCCTCAAAAAATTCGTACTTTCTCTGGAAATCTAGGTTATGTTATTCGTAGTTCAAGATTAAATCTCCCTCTCTCGAGTGCTAAAATTCAATAAATCAATCATTCAACCATTGATCAGGTGATTGAAAGCACTAAGCACGAATAACACTAATAAATGCTGAAAAATTAAAGAAATACGATATCAACATCCAAACATTGTATCAGGTTGGGTTACATCAACCCCAGATCTAAGATTTAGTTCATAATTGATGAAAATAACATTCTAAAATACAAAATAATGAGCATGGAGAAGAAGGGATTAGGGAAAACTCAGTTGATGCTTCAAATCTTCTCCCAATGTTTGTAGATCTTCTTCTTTGAAAAGCTTTTTCTCTTATTTTTGCTTTGAGTCTTCTTTCCTCTTTGATTTCTCGAAAATCCAACCCCCTTTTCTAGGTCTTTTTCGTAGGTACTTATAGTCTTTTAGGTTTTCAAGATGTATCAAGTTAGGCCGGGTCGAGAGTTCCCAAAAAATATGAAGTTTTTGCATCTCGTGAGTCGGTGCCAAGCCGCGATCTTCTTTTCTGCCTGCGCTGCGGCTCCCAGGCTGGGTTGAGAGTTCCAAAAAAAATATGAAGCTTTTGCCTCTAATGAGTTGCCACCATGGCACTAGGCCGCGATCTTCTTTTTAAGCTTCTTGTTTCTTCAATGCTCATGGGCGCCGCGGCGCCCAACTCTCTGCTATTTTTCTTCTTTTCTTGGGCGCCCAATTTCAAAACCACGATGCCCATGGAACTGTTTCTCCTTGCTTTATTTATTATCTAAGCCTCGTAGCCATATCATTCTCCTTCAATTTTCTCCAATTCATAATCGAATTTTATAATCATCATTATAACTCCATTACAACTCCAAAATGTGGTATTTTCTCGAAAGTTGTCCAAAACTACAAAACAACACGAACATACACATCAAAACGTTCAAATTTGCTCAAGAACAAACTAAAAACCGTGATTATAAGTGTTAGTTTAATGAGTGAATTGCACTCATCAGTGACGTAGGCTACATTCTTGCTTGAATATTGTCTATTAAGGTTGCTTGTTCCTTGTTCCGTGACTTAGTTCATGAAGTGACTTGGTAAGGTTGCTTGTTCTCAAATATTGCCTATTAAGGATATATTTTTTGTTGGACATTTGGTCTATATGGTTGATTTGGGGAGTTAGTTGAACTTAAAAATTCATGTTCTTCATGCTATTCGAAAGAGATTCAGTATGCTTGATTTGAGGAGTCAGTTGAACAAAAAAATTGAGGTACTTCATAGTAATTGATAGAGGTTCACATAAAATAACTAATGATTATTTGCAATTAATAATGTAGTGAAAATGTCGTTTAAGATTAGTTTATTTGTTTTGCCTATCTTAGTGTTATTATGGAATCTTGAATGTGATTCCTTATGTTGTCGTAGATACCAAAATATGGACGAAGTGCAAATCAGGCATGATGAGGTTTCGATGGAATCTCTTGATGAGAATGTTACGAACTCCGTTAACATATTAGAAGGTGAACCCTCAGTTGGAGATGGTTTGATTGTGCAATTTAAGGATTTACAAGAAATGTTTAAATGTATTCCTTTTTTCTATAATGAACTAATTTGTAACTATGATTAAATATATTTCTTTTTTTTCATTGTTATAGGTTTTTGAAGTCCCTCCAAGAACGTTTGCTGAAGGAAGTAAAAGGAGAGATTGTTCGAGGAGGCAGCCCCAGTTATCACTTGCAGTGGGATTGTGTTAATTTTGTCATACATGCAAATGTTATTTCAGTTACAGTATTTTGTACTTGCAATTTAACCGAATATGAATTTATCTCATACGATTTTTAGGCTTCAATATTTTAGTTAATTTTGTCGGATACTTATCATATTTGTATTTCCATTTCAATTTGATCTCCTATTTCTATTTTACTTCTGTATTTTATGCTCATTACATAAATTCCGAATGTAAATATGAATACTGCATTAGGAATACTATGTAGGAGTTAGCGGTTAAAACTAAATCCTTTTTTACAATTGGATGGTTAGATTATGTTACCACCCTTCATGTTTTTTACTTCTTTTAAAGTAAATATCGGGGTTTAGGGAATGGATTGTGACTTCTGCTCTGTAAATTATTTTAGTTTGAAGCTTCTATTGTGGATTTCAGTATTTTAGTTTCATATGGTTTCCTGTGACATATTGAAATTGCCAAATATTACTTTCACACAAACATCACTGTGACATATAGAATTTGCAAAATATTACTTTCACAAGAATTGAAGCTTCACTGTGAATCTGATATTACAAAAATGCAAGCAAGTATAAAGATTCACATGAACGAGTAAGAAATTTTAAAGTAAACATGTCATTAAAATTGCTGCCTATGGGAAACATGCAAAATTAGATCGCTACATAGCTTCCATTAGTTCACAAATTCTTTTTAACATAGAGCTTAAAGTACATAAAAATGCTCCGTATACAAAAGTTATATCACAACCTGAGAGTTGAGGTTTATCTAATAATCAGATTAACCCTTCCTTTTTGCATTCGCTTCCACACTACCATTTGCCTTGCATATTGTCACGTTCACCGAAATTTGTAGGTCTTCTTCATTGAGGAGGCGAACTCGAGTTTGGAATGTGTGTGACATTTCTTCAACAATCGGCAAGAAGTGCCCCTTCACTCTACAACTATGACAGATACCAAAATTCCTTCCGCGCATTCTACAATGGAAATAAACCACTTCATGTTTTTTACTTACTTCTTTTAAAGTAAATATCGGGGTTTAGGGAATGTATTGTGACTTCTGTTCTGTACATTATTTTAGTTTGAAGCTTCTATTGTGGATTTCATTATTTTAGTTTCATATGGTTTCCTGTGACATATTGAAATTGCCAAATATTACTTTCACTCAAACATCACTGTGACATATATAATCTGCAAAATATTACTTTCACAAGAATGGAAGCGTTACTGTGAATCTGATATTACAAAAATGCAAGCAAGTATAAAGATTCACATGAACGAGTAAGAAATTTTAAAGTAAACATGTCATTACAACTGTTGCTTATGGGAAACATGCAAATTCAGATCGCTACATAGCTTCCATTAGTTCACAAATTCTTTTAACATAGAGCTTAAAGTACATGAAAATGCTCCATATACAAAAGTTATGTCACAACCTGAGAGTTGAGGTTTATCTAATAATCAGATCGACCCTTCCTTTTTACATTCGCTTCCACACTACCATTTGCCTTGCATATTGTCATGTACACCGGAATTTGTAGGTCTTCTTCATTGAGGAGGCGAACTCGAGTTTGGAATGTGTGTGACATTTCTTCAACAATCGGCAAGAAGTGCCCCTTCGCTATACAACTATGACAGATACCAAAATTCCTTCCGCGCATCCTATAATGGAAATAAATCACTTCAGGTTTTTTACTTACTTCTTTTAAAGTAAATATCGGGGTTTAGTGAATGGATTGTGACTTCTGTTCTATACATTATTTTAGTTTGAAGCTTCTATTGTGGATTTCAGTATTTTAGTTTCATATGGTTTCCTGTGACATTGAAATTGCCAAATACTACTTTCACACAAACATCACTGTGACATATAGAATCTGCAAAATATTACTTTCACAAGAATGGAAGCTTCACTGTGAATCTGATATTACAAAAATGCAAACAAGTATAAAGATTCACATGAACGAGTAAGAAATTTTAAAGTAAACATGTCATTACAACTGCTGCCTATGGGAAACATGCAAATTTCAATCGCTACATAGCTTTCATTAGTTCACAAATTCTTTTAACATAGAGCTTAAAGTACATAAAAATGCTCCATATACAAAAGTTATGTCACAACTTGAGAGTTGAGGTTTATCTAATAATCAGATCAACCCTTCCTTTTTGCATTCGCTTCCACACTACCATTTACCTTGCATATTGTCACGTTCACCGAAATTTGTAGGTCTTCTTCATTGAGGAGGCGAACTCGAGTTTGGAATGTGTGTGACATTTCTTCAACAATCGGCAAGAAGTGCCCCTTCGCTCTACAAATATGACAGATACCAAAATTCCTTCCGCGCATTCTACAATGGAAATAAACCACTTCAGGTTTTTTACTTACTTCTTTTAAAGTAAATATCGGGTTTAGGGAATGGATTGTGACTTTTGTTCTGCAAATTATTTTAGTTTGAAGCTTCTATTGTGGATTTCGTTATTTTAGTTTCATATGGTTTCCTGTGACATTGAAATTGCCAAATATTAATTTCACACAAACATCACTGTGACATAAAATCCGCAAAATATTACTTTCACATGAATGGAAGCTTCACTGTGAATCTGATATTACAAAAATGCAAGCAAGTATAAAGATTCACATGAACGAGTAAGAAATTTTAAAGTAAACATGTCATTAGAACTACTGCTTATGGGAAATATGCAAATTCAGATCGATACATAGCTTCCATTAGTTCACAAATTCTTTTAACATAGAGCTTAAAGTACATGAAAATGCTTCATATACAAAAGTTATGTCACAACCTGAGAGTTGAGGTTTATCTAATAATCAGATCAACCCTTCCCTTTTGCATTCGCTTCCAAACTTCCATTTGTCTTGCATATTGTCACGTACACCGAAATTTGTAATTCTTCTTCATCGAGGAGGTGAACTCAAGTTTGGAATGTGTGTGACATTTCTTCAACAATCGGCAAGAAGTGCCCCTTCGCTCTACAACTATGATAGATACCAAAATTCCTTCCGCACATTCTACAACGGAAATAAACCACTTCAGGTTTTTTACTTACTTCTTTTAAAGTAAATATCAGGGTTTAGGGAATGGATTGTGACTTCTGTTTTGTAAATTATTTTAGTTTGAAGCTTCTATTGTGGATTTCATTATTTTAGTTTCATATGGTTTCCTGTGACATTGAAATTGCCAAATATTAATTTCACACAAACATCATTGTGACATATAAAATTTGCAAAATATTACTTTCACACGAATGGAAGCTTCACTGTGAATCTGATATTACAAAAATGCAAGCAAGTATAAAGATTCACATGAAGAAGTAAGAAATTTTAAAGTAAACATGTCATTACAACCGCTGCCTATGGGAAACATGCAAATTCATATCGCTACATAGCTTCCATTAGTTCACAAATTCTTTTAACATAGAGCTTAAAGTACATGAAAATGCTCCATATACAAAAGTTATGTCACAACCTGAGAGTTGAGGTTTATCTAATAATCAGATCGACCCTTCCTTTTTACATTCGCTTCCACACTACCATTTGCCTTGCATATTGTCACGTACACCGGAATTTGTAGGTCTTCTTCATTGAGGAGGCGAACTCAAGTTTGGAATGTATGTGACATTTCTTCAACAATCGGCAAGAAGTGCCCCTTCGCTCTACAACTATGACAGATACCAAAATTCCTTCCGCGCATCCTACAATGGAAATAAACCACATAAAAAACAAAAATTAACTATAGTTTTCTTCCATTTTTTCAATTGACAATTGCATAACAACCACCTACATATTCGTTATACTGATCAGCTAGATTCAAATTAATAACAACAAATTTCAAACACATCAACGAACACATCATGAACTCCCTTCATGCAGGAACCTAATAAAATGTAATTAGCAAGTGACTCCAGCCATGTAGTGCATAGCTCCGTAATTCAACAGGTTCATCGCTACATTAGTGGTTTTGTAGACTTCGTAGGATCGGATATTTACTCACAGCCATTAAAATGTCTGGATAGAAGATCGTAAAGAGAGCCGAAAATTTTGTAGCAAGATAAATCTAAGGCTAGTCTGACAGTGACAAAGAACAAGTAAATTAACCACATGACTTGAATTTGAACGTAAGTTAACCTTAACTGACTCCCAAATGGCGTGAGGTAGAGAGATACCTGTTGTCTAATTTCACTGGAGATTGGAGATGGTCAAGCTTCTGTTGTTTTCGATTTGTTGTACAGAACAAATTTTCCATAAATGACTTGCTAAACCAGATGAACAATTGCAAAACAGTAAAAAAAATAGAATATCATTGCCAGAAAATGAATTGCACAGAATAAAGCAGAAGCATAAAGAATTTCAGGATGATCGAGGCGAGAACTAGGCTCTCTGTCCTTAAGACATTTTTACCCCGTCACATGGTGCTTACGGTATGTGGTAAAGCGTCTCCCAAGATACAACGATCAGACATTTGCAGAAGCAGCACTTCGACTGCAAGATAACGAACCAGAACGGAAGTACTCTCTGCAGACTATTGCAGAGAAGAAGAGTATGTATGCAGAATGATTTCGTGATATTTCTGTGTGTTTTTTCAAAATTAAAAGCATGAGGATCATTCAAATAGAGGAGAGAGTTGACGATTGAACAGTTTTCATCCACCACTCACGCCCACTTAACGCACAGTTTTAGCAAATTGATGGGTCGGTTAATAAACTATCAAAGGGAGGGAATTAATTGAATTTAAAAAAAATAATTAATATTAACACAGGCCCACACCCACGACCCGACCGGTCAGTCGGACGGTGGTGGCGACGCGCGCGTGTGTGGCCTTTGGATTAGTTCAGACATTGTCTAAAACTCCCCCCTTTCAAAGACTATTGGTACCCCTTGGGGCCCAAACCAATATCCAAACTTGAAATTTATTAAGTGATTCAAGGTTATGTTTGCAACCTATGTGGGATTGGAATATTTTTCCAATTCTTTCCCATTTATTCCTCTTATTATTATCCAACTTTCAACCATAATTTCTCATTCATATTGAAGTGGTTTTTCACAATTAAATATTCTACACTCATCTACTCGGAACGTAGAATTTAATTGAACATTAATTTCGATACATCGAACATCAGGTCCCACATAAAATTGTGGTCAAAGTTGACCCAATTGACCCACCATTTTCAACAATCCCCCACATGAATGGAAATTATCATGATTATGCAGTGCGGACACGAACAGAGAGTACGTGCGAAAGAATTATTGCATCAGGAGAGGTAGCTTTTGGCTTTGAATCTGCCTTAGTGGAATACTATCGAGTTTACTTGGCTAATCAGTGAACTGATGTTTTGAACTGTTCAGCCGTTGGTGTAAACCAAGTCAACGGTATCCACACAATAACCTTTCTATTCAATTCTTAGGTTCTCATAGTTGTGTTCATTTTAGCCCTGAACAATTCTTGGGATTCATAAGTGCTTTAGAGAATTTTAAGCCCCAAATTCTCATAGAAGTGGCCCCACTTCACACTTATATAGGTGATCTCCTATTAAGAGTATTCTGCTATACCCCACTTGGTTTATCCAAGCTATAGGAATCATTAAAAGTTACAACTTAGCCTTTTACTTTCCGCAAACAGCACATTTTATAAAGGGATGGTTAAGTGCTTAACTGAGTCTTAATGACTTAGTTGTCCCATTGAACCAAGATCTTGGGATCTCCAGTCAACAAGCTTGGGTTACCATCATCAAGATTCATACATGTTCGGCTTTAATCTCATTCCCTTTGATAGATAATATACTTGATCTCTTGGTAGACCTTTTGTATGCGGAGCCGCGAGATTCTCTTTTGATTTCACATAATCAATGGAGATAATACCATTTGCGATCAACTGCTTTATGGTATTGTGTCTACGACGTATATGTCTAGACTTACCATTATACATGCAATTTTGTGCCCTTACAATAGCAGACTGATTGTCACGGTGAATACTAATTACAGGCACCGGCTTAGGCCAACACGGGATATCCTTTAAGAAGTTACGAAGCCATTCTGCTTCTTCTCCAACTTTATCTAATGCAATAAACTCTGATTCCATTGTTGATCGAGTTATGCAAGTTTGCTTTGAAGATTTCTAAGACGCTGTCGCACCACCAAGTGTAAATATATAACCACTTGTGGATTTAGAATATTTCATATCAGATATCCAATTTACATCACAATATCCTTCTAATACTGCTGGATATCTCATATAATATAATCCAAAATTTAAGATATGTTTTAAGTATCGAAGTACTCTATTCAATGCCTTCCAGTGATCATTGCTTGGATTACATGTGAACCTACTCAATTTATTAACTACGAACGCAATGTCAAGACGTGTGCAGTTCATTAAATATATCAGACTTGCAATAACCTGAGAATATCTTAATTGATGTACAGGTTCACTTCTATTTTTTGCTAAGTGTAGACTCATGTCTACCGGAGTTTTGATTGGACTTTCATCAAAGACTCCAAATCTCTTTACCACAGACTCAACATAATGAGATTGTGAAAGAACGAGGCCATCTAGTGTTTTAGAAATTTTAATTCCAAGAATTACATCTGCTATACCCATGTCCTTCATGTCAAAATATTTTGTTAGCATTTTCTTAGTGGAGACAATGATATCATGATTGCTACCCAGAATTAGCATATCATCCACATATAAACATACTAAGACATATGCTGTCGATGTACTCTTATTATACACACATTTATCACACTCATTAATTTTAAAATCATTTGACAGCATTGTTTTGTCAAACTTTTGGTGCCACTACTTTGGCGCTTGTTTTAGTCCATATAAAGATTTAACGAGTCTGTAAATCTTTTTCTCTTGTCCATGAGCGACAAATCCTTCAGGTTGCTTCATGTGTATTTCTTCTTCTAACTCACCATTTAGAAAAGTTGTTTTAACATCCATTTGATGAATTTCGAGATTATGTATCGCAGCAATTGCAATAAGGATTCTTATCGAAGTAATCCTCATTAGTGGTGAGTAAGTATCAAAGAAATCGAGACCTTCCTTTTGTCTATATCCTTTTGCTACCAAACGAGCTTTATATTTATCAATAGATCCATCCGATTTTAACTTTTTCTTGAAAATCCACTTGCAACCTAGAGGTTTATTTCCAGGTGGGAGATCAACCAACTCCCAAGTATGATTTTGCATTATCGATTCAATTTCACTATTGATAGCTTCTTTCCAAAAAGGAGCCTCTGGTGTTGACATTGCTTCACCGAATGTCTTTGGTTCATTTTCGATCATGTATGTTATAAATTCTGAACCGAAGGACGTAGATTTTCTATCCCTTTTACTGCATCTGGGTTCTTCTTCATTTTCAGCATCATTTGTAGTATCGTAAGTTCGTTTTGTTGAACTTACATCACTTTTGTCTTTACGAGGAAAGACATCTACTAAGAAACTTGCATTCCTTGATTCAATTATTGTATCTTCATGTATATCCGTAATTTCAAATTTATGCACAAGAAAGCGATATGCACTACTGTTATGAGCATATCCAATAAATATGCAATCTACAGTTTTTGGTCTTATTTTTATTTGTTTAGGTTTTGGCACTTCTACATTTGCCAAACACCCCCACACTTTCAAGTATTTATATGAAGGTTTATGATCTTTCCATAATTCGTAAGATGTTTCATCCTTTACTTTGTGTGGTATTTTGTTAAGAACGTAATTTGCCGAGAGGATAGCCTCCCCCCACAAATTCTGTGGTAGGCCAGAACTAATCAACATAGCATTCATCATTTCTTTAAGTGTGCGGTTCTTTCGTTCCGCAATACCATTAGATTAAGGTGAGTAAGGAGCCGTTGTTTGATGAATGATGCTTTGTTGAGAACAAAATTCTTCAAACGGCGCTCCATATTCTCCACCTCTATCACTTCGAACAATTTTTATTGTTTTGCTAAGTTAATTTTCAACTTCATTCTTATAATGTTTAAACATTTCCAAAGCCTCATCTTTGCTTTTTAATAGATAAACATAACAGTACCGAGTGCAATCATCAATGAAAGTGATGAAATACTTTTTCCCACCTCTAGTTTGTACGAATTTCAAATCACATATATCGCTGTGAATTAATTCTAAAGGTAAAGTATTTCTATCAACTGAAGGAAATGGTCTTTTGGCTAACTTAGCCTCAACACAAGTTTCACATTTGTGATTAGGATTGAAACTTAGAGAAGGTAGCAAATTTAATTTTATTAATTTGCGCACAGATTTAAAGTTTGCATGTCCTAATATTTTATGCCATAAACAAGAAGAATCAAGAATATACATAGAAGTAGAAGCTTCATTAATCTTGTTCAATTTAGGTACAACGGTAAGGACGTTCATCTTGAACATCCAATCGGTCATGTAACATTTTCCAACGTACATCTCATTTTTAGTTAGTACAAATTTGTCAGATACAAATACTAACTTAAAAACCCATTCTTGCCAAGAAAAGAACCAGAAATAAGATTTTTCCGAATGTTTGGCACATATAGCACATTGTTGAGGACAAGTTCCTTGCCAGATGTCATCTTCAAGGTCACATTTCCTTGTCCTTCAACCTTTGAACTTGAGGAATTTCCCATGAACAGTTGTTCTCCATTGATAGTTTTGTAATCATAAAATACATTCTTTTCAGCACAAATGTGGCGAGTGGCACCAGTGTCCACCCACCATTCCCTGGGATTTCCAACACTATTACATTCAGATATTACAGCAGATAGGTGCATTTCTTGAACACCTTCAGACAGATTTTCAGTTTCAACAACATATGCACGGTCATTTTGCTTTTTAGGCTTGCGACAATCAATTGCACGATGTCCAGGTTTGCCACAGTTGAAGCAGTCCCCTTTGAACTTCTTGTTCTTCTTGTTGTTTTCTTTTTTCTTCGGAGCAAAGTTTGAGTGCTTCCTTTTCATGTTCTTCTTTGAACTTGATTCAACCATGTTTGTCTTAGCTTCCATGCTTGGTCCCTCGTTCCTCCTTTTAGATTTCTTAGTATCTTCTTCGATCCTCAAACGCATAATCAACTCCTCCATGTTCATTTCCTTACATTTGTGTTTGAGGTAATTTTTGAAATCTCTCCATGAAGGCGGGAGTTTTTCAATTACTGCTACTACTTGTAATGACTCACTTACAGTCATTTTTTCAGCATGTAAATCATGGAGGAGTACCTGCAAATCTTGAACTTGGGAAATAACAGATTTAGAGTCAATCATTTTATATTCCAAAAATTTTCCGATAAGAAATTTTTTAGATCCAGTATCTTCAGTTTTATATTTTTTCTCTAAAGATTCTCATAGTTCTTTTGCAGTTTTCATTGTGCTATATACACCATATAGCGAATCATTCAGTCCATTCAGTACATAATTTTTGCATAAGAAATCAGAATATTTTCATACGTCCAAGGCAATAATCGAAGCTCGATTATTTTCTCCTTGTTGAACAGTAGGAGGATCCTCTGTGAGAAACTTTGCCAGGTTCAGAGTGGTGAGATAGAACAGCATTTTCTGCTGCCATCTCTTAAAATCGACCCCATTAAATTTTTCAGGTTTCTCTCCGTGAGGAACATGAGTTGAACTAGAAGGACCAGACATTGTCGGCGTTACAGTAGCCACAGTTGGCATCACAGCCACAGCAGAGGGAATTGCATTGATCCCAACAGTGTTAGCCATTTCTGTTTTCAAAACAGAAGATCAACCAGTCAGAATTTACAAATTAAAATTCTGTAGAATAGTAATTTCACATAAGAGCCTGCAAAAGTTAGAAATAAGCAAGTACAATTTTGGAAAATAATTTATAAAGTAAAAACGTCTTAAGAATGTTGTTTTCGATTTGTTGTACAGAACAAATTTTTCATAAATGACTTGCTAAACCAGATGAAAAATTGCAAAACAGTTAAAAAAATAGAATATCATTTCCAGAAAATAAATTGCACAGAATAAAGCAGAAGCATAAACAAGTCCAGGATGATCGAGGCGAAAACTAGACTCTCTGTCCTTAAGACGTTTTTACCCGTCACACGGTGCTTATGGTATGTGGTAAAGCGTCTCCCAAGATACAACGATCAGACACTTGCAGAAGCAGCTCTTCGACTGCAAGACAACGAACCAGAACGGAAGTACTTTCTGTAGACTATTGCAGAGAAGAAGAGTATGTATGCAGAATGATTTCGTGATGTTTCTGTGTGTTGTTTTTAAAATTGAAAGCCTGAGGACCATTCAAATAGAGGAGAGAGTTAACGGTTGAGCAGTTTCCATCCACCACTCACGCCCACTTAATGCACAGTTTTAGCAAATTGATGGATCGGTTAATAAACTATCAAAGGAAGGGAATTAATTGAATTTAAAAAAAAAATTAAATTAATATTAACATAGGCCCATACCCACAACCCAACCTGACTGGCCGGTTGGACGGCGCGCGTGCGTGTGGCCTTTGGATTAATCTAGACATTGTCTAAAACTCCCCCATTTCAAAGACTATTGGTACCTCTTGGGGCCCAAACTCATATCCAAACTTGAAGTTTATTAAGTGGTTCAAGGTTGTGTTTGCAACCTATGTGGGATTGGAACATTTTTCCAATTCTTTCCTATTTATTCGTCTTATTTATTGTCCTACTTTTAACCATAATTTCTCATTCATATTGAAGTGGTTTTTCACAATTAAATATTCTACACTCATCTTCTCAGAACGTAGAATTTAATTGAACATTAATTTCGATACATCGAACATCGGGTCCCACTTAAAATTGTGATCAAAGTTGACCCAATTGACCCACCATTTCCAACAGCATCAGCTAGCGAAACTTGTATGGAACTGCTCCCGAAGCGGCGACAACTTTCGCTCCAAGCACGGTCGGAAATAGTAAAGCAAGAGGTAGCCAAACCTTCGACGGAAGTGATGCCGGAGCTCCGACGGTAGAAGTGCCGCCGGAGAAGGTGAGGCGTGGGTTTTGATTTGGGGGAGAGAAATTTGCGTGGGGAGGGTTTCCTTCGTTTCCGAGGGTCTAGATTTGGGGATTTGGTTTTTTATTTTATTTTTTATATGCCACGTCAGTCGGGATATAAACCCTATTAACAAACCCTGTTTGTGTAGCAGGTAAAATCACGTTCTATTTTTATAGCCTTTTCGTTATACCTGCGGAATTGGATGACACCCAAATTGGTAGGTACCCTCTTTGTATGGTACTGGGCCTGGTCTAGCAAAGTCAGCCCAATTGTTATGGGCAAATTGCGTACTCTGCCAAACTACTCGCAGCCCAATTACGTGTCGAGCCTAGAATACCATAAAGCGGTTCAAGAAACAGGACAGCATAAACTGATAAACCTCCTGAGCAAGGCCACACCGCGTAACTATTCGGAACGACGACAAACCCTAATACCATATAAACGGAATTTCGACCATGGGTACGTATTTTCTATTAATTTTTGGTTGATCTATAATTTTTTTATGCTGCTCGTTGAATTTCTGCTAACTTCTAATTTTTCCCCTATATCATTCCGCGGAATTGTAAATTCGTAAGAAATGTGCATTCAGAAATGCTGTCTTTCTTTCTTTATTATTATTATTATTTTTTAAGTGAAATCGTTGCTGATTAAATTGGGATTCTGTTTTGTTTTGTTTTGAATTTTCTAACTCGTGATAGATATTGAGGAGGATATCAAAGCTTTGCAGCTTGATTCGGCTGGTATGGTGTTCATTTATAATTTGTTGCTTTCTATTTTTAATTCTTAAGTTAGATATTGCAATTATATACGAGTATTGAATATTCAAAAGTTTGACAGTTAAAAATTAGACCATGATCATTATCCTAAGACTATTTAATAAATTACTATTATACTTTTATTTTGATATTGAACTGTTTTGGCTGTGTATTTTTATCTTAATGCGCCTGATATGGTTGTAAACCTGATATAATGGATGGAGATCAGTGCATTGCAAAATTTTCTATAACAAGCCTTAGAAGGAGAATTGTGCCATCTTCTGGATTTTTTTTTTAGGAAAAATAAAATATTTATTTTCATGCATAAATTATTGTGACCTTATTGGTTTATTTTATTTTATTTTTTCGTTCCTAAACATCGCAAAAAGGCTCTTTAGTTTATAGAAAGTTATCTAGCAAACGCCTCAAATAAGATTTCTCCACCCAAAGGTTGTCTAGCATAACACTTCCTCTTGGTTAATTATAGTATTTGTGTGAAGTGTTCAAATGTGGATTGCCATTGTAGAAGAACCTGATAAGAAGTTATGATGGTTTGATTGGATTGGGGCTGGTTTTCATTTCTTGTTTGTATGATAGAAACTAGTCCATGAAGATGCTTGGAGTATAGGTGAGCTGTGGACCCTGCTGAATTTATCTGTCAACAATCACAATTTATTGTTCTGTCCATCGTTCATATTCACATTGGAACTGCCTATTGTTATAGGTAGCCGTCCGTAATAGGAAATAGTTGAGTGGCATGTAAATCATATAGTGAAATAAACATAAGTATTAATTAAGTAAGGATTTTGTGGGATCTAATAACTGAGTTCATGAAACTTCTTTACTTGCATGAATTTGAAAATTTTGCTCCCCAATTATTTTTACTGATCGCCAAATAGCAATAAAAGGCTGAATGGTAGCCTATTCTTTACCTGAGAGAAAAAGGTGAAGAGAAATACATTACTTATTTATAATCAAAATGATTTTTCAGGATGGTACACATATTCTTGCCAAGTTTAGTGCCACAAACTTCCCATAGTTCCTAGTTTTCAACTTATGTGTACAGTTCACCTATAATTACTTGACTCTTAAGACCATAGTAACTCATTTTTTTATAGCTTATATTACTTTTCATTTTTCACGACCATCATTATTGCTATTTCTATTTCACCATTAAAATAAACTATTCTTCGTTTTCAATTTTCATGAATGACAAATGAACTCCAGCAGAAGATAGTGTAGTGGCTGAAGATATGAAACTTGAGGAAGTGGAAAAACCTGATATGGTGGAAGGTTAGTGCAATGCGAACAGTTGAACTTGATATATGATACTTATTTCTTTTTCCGGAGTTGGGGATTTCTGCGCATATCTCCATTTTTCACTTCGTGTCCTTTAACTATCTTCGTGGTCACATAAAGCTTTTCTGCACTCAATTTTTGCGCCAATCAGTTCTTGTTGAAAGCTACTTGTCAACATCTTAAGATCGGCAAGTTAGCTGGTTCATCAGGATACATTATCCAAATATTTTTGTAATTTAGAAAAGAAAGGTAGGTGGCTTCAATATGAAAATGGGTTTTTCTGCGAAGTGTAAGAAGTATCAACTGCATGACAGGTTTTGGTGGTTCACAAGGCATCACATAATTCAGTTCTTATTTTCAGCATAGGTTGAACCATTGCTGATAATTTTGTGAAAATCTGTTGGAAGTTACTTGTCATCATTCAAAGATTGGCAAGTTATCTTTCCCATCCCTAGATTATATCAATTTAGATTATGAATAATGCTATCTAGCACCAGTCTAGGTGGGCACACTTGATATATTCAATTAAATAAATCATATAACATTATATTTAAGTGACCCATCATTTAATGCCATGCAATTGCCACATAGAATGGTGCTTGACACCATTGGTGCTGAATAACATTACTTATAAATTGCAATTTGGATTGGGAGACTTGGTGTCCGGCAAAGAAAATTTATCTTGCAGAATAGAGTAAGAAGTATCAAGTGCATGATAGTTTTTGTTGCATTAGCTATTACAATGTTAATAATTGACTACTGTCTCCAATTGAAAGTTCTCGGAGTTCAGTGTATGGGGAAGCCAAGTCAATTTCAGGCCACCAAACTCTGCAACTGATGAATTTTCTCACTGGCCCTGACTAATGGACCTAGAGAGTCAGGACAATGTAGAGATTCTGAGCGTTGTTAAGTGTTGCCTGAATTTTTCTAACAGACTTGTCTGGTATTTTAGTCTAGGTAAGGAGGTTTGTTGAGTTGGAGGAATGTTTTGTCGAACTGGGCCATGAACTTGTATAAATTACAATAACCTTTCATTCTGTATATCATATTCTGAAAAGTTCACTTTTGTTGTATCATCTATGTATCCATGAGTGTCAACCTTGTCGTTTCCGTGGATGTTCTCTAGTCTATAGCATTTGCATCCTTTTTGGAGAACTCGGGAGTTGTGCCTTCATGTTTAGAAATATTTCTCATCCTGTCGTATTTATGTCTTTCTTGATCTGTTCTTCCCCCATTTTAAAGAAGGTTGTTCTTTACTAGTGTCACGTATGGTCAGAATGTCAGTAGTTGAACTGAAAAAAAATGTAATGATTGTTGCTTAGCCCAAAATTGGGCTTTGCAATTGTTGGTTTTATTTCCATTGGAAGAAAACGAATGATAGAGCATGGAAAATGACTGTCTTTGGGGAGTCCATGCTATTTTTTGTTGATGAGAAGAAATAAGATAACAAAATCTCATAATGGCATTAGTATTTTGGTTTGATTTAGAGCTCTATCTGGATCTGTTCACGTGAATACATTCTATAAAGTGCATGACACTGCTAATTTATCCATTTCCTTTCTTTTTTCTTGTTTTTTGGTTTTGAGCTTCTTCCAAGTTGATGGTTTGTTTATCTTTGGGGAGAATATGCAAATGAACTAGATTCTCGGGCTACTTAAAATGTTTCTTGTCTGCATCTTTTGGATACTCCTCTCTGACTATATTTTTTGATGCATGCTTTGACAAGCATCTGCTCTCAGTACAATACACTGATTTTTACTTAAACCTGGAAATTTCTATTTTTGTGCAATTGCTATAAGTAAATGCCAAGATGTTAATTTTGCTGTTGGCTTTTTGTTCTACAGACCCGGCACACGCAAATTTCAAACCAGCACAAGTTGAACTGAATGATGTCACAGAAGGTACACTGTTTTTTGCCGAATCTAGCATCTTCTGTGCCTTGACATTGTTTGGAATAAGCACCATATTATAACTCTGTCTTTCCCACTTGACTACTACATCTTTTCAATTCTCTCTCTCACGTACTCCGTCCAACCCAATATAAATTTTAATTATCCTTTGTATTTTGTCTATTCCCAAATTTGTCCTTGTTGCCTAAAGTATTAGGATTCAAGTTTGTACTGCTCATTAAGTTCAATTGGGTCAAAGTTTTACTTAGCAATAAGTGTTATTATAGCTACCTCCTGTTGGGAGGGTTCCTGAAAAAAAAAAAAAAAGTGAAAAAAGAAAGAAAGATGATGTTAAAAGTGTGAAATTACAACTTTATTTTGCGGTCTTAATTCCAGAGCAATGTGCAATGTCAGACTTGAAATTTAATATCGTACAGGGGGAGCAATACATTTAACGATATGTATTGTTTACATGTTTACCTATTTCTTGTACAACTATCATAATTCTTCTGTCTACATATATAGTAGAAATAAATTGCCCCATCATCTTCCCATTATGCATATCTGTCACTATGTAAGGTTGTTTGTTGTAAAAATTTATTGAGGATTAGCAGGTTTGATTTCAACATGCATTGCACTTGCCATAGTATTTCAATTTTCTTTGATTTGATTTGGAACTTTTGTTTCTCCTTTTGCTTTACTGAGCAACATCCTACCACCCAAAAATCACTGGGGAAAAAAAAGGAAGAAAAATGAAATTTAACTTCAGTATTCTCTTAAACAAATGGTATATGGCATGAAATTTAACTTCAGATTCTCTTAAACAAATGTTCTTCTTTTTCTTTTCACTTTTTTTTTTCCAACATATATTGTGTTTATGATAATTTTTCTGTTTTGGTATTTAGTGAGAGAAAAGGAACGGTCAGCTCCTGAGGAATTTGAAGATGAGGTGGAGGGCAATAAAAAGAGGCACTTGAATGTTGTTTTCATTGGTCATGTTGGTAGGTTATTCTTTTTATAGATGTTAGGCTTATAGCAATATTGACTGGAATTGGTTACATAATATTGATCTTCTGTGTTACTGGTCATAGCACATGAGTTGTCACCTTGGTAGGTTTAGGCGTGTATCCACTGGATGTTCTATATGTTTGGATAAACCTCTACTTTCAAGAACCACCACCCCAATTGCTTACTTTTGCACCCCTGGAATTGAAAAAGAACAGAAAACCAAAAATGAAACAAACAAAAGAATTTAACTTCATAATCTTACTAAAAATTCTTACACCGTGACTGGATATCCTAAAATTGAAATTTAAGCTGTTGGTACCATCTTCAAGTTTCTTATTGTGAGTAGGATTCTTTATCTGATCTGCAGACGCTGGCAAGTCCACAACTGGAGGACAAATATTATTTCTCAGTGGTCAAGTCGATGATCGAACCATCCAGAAGTACGAGAAAGAAGCAAAAGATAAAAGTAGAGAGAGTTGGTAAGTTCTTATTTTCGTCAATGTTAAACGATTTGAAATGTTACAGTCCGGCTTTCTTTCAGCGTGTCTCTGAACTCTAAAGATGGACTTTGATCAAGAACAAATATTGCTTTGTTGTAAATCTGAAAGCTGGCTTGAATCTATTATGGGATTACACTGATAAGGAGGAACTGCCCATTTTATCCCAGTTAATCCTCGGAAATTTTTTGATGTACCATAATATTCCCAGCTTTATCAAGGCACCCAATCTACCTTTTCTCTTCTCTGTTATAGTTGGACATGGTGCCGGTATTTGGTGTGAGCATATGTTGAAATGTCTGAATAAACAAGTGTATGTTTATTTGTTGTTCCTTCAGTTGTGCTTTGCATTCGTTTTGACTATGGAACTTGTGCATGACAGCTAAAACATGCTGGTTCATTTTTTTGCTCATCTTTATATAGTCTTTGTGATGCTTGTGTGGTTAATGAATCCCTCTACATAGAATGTAACTGCTCATAGCATCAATTATTCTGGATGCTTTTGTTGATATTTTTTCAAATTATTAGGTACATGGCTTACATTATGGATACAAATGAAGAGGAGAGGACTAAGGTATTTATTGTACATAAAAAGTTGTCCCATTTTGCTTCTGTGGTTTGGTTTGTTATTAGTTATTTCCATAAAATATGCATTTGAATGCATCTGAAGATTTGGGTTATGTTTTATTTTTATTATAGGGAAAAACAGTTGAAGTTGGAAGAGCTCACTTTGAAACAGAAACTACAAGATTTACAATTTTGGATGCCCCGGTAAATATTTTCTTCTGTCGGCATTCTTCATGATTTGTTCTTTTATAGATATGGCCTGCAATTTTTTTCTATACATTACATTAGTTGTTTGAATATACAGATATGTTATGTGTGGTTCTCTTTTACATTCATATAAACTTTTCATCATCAATGTGTCCCCCAACTAGGATGGAGGCTGTTTAATCATCCAATAATTGCTGAACTCTTCTAAATTTTATGTAATTTTAGGAACAAGGCTGTTTGATTATCTTATGTTTTTTCAAATGTTAATTTCAGTGAAAATTGGTGGATTTTCTGATGTGGTTTAATTTAGTACTTTATAACTTTGACTGGTCGATAATACAAAGTCTTCTTGTTAAAGTTAGATCTTGAAGTGGTAGTTAAGCCCCCATTTGTCCCCCATTATGTGGAAATGAAAATGGGTGGAATAGTTTTTTTTTTTTTTTTTAAAAAGAGGGGTTGAAAAAGAAGGAAAAATTTTCGATTTACGTATAATATCATTATATGGAAGGTTGTGTGGCTAAAAGTAGGAGAGAGAAAAATGAAATATAATGGAAAGAAAATTAATGGGGGCCAAACGGGGTCTAAATGATTTGGCAGTCAAGTTCTGCAATTCCCCGATCAACTGCCCGTATTACTTTTGCTTACTAGAGTAATTTGTGTAAAGTAAAAGCTATCAGGATGACAGAACTCTACCTGAGTGCTTAACTGCTGTCGTTTAAACCTTTGGGTGCATTCTTTAAGTTTTGTTTCCTCTTTTTTCTCTTCATTTCTAATTGTCAGTGGCTGATAATTCTTTTACTTTTAAACCCAAGTTTTGTTCAATATGTTTTTATACCATAAAGAAGTTATAAGAGATTTTCACAACTTCATGCACATTTTCCTGCCAATCTCAAGATTAAAAAATATTCCTGCATTCTTATTAAGTTTTATACACTTATCTTGGCTAATTGATTACTCTTAAAAACTATTTAGATCATAAGAGCTGGCTGATCATTGGAACTGGACCAAATTTTCATTGCAATATTCAGTAAATTTCAGATTTAACGGATAAAGTTTAGTTTTGTGGAGCATTCTTGATTCCTATCAGAAATGGAATTTAAAGTTCTCATTCTTTTCTGGCGAGAAGGCATTGTAATTTTATATGATAGAGGATGTGTAGGAAAAGTTTTTTATCAAAAAAATTTCGATTGTGGATATCGACGATTCTTTAACCTACAGAGAAGACTGCTGTATTCTCTTAAAAATAGTTGAAGCAGAGCCTAAAAGACGACTAATGATTCAATAAGTTATGCTTCAGTATTTTGCCAGTCTCCCTTGCAGTCCTGGTTTATTTTTTACCATTCTTTTTTTATTGGTATTTAGCGTGTCTTTTTACTTTTGATATTTCAGGGTCACAAAAGTTACGTGCCTAACATGATCAGTGGTGCATCACAAGCTGATATAGGTGTCCTAGTAAGTAGTGTTGCAGCATGCAGATGAAATCTTACTTGTGATTTGAATTGATATTCTGTTGGTTTCCAGTTCTTCTTATGCCACATTATGGCGTCCAGGTAATTTCTGCTCGGAAGGGAGAATTTGAAACTGGATACGAGAGAGGTGGACAGACACGTGAACACGTCCAACTTGCAAAAACTTTGGGAGTCTCAAAGTTGCTAGTTGTTGTGAACAAAATGGATGATCCTACTGTGAACTGGTCAAAAGAAAGGTGCTTGCTTGAATGGATTTTTATTTATTTATTTATTTTTTAATCCTTACAGATATTCTGATGTTCGTCTTCTTAATATGCTGATATTATTTTCCTGTTGCAGATATGATGAGATTGAGTCAAAAATGATACCATTTCTTAGGTCTTCGGGTTATAATGTGAAGAAAGGTAAACACGGTGACCATCTAATTGACACTCTTTTTTCTTAATGCCAACAATTGAGTGCTCCTATTTTCCATTTTGGGGTGGCGAGAGAGAATTTCTTTCATCAATGAGTTATTTAGTTTCCAGAAGTAAGCCCTTAGGTTTGAGGGTAGAATGGAAGTACTCGAAATACCCATGTTTATCTAAATTACTATGCTAATTCAATTGAGAGTACTTATTATTTTTCGTCATCCTCCACTTGCAAAGGAGCCTCTCCTTTCCTTCCTCCTTTGTTTGGAAAAGGCAGAAAAAGGGGAAAAAACCTGTAAAAGTTCTAGGCTATAATAGAATAGCCCAAAAAGTTGAGACCAATAATAAAAAGGCCTAGAAAAGTTGGCAAGGCAAATGAGTGCATGCCTAGCCACCTTGAGCCGTAAACTTTTGCAAATGACATTCAATGTGTGCAAGCTTCGAGGCGTTCTATGGAAACCTCATTTGAGGCCTTCCTCGAGGCATAAGCCTCACACCTTTTAAAATTATGTTTATAGAGTTATATACCTCGGGTGTTTATTTACAGTTCCTGGTGATGCACACATTTTGTACTAAAAATAAAATCTTAAGCCTTTGTATAGCAGTCAAAACATTTTATCTGTTACATCTGACATTGTCTCATAATTGCTTTTTTATATGAACATCAGAGGAATTCTTGACTTCATTCTTTGTTGTTGTGTTAGTTTCTTGTTTCTCCTTGTATTTATCTGCAAGCTTTGAATATATGGTTTTAATTGATGTTGGTTTGAAGAACTCTTTAACGAAATTCGAAGCTACGTATGCATTAACGAAGCTTATAGTTTTTGTCTAATGTGAGAAGATAAGGATCCAGTGTCTGCAGTTTTTCTTTCAAATGAAGTGTCGGAAAGAAATGATATTTCCTTCTGTGATGGCAATCTGCATATTGAAAATACCTCGCATTATAATGTTCTTGTCTGCTTGTTTGTCAATTTCTGACTTTTGGTTATTATTAATTATTTCTCATTTCAGATGTTCTGTTTCTTCCAATATCTGGGCTTATGGGGACAAATATGAAAACAAGATTGGACAAAAGTGTTTGTTCGTGGTGGAATGGTCCATGTCTTTTTGAAGCTCTCGATGCCATTGAAGTTCCTATTCGGGATCCAAAAGGTCCATTTAGGTAAGAATAACTGTATCCTGTCTGTGACTAATTAAGTGTACCCCAGGACTCAAACTCAACGAATTGCCCAAAAACCTGCCACTTTCCCTGAATATCGGTGTACCCTCACCGATGATTTGATTTAATCTTCCGAGGATCTAGCTCTCATTCTTCAGCTAAAATGATGAGACCCAACATCACGACTAGCTAAAAAAAAAGTAGCACTTCTTCAATTTAACATGGTTTCTCACTTCTTCTGGGAGTGTATAAGATTTGTCAGATATGATTGAAGATCTTATCCTTGCTCTGTATGTAAACATGGAATAAGAATAGCAACCATAAAAACTTCAATAAATAGTCATAAATCTCTGTCTCACCCAATCAAATAGTTGCTTAGGAGTTTTAAAGGGTGCTTCCCATCCATCTCGACTCCTAAGCCAAATATGATGATACCGACTTCTTATTGTCAAGCCTTTATGTTATTCTTATATCTCATCTAGCCTTGGATTTGGTTGCTGGTATTTGATATTGATCTTTTTCTTCAACCTTAGGATTTGCTTAAATTTGTTTGACCACTTTAAGGTCTCTATTAGAAGACTCGTGTAAGAACCATGGCCTATGTCATGACTTTTAAAACATCAAAGGGTAGATGGTGTAGAGCTACTTCTAACATCTCTTGCCGCTCCAAAATGCACTAATTTTTATCCTTGTCCACCTTCATTTGGTCCTCCATCAACTTTGATCTTTGTACTCTTAATAATGTTGCTTTTCTAGTCTTTTATATGTGGTTTTAAGTATGTTTTCTGCCAAAGAAACCGCTATGCCAGGGGCGGACCCAAGGGGGGTCCCCTAGGGTCACTTGACCCCCAGTTTTTCCAATTTCTTTTTTCTTTTCTTTTTTTTTTTTTTTTTTTTGTCGTCATTGTCTTAGTTTTTGGGCTCACTATGAAATATCAAACGAAATTGAAATATTATATCTTTAATATCATTTTTGAAGTACTCACAGCCTAATATTTTCACGTCGTTAATGTTGTGCGAAATGGCCAATCGTAGTAAATGTTATGACGCATCAAATTAGGCAGTTCCAAACTAATATTTTGAGAATTTCGATAACAAGTTAACTTTAAAAAAATTTCGTTGATTATACGCTAGCCATATCCTTAATTCTTCTATATCCTGTGGAAGCTCATTTCTAGAACTATATCATAAATATATCGAATGATCTAAATGAATATTGAAAATAGTTAAACGTACATCAAACGTGTATGCTAAAAAGAGATGTATAACTCGTCTTTTTTGAAGAAAAAAAATTCAATTATTTTATTAATGTTTATTATTTTTGCACGAAAATTTTTTCAATATAATTTACATCATTTTATTAGGAAATTTTGTATGTGGTATGATGTCATACTTTTTTTTTTTTTTTGACGTAAAAATTCTTAATAAAATTTTTATTACTTCATAGGGGTTATAAATTGTTATACTATTTTTTCATCTCGATTATTTTTTTGTCTGAAAAAAATTATATATAAAATTCAATCATTTTTAGGATTTTTTTTTCTATTATTGTTACATTTTCCTCTCGATTAATAATTTTTTTTTCAAATGACTTCAAAAATTTTATTAGGAAATTTATTAGATTATTTTTTTAAAAAAAAATTAATTGATTGAGAGGAAAAAGTAACAAAAAAAAAAAATCCTAAAAATGATCAAATTTTTTTGTACATATTAAAAAAAATTTAGATGTAAAAATAATCAAAATGAAAAAGTAGTATAATAGTTTATTAACCCACATAAAGTAATAAAAAATTTCGTCACTTTTTTTTAAAAATTGATTGCGACCCCCTAATGTAAAATGGCTGTGTCCGCCCTTGCGCTAAGCCCTTGTTTGGTTCACATTAAAATTTTAATATATTTTTCTCTCTCTTCTTTTTAATTACACATTTTTCAATAAAATAGTATTACACGCAAATCAAAGATTTTTCCTTTTTTTTTAGTCACACATTTTCCCCAAAAACTATTATTTCAAAATACATTTTATCCAAATTTCTCATTCTTATAGTTGTCAAACAGGGGCTAAATCTCGCTAACTATCATTTGACACCTATCTCTGTGTTGACCCACTGTTTCCTATTCTTTTAATGCATATGGATGTGCATATGCAAGACCAGAAAGAGCAATAGGTACATAGATGGTTAGGATTTCATTATATCATTCTTTTGTATGCTTTGAATCCTGGAACAGTGATTAAAAAAAAGTACAGAATTCTCTGACACTTTTTATTTATTTGGAATCATGCTTATTGTAGATTGGAAAAAGAAACCACCAATTGTGCAGTTTCTACTTCTGCCTGCACTGTTAATTTGTATGATAGAACTTTCATTTTTTTCAGCTCCAGAAAAATGGAACTTATATTTTATCTGTTTGTTCAGAAGAACAGTAAATTATTAACTGTATCTCTTGATTTTCTTTGGAACATAAGAGCTTTTATTTTTCTGTGTACATAACTATTTTCTTGATTTGGTAGGCTGCCTATTATTGATAAATTCAAGGACATGGGAACTGTTGTTATGGGCAAAGTTGAATCCGGTAGTATTTGCGAAGGTGACTCCGTGCTTATCATGCCAAATAAGGTGCTTTATCTATTTCTTTCTTGATCTTGCATCAAAATATATTTTTGACCAACAACTAGCTTGACGGTGAACTTTACGAACTAAGTCTGCACTCGAAAATTTATCTTCAGGCCCAGGTGAAAGTTCTTGCTATTTTCTGTGATGAAGATAGAGTCAGGCTTGCAGGTCCTGGTGAAAACTTGCGAGTCAGAGTATCTGGGATCGAGGAAGAGGATATCTTAACCGGTTTCGTTCTGTCTAGCATCTGTATGCTTTTTCAATCCGAATTTCCTCAATCTTTAAGATGGGGGTCATTGTCACTTCTCTGATTTTCTTTTCTGTAGCATGATTATGCTTTAGATTTTTAGACCCAATTTATTTACATGCACTCATGCACATTGAATTGAGATTGATCATAGTTTTGGAGATCACAGCTTACTGTAACAGGAGACACACATAAAAATCTATTAATTTGAAATCATTTGATGGTTATCTTCTGTCTGAGTTGTGAACTTGAAAACTATCCCTCTGTTAATTCAATTCTTGAAAAACGAAGCACACTGAAGCAGTGGCGATGCAGTTCCGGGGTCAAGTAGAATAGTGTTAGTTCGCAGAATCTTACAGCAATACCGTTTCTTTTTATCTAGTCGGTGATTGATGTTGATATTCATACGTTCACTAAAATATGGTATGTAGTGTATATGCAGCCACCAGAATAAGCTGATATCCTTGAAACAAAAAGAAGAGAATATGTTTTTTAAGTAATTGTAGGGCTTAGTTATGCTTACATTTGTGTGTTTTGTTTGATTTTCTCTACCAACACTTTTTCGATCGAGCCTGTCGTACCGGACTTGCCTAGTGCGGCATGGCTGGCGTGGTTAAAGGCTATTGTGTCAGCTCGAGGGTTTTACCCAGTGCGCATCCGAGGAGTAGCGGTTTTGGGCTTCCCCGTCATTTAAAAAAATAATAAAAAAAAAAAAAAAATCATTTGTGTGTTTTAAATGAGCTATTTTGTATGTGCAGCACAACCGATAGCGGCTGTTTCCGAGTTTGTCGCCCAGTTGCAGATTCTAGAGTTGCTTGATAATGTATGTGTTTCTCTTGGTTTTTCTTCTCTCTCTCTCTCTCACACACACACACACACACACATATATGGCTTTTCTTCTCTCGTTTTCCTTAGATATATGTGTGATATAAGACAAATATATTCAACTTGAGGAAAGCCGGAGGCTAGGGTGGGGGGTGGAGTGCTTTCTCCTATAAACCATTATTATAATGGAAAAATGATGATGAAGTGTTCCTTTTATGCCAGGCTATCTTTACTGCTGGGTATAAGGCTGTTTTACACATCCATGCGGTTGTTGAGGAATGTGAGATTGTTGAGTTGCAGCAGCAGATTGATCCAAAAACAAAAAAGCCTATGAAAAAGAAGCCTCTCTTTGTCAAAAATGGTGCAGTAGTTGTATGCCGCATTCAGGTCAGCTGTGTTATTATTGGTTAATTGTGTTAATTTTCGGGTATGATACTTATGTGTGCAGAAGTAACTGCTGCTACTTTGTAAGCACACTACATGATTGTGTGGCACGTGTGGTAACATTCTGAAAAGCTAAATTGTTTTGGATTTTTGTCAAGAAAAAGGTTCCAATATATCATTCTGTGATCTTTATGCTAGCGTTGGCTCATGTTGATAGTAAGATCCTTTTAATATATACTTATAAGTTGATTTCTTCTGATGTCAAATTTTACTTACAGGTAACTAACTTGATATGTGTTGAGAACTTCTCTGATTTTCCACAGCTAGGACGATTCACTCTTCGTACTGAAGGTGAGAATAATTTTTCAATTGTTAGTATTTTTTCTTCTTTCCTTACTTCCAATGAAATCATCGAGACTCCCAATGTTGACAGGGAAAACCGTTGCTGTGGGTAAAGTAACTGGTCTTCCTACTGCAAGGGATGGCATATAAACAGTTTTAGCATTAGAGGTGAGTCCTTAGTTTTATTTCATCTGTAGTTCTATATTTGTTGCTTCCTCTGTATAAGCAAGTCATGGATATACTAAATTGATAATTTCTCTATGGTGTTTGTGTTATAATTCCTTGTATTTGACACTCACTTGTAATCTTGAGTAATTAATATAATGAAGCTAATAGTCCCTTCTGGCATTGCTAATAAGCACTAGGTGCTTTGAAACTAATCTTTATCCAATAATAGCCTTTTGCTTTTACTTTACATGCTCTTAAAGGGCGTTTAGATTTGCTTATAAGCTCAAGGGGAAAGCATTCAATTTTATTGAAAAGCTATTTTGGTATGCCTGGTAACCAATCCTTTGTCTTTTCAAGTAGCTCATAAGTCTTTCAATTTGTTGGTTGAGCTCCGAAAACCTATATGCTATAAAGGGATGTAAAGCTTTTGGTGCTTGTGAGTTTTATCTCTTCAACTAAAATTCCACATGGGTCTCTTAAGTTGACGATTTAAAGTAAAAATAACATATTGCCATCTGCATTTTGCTTTGTGGATATAGATTCATCCTTGTTCGTGTGAAATTTAAAACAAGTGTACTCAGGTGTTAAATGTAAATTTAAATTTTTGGTGATGTTTGTAGGTAAATCAGAGTGAGTGGATGTTTGGCTCATGTTATATATACTCAAACCACTTTGTATCCACACATTTTTATGGACCCACGAGTAATACAGTCTTATCCATCAATAGTTTTTGTCTATTTATAATTTAAACTGTTTCCGAACACTTTCCAACATGCTTTTAATCTAATGAAAAAAATGAAACATGAGTTTGAAGTTAAAATTCTCCAAAGAAGACAGAAGATTATGAACTAGGTCTGTGCAAAAGGTTCAGGACTTCGTATTACCTAGGACATTGTTTGTCAAATAAAAATGTCAAAACAATTTAAGTTGAAATTATTTAATGTGATGAATTAATAATACACTGAAAATTAAACTGATTCAAATCCTTCATTCCAGTCTCAAAATAGGTAAGAGGCAGGAGTTAAAAACTCATTTTTCTTGAAGGGTAGTTAGCCATGGGGGGTCTAGGCTGTGTAGATGTCCTAATTGGGCATGAAAGTAAGCTATTTGATGTGGCGGCTGTCGACCATCTTTAGGATTGCATTCAGTTAAGAAACATAAACTGTCTGTTGTATCTTTTTTTCAACAATGCCGTCTTATAAAAAATGCTGCACCATGATGCATTGCACATTGCTCAATGTTCATATATGGACATTTGATGGCTTTTTTTGCAGGCATATTTCTCTGTAGAAAATGAATGGTTGATATTATTCAAATGTGTTGTTTCACTTGTTTGTGTGATGCGATCGAGAAACATTATTTTGCAGGTAAGTTGAGCCAACAATGAAGATCTATCGACTCTTCCAAGCAGCAGAAGGGTGTTTGCAACTAGTGGCAGATTGATTTTGATATAAAATTTTACCTTTTCTGTTGCACATTATTTGAGGTGTCCGTGAGTTTTGATGATACACGTAAGTTAATAGCTTTGTCGAGATTTTTCCTCAATGGTATCAAAGTACTCCTCATTTCAAATCCAGGTGGTTATATTTATTGTAAAATCATTACATTTATGAAGTCATTTGGTGAACAAGACTATTAAATTATCTTATTTGTTGATGTAATATTTTGATGATAGAAAATTCTGCACTATTAATGGATCTAATAGCTGCTTATGGTTAGGAGGCATACGCATAGGCATAGGCATAGGCATAGGATTCCCCTCCAACGCAAACTTGGTATGACTGGAATCTGAAAATGAGACATGGTCCATACTTAGGGAAGGATTCTTGAATCTTGAATCACGGTCCATACCTAGCTCGACAGTTTTATGAATAATTTCTTAAGAGAGAATTAAAATAGCTCGATCCACGTTTACAGGTCTCTTTAAGAGAGAATAAAATAGCTCGATCCACCTTTACAGGTCTCTTAAAGAGAAAATTAAAATAGCTCGATCCACCTTGACCCGATCCCAAGTACATGTAGCATATTCTTGCATCAACTGGAAGCAGGTATCAACAGAATCAAGCAAGTGCTAAATTTCTACAAGCAGACACAGATTCCTTTACATGTCTAATTCTCTTCCACCAACTTTTGAAATGACTCGTGCCTCAAATTGGTCAATCGCAGTTCTTAAAGTAATTTGAGCAGGTAAAGCAGCAGCATATATAATTATGGAAAAGTCTATATGTACATAATTATTGCACATAATGTTGTCCATAATGTGATGTGGCAATCATCCAGTTGTTGATGTGAAAGTGCGAGATTGAATTAAAGGTCGGATTTAGTGTTACATGTAATTATGGACATCATTATGTAGACAATTATGTACATATATTTTCCTATAATTATATTCCATTTATTTGGGTTTCTTTTATCTCAAGAAAATATATAAATTTGTATATATGTTTGATACATATAAGATTCGTATCAGCTATTAAGAAATGATTATTCTTCACTATATATCAGAATCTCTTTCAAGTCATCAAAGTTTCTAAGAGGTTGTGGGTTTATCGTGACCTCTTACCATTTAATTAATAATGGATGTAGACAGTACTAAAGTCTACGAGAGGGACATAGAACCGAACTTCTTAAGTCTATAGCTTTAAATCATGCTCGAGTCATTCGTTGATCAATCGGGAGTATGGTACATTCCAACTCAAATGCTTCGCAAACCAAGACTCGAGGGCAATAAGCGTCTGCTAAATTGATTGAATTTGGATCATCTAGAATTACATCTAAATCTCTAACTATGGTGACTAGGACTGTCTTTGAATCACAATTTCAAAATGCTCGGATCACTCTTGTGGGCGACCCATGGTAATTATATCTTGTGATGCAGTTTTCTTCTAGCCACTAGTGAAATCATCACGAAAAACTTTTGAAGATCGTTTCCAAGAATAACATCTTGTTTGGGAAGTGTTTATAAATAGTATAATTTATAGACAGATAGAAATGAGTGGTTGATAATTGGGTAATACTCGTGAGTCCTAGTAATATGGATAAAAAATGGTTTGACGGATTATAAAACAGTTTATAAATAATAGCCAAATATGGGTTATAGATGTAGATCAAGGATGGACATGAACCTTGTCGGCTCATTCGGTAAGGTAGATTATATATCATTGTCTATTATATTATCAAAGACGAGTGGATGTATGAGTAAACTGCATAACAAACATGTTTTTGACTTATATTGTTGATTAATCCAAGTATCAATTTTAGTTGAGGTAATCCTTTCATATCATTGTATTGTCAATTAACAACTACTACTACCTAAACAATATAAATTAGGGTAATGATCGTCAACTTTCATCAGCAAATAAGGTCTTCTTCAACAACAAGCATAATAATTATTATTACAAAAAAAATTAAGCAAATTAAAAGAGGTCATGTGAACATGCATGTTAATAGTAAATATTGATAGCTTCTATTAATGGATTTCTTCATCTTGACTTTTGAGTGATAAGTTGGAGCATTTTCAGCAAAGCAGTGGTACTTTTAAATGCTTTTTGTTTCATCAAAGTGTTCAATATCAGCTTGAATTGTAAGTAAGGATGTATGAACCCATATTTGCAAAAAGCTTTAGCAAATATGAGCGCAAAAGATTTGGATTTTGTGCGTTCTTCTTAAGTTTGATTGTTGCATTGAGCATTTGCTCGACTTTCAAGCCTCATTCGCATCCCCTATCGATCAGTAAGTCTTTCTTGGCTCATTCAATTTGTAATGCTGGACACTAATTAGATAGTACAATGAACAAGTTTTTTATTCTTTTTTCCGTTCTTAATACTATCTAGTCTTGACCACATTAGTCATTCATGCCACTAGCTATTGGCATTAGCTTCCCTTCTTTGATTATGCTATAAAAGCGTTTTGATTCGGTTTACTCATTTGAAAATTTGGCTTTTTGTCACAGTTGGTGATGGCGTGAATTTGCAGTTGTCAATTGATGCTATTCAGAACAAACTTGAATTAAATACTTCAAGTGAGATTTCCCAGCCAACAGGTAAAATGCTTGCTAAAAATTGGTGTTTCCATGGATCATTCGTCGAGTTGCATGACCAACTCGACTGACTGACGGTTATGATAGAGCTTCGCGTTTCATCTTTCGTCCACAAAAATGCTACTCACGGCATAAGAGGCTCAATCACAGCCGTCAATCATCCTACTACTCGCGAGTCGCAACTGATGATATATTTAAGCACCAAGACCTTTTGATATAGTGAACTCAGTTTCAGATTCTTCCCTTTTCATTACAGTTGACAACGATGCAAATTTGAAAGTGACTACTATCAATGCCAGTCGAGATATGGTTTTAGTTAACGACATGAGTGCAAGCTCCTACCCAACAGGTAAAATTCTTACTAAAGATTTGATGATTCCAGGCATCACTTCTGACGATATAAAGGAGGAAAAATAAGCAGAAATCCAATCTATTGAACTGCTCAGTACGATATAATGCTCATAAAAAGCCTTCTGATAAAGGGAACTCAATTTGAATTATTGTTTCTACAGTTGACAATGCTGCAAATTTACAAGTATCTATCGTCGATCTTGTTCAGAATAAGCTTATGGTTAACGACACAATTGAAAGCTTTCGGCCAACAGGTACGCGTAAGAAAGCTTGCTGAAAAGTCATCAGTTTCTTACGTCGCATATGAACTCTGATTTCTCATTTGCAGCAACTGAAACGACGAAAATTGAGCCATTCTGCAGCATTTTAGAACCAATGGCAGACTATTGTGAAATCGAAGGGGATGTAAGGATTCACGCGAATTCTTCCACCGTGTTCTTCGTCACGACTCACATAAGCAGCTTGAAAGGAAACAGTTCTTGGCAGGTAAAGCCTTACGCAAGAAAGGCGAATTTTGGTGCAATGAAGTATGTTAAGAACTGGACAGTAAAATTAGCAGAAAATAAGGATGATATTCCAATGTGTACTAAAAATCATAGTTTTCCAGCCATCCTTTTGTCAGTTGAAGGATTTTCAGGTAACCATTTCCATGATATCTCAGATTTGGTGATTCCATTATATTCAACATCGTTGAAGTTCGAAAGGGAAGTACATTTTCTTACAACTGATACGAAACCATGGTGGGTATCAAAATTTCGAGGATTGCTTGACAAACTAACCCGTCATGAGATCATCAACATAGACAAGGAAAAAGAAGTCCATTGCTATACGAAAGTCGTCGTCGGCCTTAAATCTCACAAAGAGCTTATAATCGATCCATCGATATCTCAAAATAATGGATTGTCAATGCACAACTTCAGACAGTTCCTCCGACTCGCTCGAGAGAACCAACGCGATCGAGTTAAAGAAGGATGACACAAAAAGACCTCGTTTGATGATTATATCGAGAACTAGGACTCGTTTACTAACAAACGAAGCTGAAATAACTACACTGGCTCGAAAAATGGGATTCGAAGTTATTGTAGACGAGGCTAATCATTCGACAAACCTTTCGAGATTTGCACAAATGGTGAATTCTTGTGATGTACTAATGGGAGTTCATGGAGCTGGATTAACAAACATGGTTTTCCTTCCAGATAACGCGGTTTTAATCCAAATAGTTCCATTGGGAGGCATTGATGGATTTGCTAGAACAGATTTTGGAGAACCATCTGATGGTATGAACATAAAGTACTTGGAATACAAGATTAAGGTTAAAGAGAGTTCTTTGAGTAAGCAGTATCCGTTGGATCATCCAGTTTTTAAAGATCCAAGATCTTTTCATATCAAGGGTTGGGATGCCCTTAGGAAAACATACTTGGATCAGCAGAATGTGACAATTGATTTGCATAGGTTTAAAGGAACATTGGCTAAAGCCATGAAGATTTTACATCATTAGCTTTGTTTTTCAAGTTATTTATGTTCATTCTTTTTCAATGTCTACTCTTGTAGAAAAGGGGTGGCTGTGTACCACACCTTATTTGTTACTTTTTAACAATGTTTTGAAAATTTACAATAAAATAAAAAGTCAACGGTCTAAGGATCAGAAGAGTCACCTTAAAAATATTATGTGTAACAGAAATGTATACAAGAAGATATAAAATAAAATAAAAATACTATGCACCCATTCGGTAGGGATTAAAATTTTTATTTTAATAGATCAAATTCAAAAATTAATTTTAACCATTTATTTGATGAAATTCACAACTTTTCGACTACACATTTCATCAACTTTAATAAAAATCTACTGAGAATTTGCTTTTTATTCCTACCAAAACAGGGGCAATTGGAAAAATAAAATAATTCAAGGTAGATAGATAACTATTATTATTTCAGGATTTGTTTGAGATAAATATTAAATCAAGACGCCCCCTACTTGGCGGCCCTAAATCTTTATTTCCAAACATGCTTTGAAAAAATTACTTATTTTAACAGTGGAATGACAGTAACTTAATTCAAATTTTGATGAACAAAAAATATTCTTTTTATATCTCATTTACTTATAAGCAAACTTACGTAAAAGAACGAAGTTTCAGTTCAGGCAAACATGCACTTGCCTTGAAACATTACAGCAGCTGTAGAGAATGACACTACTATTATCACTGTATATGCTTCATTCCTGTTTCTTAATTTACAAATATTGTCACCACTTTGCCCAAGAAAGACAAATACAAAAAAACCCTATATAACCCATAATCAAGCCTGAAAATCCACCCTAAGCCCACTCAGTCCCCGTTTGAAGCACGCTCCTGCATATCTACCTTAACTCAATCTTAAATTACGCGCAAAATCTAACGGCACATAAAGAGACCAAGTCTACTCTAGGGATGAGGAAAATATGAAACGGATTCCTAATTAGGTATCTTTCGTATCAAAGATGTATAGGATGTGCACTTGTGTTGATCTGGACTGATCCAAATCGTAGACCTGATGCATATTCGAGCAGGTGGCCAGGACTTTTATGGCCTCCAAAGAATGAAGGAATCTTGTTATGGCATTTTAAAATACCAGCTTACCGTAGCAATGCTTTTCCCATAACACTACACACGCGATCGTAGCGACCTCATCCTCGAGGGCATGTTTGGCTAAGCTTAAGTAGTTCACTTTTATGTTACTACATATCTGAAGAACAAGTCTGTGTCGTATCATTCCAACCATATACTCAATCAAGTTTCTGCCTCCTAAAATGTCATTTTTACTCCAAAACTGAGGGTTAAAATTGTAGGAATGAAGTTGGACAATTTTCTGAGATTTCATCTCGAGCAGAATCAGTCGGCCACTTGCAATGATTATTAAGTATATTGATATTCTTGATCAAAATATAATGCCTATATGCAATTACCTCCACCTTGCAGCAGGAGTTTGCTGTTTCTTCTTGCTCTTCTTCAGAATGGCAGACATGTAGTCGACGGTTTTTTGGGATGATTGACTCTCGCCTGTCAGCCATTGCAGAGCCTCTGCAGCTGCATCTTTTTCTGCTTCTTTCTTACTACTGCAAGCCCGGCCTGCAAAATCTAATCCATTAAATATGACGGTGGATCTGAACTTGTTGTTCTTCAGCTGTGCTGTTTTGTAAGTAGGTGATTGATGTCCTGCCCGTGCAAGCAAGGTTTGGAGGCGGGATTTTGAATTATCACCAGCACCATCATTTGTCAAAGAAATATCTTTTTTCGTCTTTTTAGAGGTCGCTGACACCTGTCGTCCATATACAAATCTACCTTCGCATTGGTCCTCTGAGACCAACAATCTCACAGCCGTTAGGAGTTCATCCTGACTCCGTACGTCCAATTTCGGATTTAAAAGCTGCCATAGAGCAAACAAGTATTAGGTGAAGAAAGAAGCATCATCTTTGTAACACTACCCCGAGAATTGACCCGAAAATGTGAAGGTTAAACAGTAAAACGATTCAACAGGGTAAAACCGAAGGTCAAAAATAATTAATTTAGATCTACCAAAAAATAAATACAAAGATAATAAATTTTCATTCATATGAAAACAAAAGATGTATTAATAACAAAACATTAGAGGTCTATCATCTATGATAAAAACATAGCACGATAATGGTTAAAGTCAACAGCATGATAATTGTTAAACTCAACTCTTAAAATGAACTATTCCTTTCTTTCCCAAAAAAATAAAAATAAAAATAAATAAATCCAACTGTTCAACCCGTAGCTGGGTCAATCGGTTCCCCATTACAACCGGCCAATTGACCAGGTGTCAAGGACCGCAGCTTTACTTAGCCCCTTGACACTATCGCAGCCGCAGTTTGCCCAACTTCGACCGCACATTGTAAATACTACTTTAAATTTGAGTTGTAATTTTCGTTTCATTGTAATAGTTATTTTAATTGTAAAATAGCTCTGATATTGGTAAAAGATTAGTATGATTCCTCGTCTTTTAAACGTCTACTCCCGTCACTTGAGTTTTTGTTCAGAATGCTATTATAGGGGGTATTAGTCATTCAAAAATCTTTCAAGCTCACTGGTGTCCGTCCCCTGCACCAGCATTTGTAATTTTCTGTTTTCATCAATTGTAATGTTCAGTTTTCAGCAATCAATGTTCAATTTAATTTCAATGTATTCAAATTTTCAATTGTAAGCTTTCTACAAAATTGCAATCAAATTTTCTTTCGTCCCGACGCGACCGAGAAAAGGCGGAAGGTAGTCTAGCGGAGCAGACTACTGCCGCACGGTGTCCCTTTCTGTGCCAAGAACAAAGGCATCCCGTGAAAGTTGGTATCAGAGCTGCGGCTCAAGACCCTCGGTAAGAAAGCAATGGATCCAATTACATCACACCACTGAAGTGGTAGAGCCTCAAAAGAAGGGTACTAAGAAACAGCGCGTGGATGCGCTTGATGAGACAGCTACTAGGTTGTGCTATGCTGTGGAAGGTCTCGAGGAAAAAGTCGAGATGGCCGAATCTGAGATTCGTGGATTACACATCCAATTGGATGAAAGCCAAAGAGCTTGCGCAGCAATGACGGAAGCTGCTGCAATCATTCCTGATCTGCAGGATGAAATGGAAGCGTTGAGAGCTCAATTACGAGTACTCCAACGTGCGGTGAGCAATGGGCAAGCTCCCGCACACGAGTATGCTCCTAGACTCAGAATTCCTGAACCGTGTACCTACGGAGGGGCACGTGATGCAAAAGAAGTCGAAAACTTCTTGTTTGATATGGAACAGTACTTTCTAGCAGCTTCAATCGAAGATGAAGCTAGAAAGGTAACCACAGCTACCATGTATTTGGGTGGAGATGCAAAATTATGGTGGCGAACTAAATATGCGGACATTCAGGCCCACAGGATTCGAATTGATTCTTGGGATCTCCTCAAGGAAGCGATCAGATCGTTTTCCCGGAAAATGTCGAGTATCAGGCTCGACGGGCTCTTCGAGACCTGAAACACACGAGCTCTATCAGGGAGTATGTGAAATCCTTCTCAGGGCATATGCTGAATATTCGAGATATGTCAGAAAAGGACAAACTCTTCACCTTTATGGAAGGGTTGAAACCGTGGACACGCACGGAACTTCAAAGACAGAAGGTTACTGATTTAAGCACGGCCATGGGAGCCGCTGAATGCTTGAGCGACTACCAAACAGAATCTAGAAAAGATCGACCTTCGGGGAGTAATCAAGCAATTGGAGGTGGTAACAGATCTTACAGACCCAGCTCGAACCCAAATGGGGGAGAGCGCTACTCTCAAAATAGAGAAGGAGCCTATCAAAGCACCCGTGGCTATCAGGGAAACTATCCTAATAGCCGTCAAGGAAATTTTAACGGCAGCAACAATAACAACTGGAACAAAGGAAAAGTAACAGAGGGCCGAACTGATGCCACTCTAAAATTGAAGTGCTTTTTATGTGAAGGACCTCATCGGGTGGCGGAGTGTCCTCAGAAGCGGATGGTGAATGCATATTGACCAAGAAGGACGATTGATCATGAGATCGAACTTATTCCAGGCGCTAAAGCTCCCGCCAGGGCACCGTACCGTATGTCTCAGCCTGAGCTTGAAGAGCTTAGGAAGCAGTTGGGGGAAATGTTGGAGAGTGGAATCATTGTGCCGGCGAAGTCGCCATACGGAGCTCCTGTATTGTTTCAGAAAAAGACTGATGGTTCTCTTAGAATGTGCTGTGACTATCGAGCCCTGAACAAGATTACTGTAAAGAATAGCTATCCTATCCCACTGGTTGCAGATTGCTTCGATCGACTGAGTCGAGCAAAGTATTACACAAAAATTGATCTTAGGTCCGGATACTGGCAAGTTCGGATTAAGGAGGGAGACGAAGCAAAGACTACGGTGGTAACCAGATATGGAGCCTTTGAATTTAAGGTGATGCCTTTTGGTTTGACAAACGCTCCACCAACATTTTGTACTGACAAATGCTCCAGCAACATTTTGTACTATGATGAATCAGGTACTTCACGGGTTCTTAGATGATTTTGTCGTGGTGTACTTGGACGACATAGTAATCTACAGCGAGACATTGGAGGAACATGTCCAGCATGTGAGGCAAGTTTTTAATCGGCTACGAGAGAATGAACTTTATGCTAAGCCGTCTAAATGCTCATTTGCTCAGACATCTATTAGTTTCTTGGGTCACATCATTGAACAAGGCAAAATTCGCATGGATTCGAAGAAGGTTACAGCCATCAAAGATTGGCAACCACCAAAAACCGTACATGATGTACGTTCATTTCTTGGGTTATGCAATTACTATCGAAGATTTGTGAAAGGCTACTCAGAAATTGCACTGCCCCTTACTGAATTGACAAAGAAGGATAAGGATTGGGATTGGTCATCCCAATGCCGAGCTGCCTTTGAAAGGTTGAAGAAGTCCATGTGGACGAACCCGGTTTTAGCCTTACCGGATATGGCTAAACCATTCGAAGTTCATACAGATGCTTCAGATTTTGCCCTTGGTGGAGTCCTCATGCAAGAAGGACATCCGGTAGCATATGAGAGCCGAAAGTTAAACCAGACAGAACGTCGTTACTCGGCACATGAAAAGGAATTGTTAGCAGTTGTCCATTGTCTCAGAGGATGGCGTCACTATCTGCTTGGGTCTCCATTTATTGTGAAGACAGATAACACTGCAGTTAGTCACTTTATGTCCCAACCAAAACTATCGAGCAAACAGGCTCCTTGGCAGGAATTCCTTTCGGAGTTCAATTTTATGTTAGAGTATCGTCCCGGCTCTAATAATCATGTTGCTGATGCTCTTAGTCGACGGGCCGATTTGGCTACCATCTGCTCTATAGCTGCTCTTTCAGGGAGCGCAGTCTCCACGAACACTAGAGACCAAATTCGGGCACTTATGGAGAAGGACCCGGCTACCCAATATTTGGTCGACCTTATCAAGCAGGGTAATACTCGACAGTTCTGGCTAGATGGAAGACTAGTGAAGACAAAGGGAGACCGCCTATATGTTCCTAAGGGTGGAGATCTGAGGAAATCACTAATCACGGAATGCCATGACACAATTTGGACGGGGCATCCTGGAGAGGAACGCACTTGTGCACTACTACAACGTGCATACTACTGGCCTCAAATGCGGGACGACATTGCAACATATGTAAAAACTTGTCTTATTTGTCAGCAAGATAAGGCAGATCATCAGAAAAAGGCGGGCTTGCTGGAGCCCCTTTCCGTTCCATCCCGGCCATTTGAAAGTGTATCGATGGACTACATTATTGGGTTGTCAAAAGTTGAGGATTTTGGCACTATCATTGTCGTGGTGGACCGTCTATCAAAATATGCAACTTTCATTGCAGCGCCTAAGTATGTATCTGCGGAAGAGACAGCTCAACTCTTCTTCAAACATATTGTCAAATACTGGGGGCTGCCTAAGGACATCGTCAGTGATCGAGATCCTCGTTTCACTGGCATATTTTGGACTGAGTTGTTCAAACTTCTTGGTTCAACTTTGAGCATGAGTTCCAGTTTTCACCCACAATCTGACGGACAGACGGAGCGCTTCAATTCTATGCTAGAAGAATATCTTCGGCACTTTATCTCTACTTCGGAGAAAAACTGGGTAAAACTTTTGGATGCGGCCCAAATTTGCTTCAATGCCCAAAAGAGCTCTTCCACCAATAAGAGTCCTTTTGAGATTGTTACTGGCCAGCAACCGCTACTCCCTCATACAGTGGATATTGAACGAAGTACCAAGTCCCCTCAAGCAAAGAGCTTTTCTCAAGAGTGGAAACGAAATATTGAAATTGCTCGGAGTTATCTTGAAAAAGCTCAAAAACGGTATAAAAAGGCTGCAAATCTAAAGCGCCGTTTTATTGAATTCAATGTTGGAGATCTGGTAATGGTTAAGCTTCCCGACAGAAATGTTTACAAACCAACAAGAGGGAAGGACTCAAGATTGTCACCAAAATACATTGGACCATTACCCATTGTGAAGAGGATTGGAAGAGTTACATACAGAGTTGAACTCCCTTCATGGTGTAAAATCCACAAGGTCCTTCATGTTAGTGTGTTGAAGCCATACTTTTCGGATAAGGAGGACGCATCTAGAAATGAGCCAAAGCGACCTGTATTTGAACTGAAGAAAGCTGGAAAGAAGGTTGCTGAAGCTATTCTTGACCATCGAATCACTCGGGCTTCTAGAAAAAATCATCAGGAGTACTTGGTCAAATGGATGGGATGCAGCAGCGAGGAGAATACTTGAGAAAGAGAAAAAGATCTCGGGGCCTTCAAATCATTAATTGAAGCGTATCATGCATTGATGGCACCGAGGACGTCGCCAAAACAAATGGGGGAGAATGTCAAGAACCGCAGTTTTACTTAGCCCCTTGACACTATCGCAGCCGCAGTTTGCCCAACCTCGGCCGCACATTGTAAATATTACTTTAAGTTTGAGTTGTAATTTTCGTTTCATTGTAATAGTTATTTTAATTGTAAAATAGCTCTGATATTGGTAAAAGATTAGTATGATTCCTCGTCTTTTAAACGTCTACTCCCGTCACTTGATTTTTGTTCAGAATGCTATTATAGGGGGTATTAGTCATTCAAAAATCTTTCAAGCTCACTGGTGTCCGCCCCCTGCACCAGCATTTGTAATTTTCTACTTTCATCAATTGTAATGTTCAGTTTTCAGCAATCAATGTTCAATTTACTTTCAATGTATTCAAATTCTCAATTGTAAGCTTTCTACAAAATTGCAATCAAATTTTCTTTCGTCCCGACGCGACCGAGAAAAGGCGGAAGGTAGTCTAGCGGAACAGACTACTGCCGCACGGTGTCCCTTTCTGTGCCAAGAAGAAAGGCACCCCGTGAAACCAGGTCTTGTAGCAGGTTTTTCCACTTATATAACCGTCCTGATTCCTGATTTTTCTGGTCGTATAGGACAGGCCAGGACAGATTTCATAACATTGATCTAGCCATATAGTCCTTGTAAATATTCTTTTTATGGTAAACCAAAACATGTAAAGGTTTGTATTTGCATAAAATTAATATACCTTCTTCTGTACGAGTTCGTCAAGCTCTTTCTTTAGAGTTAGATAAGTTGCTGCCAAATCAGGCTTCATAAAAAATTCCAAATATCCGTCCAGCATTTTCAAGTGGCCATCCTAAACAAAAATGATAAACGGATTTACAGTAAGTATGTGGAAAACTGCAAAGACGACTGCGGAAACTTCAACAATGTGGTGGTGATAAATCCACAAGGAACAACATACTTACTAGTCCACCTCTGGAAATATTTCCTCCAAATAAGAGAACCACAGAATCAGATACGCCAGTAGAATCACGGAGGAATACTGAATTTACTTTCACTTTTTCATTGAAAACAAGCCACGGATAAGGAATTTTAGGTTCTTGGGCGTTCACAGAGTTCTGACCAGAAGAAGGAAGGAAAATGTTGAACACAATATCCAAGTATCTAAACCAAGGTACTATTAAAAAGTGTTGAAGACTCAATAGCAGTTGGGAGTAGTATGACACTCACCGAATACAAAAGTACTCCACCATCCTCCATTGTTTTCAATGATATTGACTTCTCCTTGTTCTGGAAAGATGTGGTTGTATTAGCTCTTCAATTTCCATAATGATTAGAAGGTAGGAAAAAAAGAAATCACCCGAACATTGTGGTGGAATTACAAAGGTAAAATTGATGTCTTGAAAAAAATTGGTTCAAGAAAAATGGAAAACCTATTCATCTCAAAGTTCACCAAATAATCCATTATAGACCCATATCAAAGTTCACCAAATAATCCATTATAGACCCAAGTAACCTTTTCTCTTTTGGGGTGGGGAGGTGGGTGTTTGTCGGTGTAACCGAAGGCCTCAACCTAGGAATCCAGGGGGGGATTATATAGAAGTATAATGGCATGTCTCGTACTCAATATTGAACAGGATAAGGCAGTATGATGAATAAGAATTTAGTATTTTCTCGTTCCTTCGTACTGTCTAATCTTTTACAATCTACATTTCCAAAGAAACCACGAAGTATGTATAACTCACCACAACAGAGCATACTCCAGGAAATAGACCAGCGCACACAATTGCCCGAATGAGATGCTCATCATGACTCGATGTGTTGCAACTTTCCATATTATCAACCAACCCAATGTCCTTGAGCAGATAAGAGAACTGCTTTTTAAGGGAGTCAATGGCTTTCAGAGTTTGTGCAGAAAGGAAATTTTTCCAACAGTATTCATAACCAGAACGATGACTTTCAGCATCTTTCCAACCCTCATAAGCCCGAAGCAAAGCAAGATGGTCACTGAAGTCACGTGCAGAAAACTGGGCCTTTGCAGAATCGGCAAGCTGCAAGAAGAGAAAAAGAGATTACTGAAAGGTAACTTCTTCCATCTTTTGTAATTAGAAATGGCTGTCAAAGGACATCTACTTTACAAGGGAACGCTACGGAATTTCGATCTGAAGAAAAACAAATCTCAGAAAATTAGAAAGGAGAAAGATGTACGCATCACATTTGGCATTTTTGTGGTTTTGCAACGTAGAAACATGATATTTAATAAAATAAATGAAGCAGATCCATGAATGAAGATAAATTAGCACAGAGATGGCTTGTTTGCACACTGAAAACAGCTAAAAGGTTAGTCAGACATGAAGTCTTAACCACAGGATTCCATAAAAGCTACAGATGGTGAAATCCACAATCGTACTTAATCAGTTATTATTCATGCTACTTACGTCCTTCTTGTCAAATGGTGCCAAGAATGGATCTCTGACACTGAGACCAGCAACAATGGTCATTACTGGATCCAAGCAGCTGAAAATAGCTCCTAATATGAGCATTTTTCCAAGTTTTGGTTCAACAGGAAGCATGGACAAGTTGCGCCCTGAAAGCAAGCAATTTTATCACTAATCTTTTCTTCATCCAGTAATTCTAAAAATGACATCCTTGAGACAGCACAGAAAATGAAAGTCTCGAGAAAAGGTAACAAGTTTTGAATTCGACATGTACCTAGCACTGTTAGATTTTCATTTTCATCTAAAGCCCCAATTATCTTCAAATACTCAACAGCATTTTGAACCTGAAAAGCAGATGAGAACCCAATAAACAAAGATGAAACAAGAAAAAAAGGCAGCAGTGTGAGGAACGTACTTCAAGGGTACGGGGAAGGTGGAGTGTGTTACATATCAATGGAAGGTTCATAATAACTTACTGATAACAGCTCGGGTGGCTGTAGGGCCTTAGATAGGAAGTCCGAAATGCTACCAAGTTGTAGACTCTTGATTTGCAAACATAGAGATTGTAAAGGAGTTCTCAAAAGTTCTGGCAATTGATAATCTGCAAAGGCATCATGTACACATCTAGGATAAAGATGGTAACACTCGCCTGGTTGAACACGGCCTGCCCTGCCTTTCCTCTGTTGAACAATGGAAAATTAGTAATTTGCACTGATATACTAACAAGTTCAGGAAGTTTGGTAGATTAGAAAAATCTTACTTGGCGAACAGAGGCCTTTGAAATCCAGGTAGGAAGCAAACATGGAGTGTTATTAAGGGCATCATAAGAAGTCTCTTTTGCTTTTCCACAGTCAACCACGAAAACCACATCATTAATGGTGATACTTGTTTCAGCCATGTTTGTAGCCAGAACGATCTTCCTGACTCCATCTTCAGGCTTATCGAAAATCAATTTCTGTGTTTTGCAAAGAGTAAAAGTTCACAGAATGACACAAGGCAGGGAGAAAGTTACTAAGTAAGTCGGTAGATATTATAAACTAACTGTAAGGAGATAAAAATGCGTATAAGTTCAGTTGCACCATGCATATTCTTCAAATTGATATTACTACTCAATGCTCTAATTAATTACGATATCAAACAATGCCGAACATATCTGACAAAATAAGTTATAAACATCTTCCCCAAAAATAAGTGAATGAAAAAACCATTAACCAAGAAGTATGGAAAAGAAGCTAGAAAGGAGGTTGCCTCGGAATATTCTTCTATTTTCTTTTTCCAATTTCTGCAGAATTTAACCAGCGATATTAGCGAAAGCAGCAGGGGGTGGAGGACGAATCAATCCTTCCGGATAACAAGTTTTTGATCCTTCCATTTTTGTTCAGAAGGAAGTGAGAAATGACAAGTGCATCACGTCCCAGATTTTCCTTTCCTTATCACTCTCAAATCAAACAACTTGATCATTCCAATAATGTTGGATCAGCTGTTACGTCCTCCAAGTCAGATGCATAACATCCTTCTCACAGCTGATTATTTTCCCAGTTTCCATACCCAGAATGAGCACAACCATACAGGTACACAAATCAGTTTCTTGGCGTGCCTATTAGAGACTGGATTCATATTTTAAATGTTTAGGGTAGGTTGCAGGTAGAGTTGGAGAGCTTTATAAACTAGTAACACAACTCGCACGACACTGATATGATGAGGGGCATTAATGTTCAACCTCAGGCCTCATTTACTAAATGCTTTCTACACAAAACTATAATGCCTCCACAAAAAAATATTGTTTTGACCGTGTATTGGTAAGTAATATAAAAGTCAATAGCATGTCCTGAGAACTAGTTCCATAAATGACACTAATGTTTCACTATAGTTTGCTGAGTCTATAATTAAAAAAGAACAATGCAGCATGTAAACAGCACCAGTAAATGTCATATCACCTGTTCTGTGCTGGCCATTGAACCATGGCATGCTAGCAGCAGAACTCTGGTTGGATCTCCCAATAATGGATGAGCTTGAAGCTGATCCTTCAAAGAATTTATGTCATCCCAACCAGTCATAAATACTAGCACAGCCCCAGGCCTTTCGTTGCGACATATATGGCAAAGCACATGCTCAATGAGGTTGAAGCCAATTGAATCAGGATTCCAACAAGATAGTGACTCACGCGTACGGTGATCGTACTCCTTAAAATTAGCAGCCATAAGAGCATCCTGTTTCAAATCCCAAAGTTGAAGATTAATAAACCAACCAAAAATTAGAAAGGGACCGGAAAGGCAGGCTGGCCTTATAAAGAACTCATACCTCAACAGATGAAGCAATTTGAGTTTTCCTTTTTCTGAGACCCTGCTTCTGCATTTTCCACATCTTGTCTTGACCATAATTATCAATTTGATTATAAGGCGTTAACCTGTACCCGGTCATCTCTAGAATATTTTCCAAAAAATGACATCGAACTGGGTATGTAAAACCCTGATTTTAAGGCATAGAATAGTCCAGAATCAAGAGTTGTAAGTTGCATTGGGAAGGAGGAAAAAAAAACTCAGTATTAAATTAGCACCAGTAACACGAAAAGAAAACAAAAAGAAACCAAGAGCAGTTGTTTTTGTTAAAGCAAGATGTACCTTTAGATAAATTAAGAAGTTTTAGCATGTAACCATATACTGGATATTCCTAGCTATGATTAATAATGCTAGCAGCTGTACTGATAAGAGAGGTGGTGGAAAACAATGCATTTTGCGTTAAAAATTAATTTCGCTGTTTCACTACAGAAAACAATAATTACTAGGTAGATTTAGAATGGTTAAGAAAATCAGTTATACAGGAGAGACATCTTTCTCTTTGATAGTCAGAGAGTGGTGGTACAACATATATATGCAAGGAAAACAGTATTTACACGAGTATTTGTCAATTATCATGCAAAAGTTAAAAACTCTTCGCATTCTAACTTACTGGGATGTGGATCATTGGAGCACCACCAAAATAGGAAGAGAAAAGCTCAGCATTAAGTGTTGCACTCATCAAAATCAATCTCAATTCAGGTCGACGAGGAAGGAGATCTTTCAGGACAATTAATAGGAAGTCTGCAGTGAAAATGCAGACAACAATAAGAACATTGTCAATAAAGGAGCAGAAAAGATCATCAGATAAACAAATACCTTCATTCATTCCACGTTCATGAATCTCATCTACTATTACATGAGTTACACCTTTCAAACTTCTGTCAACTAGTAATCTCCTTAAAAGGATCCCAGTAGTACAAAACAGGAGGCGGGTATCCCTCCCTTTCATTCCCTCTAACCGCACTTTATAACCAACCTTCAAAAATGGAGAAAAAATAATAATAAGGGAAAAGAAAAAGAAAAAGAAAAAGAAAAATAAGGAGACTCATGAAAATATTCCTCAGAATAACAGTCAAGAACAACTTTATGCAGCAACAGGTAATGGACTTACAGATTCTCCTATTTTCTCACCACGCTCAGCAGCAACTCTCTCAGCAACTGCCATAGCAGATATTCGTCTAGGTTGGGTGCAGATAATGCTGCATGCAGCTCCTTGAGTGTTTTCAATTGCTGACTCTAAAATGTATTGAGGCAGCTGTGTAGTTTTACCACAACCAGTTTCACCAGAGACAACCACCACCTATAAACTCAATTTCAATCAAGGTCATGGAACAGTGCATCTAATAACTAGAGACTTGCTTCAACTAGGTTTTATATTTATTTTCCTACAACTCAATATGTAACATTCTAACAATGTCAAATACCTATTATCAAAGAACCAAGGATCACATGAAGTTTGAAGCCTTTCATATATCAGTGTTAATGCTAGAACTACACCACCAAATATGGAAGTAAAATGTAAATAGTTATCAAGCTGTCTAGTTGGTTACTTTCACAAGAAAGTCATACCCCTCCGTTTCAATTCAATCTCCTTCATACTCTAGTCTGTTTCCCAATAATGAATGCCTACTGAACTTATTCTTCTTTGTTCCTCAAATGCACCCTCTAAAATATCGATTAACAATCATATGCAGCAATTTCCTACTAAATCTACCTTCCAGCAAAACAAGCCACCACCATGTCCATTGCCGCCATCACATCAAGACCAGCTGCAGTAGTCATTAATACAAACAAGCCATAGATCCAGGGTAAATGGTGACCAGTTAGCCATTGGACAGTTGGGTGGCATTAATATAAAATATGGAAGAAAATATTTTAAAATATGATAAATATGTCTAATATCAATTAAAATATTTAAAATTGGCGAAACAACCAAAATATAGTAGTTTGAATTTGAAAAATCATTCATTAGAATTAACAAAGATGAAATATACCATGGATGTACATATTAGAATAGAAGAGATCAACTCTTATAGGAAAACTTTTGTTTGCAGTATCTAAGAATAAGTCACGGATGATGAATGTGACTACTGCAAGCAGGATGACCATTTTCATGAAAAATTATGGGTGTACGTTGACAGGGCAAGAAATTGTGGGTAGAAATGGTGCGATAACATTTAAGTTTCTACTCTGGGGCTGTGTCAGATGGCTGGAAACGGTAGTAGGTTTCTTTAAATTATTGTTCCCTTTTCTTGAGGATCTCATTAGAGACTCCAATAGCCATAAGCATAGTCACTTACTCTCACCTAAACAATCAAAGTTCGTGCAAGCCATCCAAATTAAAAGGGAATAAAATTCATGTTCTATCAATATAAAAGCCCCCCGGAGGGGGGGGGGGGATTACACGTCTTGTAGCACGATGGATATCCAAAGAAGCGACATATAGTTAGAGTGTCAATGCTAAATCCATCAGAGTAAAACTCAAAATGTATAGAAGAAATTGTACGATCAGACCGTACACATAAACAGAACTTTTTGATAGAATAATCCATTATGTACCTGATTTTCAGAAATAACACTCAATAATGCATCTCTCTCTTTATATGCAGGAAGGCTTTTCCGAAATTCTTGCATCTTTAGGCCTTCGGCAGATTCCTATATAAAAGGAAACTTTCAAGATCACAATTGCAGATACTTGTTTAAATGCTTGAAATATAAATATATACATTGAAGCATATTTCAAATTCCAAAACTGAATTGTGAAGACATTCAGAAACCAAAAGTAGTCACGATTCAGAAACGATAATTTTTCTCCACAATATTCCTAGCTGAGTGATAATTTTTCTCCACGATATTCCTTGCTGAGTAACTAATTTTTAATCAACACCGGAAAGCTATTATTAATACTTAAAAAAGAAACTCCACTCACCACCCTCACAAAGCAGTAGTCTCCCAAGGGGAAAAAGTAAGCCGCCTTTAAATTTGAGAAAAGCAGAAATCCCTCTACAAAGATGTGGCAGCACACGAAGTAATGAAACTATCTTCCTAATTGATTGAGTTAGCTAAAAAGAAAGAGAATACAAGTGCCAATGAATGATTTGAATGCTACTGTACCAAATTTATAACCCCTAAATAAGAAGGCAAAAAGTAGTGAGAAACAAAACTCTCAGTACTATTTCTTGCTTATGTGAAAAATATGAGGTCTCCATCTATCAATGAAATTTCAAGAAATAAAATTTTCATGTAGTTTTCCTGAAAACTTTAGAAGCCTCCAGAAGAACCAACAAATGGGTGATCAAGAAGCAAAAGGAAAATGCAAAATATGAGGCAAGTGAACATGAGCAGGTCGTATCTAAACATCAAAAAATGAAATCAAAATCTACCAGGGTAACCAAAGGTAATAAAACAAGTGCTCATCACCCAACATAGAAAACAAGATGCAACTCAAACAGGTACGTGAACTACTAGTGATTACTTAAATTTGGATGATAACCTCCCAATCTTGTTGTTTACTGCGCATTTGCACGCTCCTTCGTGTAAGAATTCTCTCTGCTACGACACTTCGAGGCGAAGGCTCCTCATGCTCACAAATTCCATCATTCAAAAGATTTTCACCAGCACCTAATCTTGAGACGGCATCATGAGGAAAGTTCTCCTTGTTCATAGGCTTTTTAGAAATGTGTGCTCTGAGACGAGAATCTACCTGCCTTTGCAACCCAAATGGTAACACCACCTATAAACATTCAAGTAATGGTTTTAATCATAAAACATGTGTAAATAAGAATTTAAAAGTCAAGAGATCAGATCAGACACAGAGAAAAAGCATCCACATTATTCATTTCTTGCAAATGTAGAAATTTCAAGAATGCTAAAAAAGTTCTCCATGAGAAGTTCTTTTCATTTTCAGTGCTAGATAGGATAAAGAGTAAGGCTGCAATTTAAAAGTTCATATAATTAAGATAATACCTCCCTCTGTGGACGCTTGTCATCCAAATCTGATCTATAATTTGGCAGTGGGACTTTACTGAAAACAACGCACTTTCCATACTGCTGGCTGCAATGAAATTAGACTATGCTAAAAAGACAGCAGAGAAGAAAGATGAGGGAAAAAATGTATATCAGATATCCTTTTAGAATCTTAGAAACCTGTGCAAACCAATTCTGGTTGCCAGTGCAGAAAGCTGCCCAAAATCACGCCTGTCCTTTTTCTCCCGTGTCACGACTTCTTGTGAATCTTTATTGCGCATTAGCATGGTCAGCTTCCACCTCCACTCTTCAATATTATCAAGGGTTGAAGCATCCTGGCAATCACAAATTAACAGTAGCACAATGATGGATATATGATCCAATAGGAAATTTTCATAAAGGAACACTTCTATCGAGAAGAAAGTTCATTTATACACTTCTAGAAGCACTTTTGTAAAGAAATAAGTCCGAGAAATGACACAAAGGTTTATAATAGAGAATATAATGCTATCTCCGATAAAGCTCACTGGGAAAGCCAGAATGAGTTTATCAAGCAGAAGAGTTGAAGCACTAATGAAGTGATAACAGAATATTATAACCCTTCACATAGTCCATTAATACTTGAACAACAAAGAAGAAAAAGAACAATTGTATCTCCAATTGGAAAACCACTACAGTTCCAGCACAAATAAGAAAAGTTTTATTTACCTTTCCTGGTGCATAATAATAACCATTTTCTACTATAACTAATTTCACGAGTACACGTAGCAAAAACCATAAAGAAATGTATTTTATGTCGAGCCAACCGTAAATAATTTCAAATAAACGGAAATAAATGTAAAAAAATCCTAATCGATGAAATTTACTGGTGCATTTTGCATCAACACTCTCAACTTAGGGATAGAAATTAGTCGTTTAATAAAAAATGACACAATAGCTTTGGAGTATTTACGTCGTCATTTCCACATAATTCAAATGAAATCTAAACGGAAAATTCTCAATCATTTCCAATACCAATTACTTCACCACCTAAAATCGCACAAACTCAAATGAGAAAATCACCACAAAATAAATCGAAGAATACTTACCAACTGCTTAGAAGATGATTCGGGTTCGCTATCAGACTCCTCCTCAGACGCATACTCATCGTATGCGAACCTACCATAGCCCAAATTCCGCTGATATAAAAATGGCAGAGAAGAAGAAGAAGAAGCGCCATTTCTACTACGCCTCAATACAACAGAAGAAGAAGGCCCCGAAGCATAGCAAGTAAAACAAAACCCCCTAAATCGAATAGGAACATTAGCATAATTTTGTGGGTACAAATTATGAAAAGCCCGGTTCAATTTTAGAGTGTTTATATGGGAGAAACTGGTACTAGACATGGCTCTGAGGTTCAGTTTTAACGAGTTGTGAATCAAAATCGAAGAGAAAGGCATGCTATATTGCTACTAATGAATTTGAAGGATTGAGATTTGTGGGAGCGAGGGGACGAAACGTGGAAATATTTGATTTTTGTGGTTAGGGTTCAAGGGGTAAAGAGAGGGGATAGCCAGCAGCTGCTTACTGGTCGCTGATAAGTTTGTATTTTGGTTGAGCAGCTTATAAGTAATTACTTATGAGTTAAAAATAGATTACCATCTTTTGTTAATTAAATTTTTCTCCTTTTCATTATCAATCACACAATCTTAAATAAAATAATATTATACATAAATCGAAAAATTTTCATTCTTTTACAACCATCAATTTTTAAAAAAGAACACCATTTCCCTATTATAATCAAAATTAATGGGGACAAACGGGAGCTTAGTCGAAAGATTTTCTAAGCACCAATAACATAAAATATTAAGCCTATGTTTGCCATCCTGTACTTTAAACTTTTTTTCATTATTTTTCTACAATACCCTTTTTTATCACACCACACAGTTCTCCATTAAAACAATATTACACACAAATCAAAAGCTTTTCCTTTTTTTTAATCACACATTCTCCATCCATTACTATTTCATAATACACTTTTCAAATTAATAGGGCACAAACAGGGCTTAAGTTATTGGCAAATAGTTGTCTTTAAAATTTAAACTAAATTTTTCATTCATCTGTGAATGTTTAAATCATAATGCTCTTTAAGTGCTATTTTACCCCCTTTTTTCTGGCTAAGAATGCATTTTGAAATAATAGATTGATGAAGAATATATCATTTTAAAAAAATAGTATTTGAGTGTAATATTATTTTGTTGAAGAATGTATGGTAAAAAATAAAGAAGAAAAAATGTATTTTGTGTTATGAAAAGAGAGAAAAAGACGGGAGAATATAAGTCAAAACTCGAGTATATATTATTAAGAATCAATGCGCTACATTTATATAGTCCAAAATTAGAGTTATAATTGTAATAAAATAGATCTTTTAAACTACGTAAGACTTATCTCTGTATCATCATAATATCAAATAATTATCTCATTATTTTACAACATTCCCCTTTGATGATTATTTGTTCAATAACTGTCTCATTGAAATCTTGTTTGGCAAAAAAATCCAATGGAACAAAAAAGCTAAGAAATGAAAAAAGAGTACAAATAATTAGAAGTAATAAAATGCTGCCTCGTTAAAACCTTGTCAAGAAAATTCAGTGGGACAAAATTTAATCGAAAGAAAAATAATACAACTACTTCCACTAGTTTTAATTCTCGTATCAAGCTATCCATGTTTCGTACATCAATGTCTTCAATATTACAATTTCTGATGAAGTATATCTCATGTTGTCTTGCATAGTCTTCAAATCACACCATCTTCATAAAAGATGTTTTATTATGGACGCTTTATTCTGTCTCCACTTATGAAAGGTCAAGCCGACCTTCCTTTAATAATTGTAGTAACATGATAATTCAAAAAATAAATTTTATTGATCTCTTCAAGAGTCTCGTACATATAATAGTATATATTTTGAAGGTAAAAACCTTACCGGGAAAACTCAATGAAACAAAGCCTTCACAAAGAAAAAAAAAAAAAAAAAGGTACAACGCTTATGACTCCCTCTCATGATATAGCTTGAAGTACACTTCGAGTATATTATATCATTCAAGAATAGTATTAATTTATATGTAAGATAAGTTGATTATAATCATATTTATTATATGCATATCAAATTTCATGCATTGTCACTCTAGTAAGGTAGAGATGTGTGATTACATCCACCACATGACAACTTATCTATTTATACAAGTTTTCACGACATTTATTATATAAAAAGTCATACATTTCATATTATGACTTTATTATTTCCATTTTCCTTTCGCATAAGTATACACCTTTTGATATTTGGATTGTGGATCCAGAAATTTTAGGTTTTTCTAGTAAATTTAATTAAGGATTGTATCCCTTTCATTTGGCTAATCATTACTTCGATCAATATATTTCAATGTATTTATTTTGATTCCTCGCTATATGATACAATATATCATGTGTAAAATTGTTGTCAACAACTTTTTCTTTTCTTGTTCGATTTTATTTATTTTTCCATAATGACATTAGTAATTGAGATATCCCGAGTTTCATTATTTCATGTACCTAAACTTCTTCAAAGATTTTATATTTTGTTTTGTCTAAATATTCATAAAAAAATACACGCCTCCTTAATGAGACCACGTTTGCTAATTGCTCAATTTTCGTTCGAAGATTTTTTTGTATTAGAAACGAACACTATCATACTTCAAGCGTGTCATACAAATATTAAATACTTCATGGGACATCATTTCTTGTTGGAACATATAAAAATTGCGCATGAGATATTGTTATCCCTTTGGTCAGTAAATGCATCTAAATAAATTATCTTTCGAATCTTCTGCAAAGATTTAGATAATAATGTATTTGTACATTATTTTCAATTTCTTAATTCTTTATCCTAATACTGAGAGAATTGTCTAATCAAAATTGACAATCAATAAAATCTGTTATTAAATATCACCCCTTTGAGATAAAGGGTTCAAACTGTGCATTTCTTCTCATCATTTGCTACTTTCTGTCTCAGTATATTATGGTGGATCAATTTTATATATACTGCAATATCAAAATAATTAGATGGAAAAATCAGGTTTTGATCATAAACCAATTATAATGGTGGAAATATAATATTGGCATGATGCATAATAGCATTCCCACTGAATTGGGAAGAACTTTGTTGTCAATTAGTTGGGGTGGTTTAATTAATAATAATGTTAAATCATTTATCGACATATCAACTAGCACTTATTAAAATATTGAGATGTAGAATTACTAGCATTAACAAGACACGGCCTTTATTATATAATCTGAAAATTATCCTCGTAATTTAAAATTTTAACAATAATTTCACAAATTTCAGATTGCGACAAACCATGCAATCATCTAGTATATGAGTAAAATCTATTGAAAATAAATAATATTTACACGGTCATCATGGGGATGGTGGGTCCCATTCATCACCCTAATTAAATTTTAGAAATATATGAAATCCATTCCCTATTTTAGCTAATGATGTTTAACTATCAATTTTTAATAAAGAGAATAAATATCATATAAAATTTTATTAGATTGAAGAATCTTCTAGTTCTTCATTCGATGTTTATTTGAATTTTGATTTCGCATCATTGTTGATCCAATGATGGTCCAACTGGTCATACCAATCAAATTGAAATTCTAGTTTAATATAAGATATAATCCAATTATTCAATTTTAAAAAATATGATTAAACAAGATATAATCATATAATGATCAATATCCACATGATATAAGTTGTATGTTTTCATTCAGGAGTAAATATGAATTCATAAATTACACATGATATATTATTCAAAACATGTGGTATTTCAAGAGCACGTTGTATTTTATTATCGTTTCTTTCAAGAGCAATATTCTTCTCAAAAATTGGAATCGTAATGTCACACTCTTTAGGAGCAATAACATATTATCATTTGAAATAATAAATTGTATAAAAATTTACTCTCAATGAGTAAAAACATAGCCCCCCATTTGGCCCTTTTTTTTCAAAATTTAATGTTTGGAATAGTATTTTTTTGAAAAATGTGTGGTTGAAAAAGAATGAAAAAGTGTTCGATTAACGTGTAATATTATTTATAGAAAATTATTTGGTTGAAATTAAAAAAAAAAAAAGAGAATAAGGGTCAAACGGGGGCATAATTTATTTTAGATCGTATTTAATTATGCTCTTCGAGAATAAGTAAATCCAACTAAAATATTTGTTAATATTAGCGTGTTACTTCATAAGCAATAATATTCTTTTAGAATATTGATAATGTTGTACTACTTCAAGAGTACCAATAAACTATTGTTTAAAAACATTAACTTTTTATGAGTATATTTTCTAGGCAAATATTAATATTTGCAGAGTTGTATGTATTCAAGAGTATTTTATATTTCATTATTACTTCTTCAGCAACAATAAATCAATATTTTTGTTTGAAATATTAAAAAAAATTGTAATCCATGCTTTTTTATGAGTAATATGTTAATATTATTATGAAATATTAAAAATATAGCTCATGCTCTTTAGGAGCAAGTAATATTCTTCAAAAATATTAATTATAATACTATGTTACTTTGAAAATAACAACATATTATATAATAGACATATATACAAGTACTAAATTCATAACTTATACTCGTATGAAATAGAACAGAAATTAATGGAGCTAATAACTTGCTGCACGCGTATCAATTTTTGATTTGGCTACTGCATTAAACCCTAAAAAAGAGGCCGATGCCCCAAGTACACATAGAATTAATTGGAGCATTAATCTTTAAGCAAAAATTTTGGTTCAATCAAATAATGTGGTAAATGAGTAAAAAAAGATACACATGGATATGCATGCAGTGTAATCAAAGAATAGTAATACACGTATATAAATTATCTCAAACCCCTAAAAGTCTCTGATCTCAAACCCCCAAAAGTCTCTGACCATACCCTAAAAAACATACACAAACTCGCCCACTTATCGCAGGTTTTTATTTTACTTTTATTATTATTTGTGTCAAATCTTATAATTATGAATCATTGAGCTTGTTTTTTCTATTCTGAGTTTTTTAGTAATATGCAAATTAGATAATAAGAGAGAAAAATGGTTAAAAAAATAGACCCGTAGATGAACCTGTTTGGAAAGACCATTGAGCTGCCAGAGACTTGACGGCGACAAGTATTATTGTAGTTGGTTTCACTCAATCTTGTGATGTTATCGATGATAATATTTTACTTCAAGATGCCCAAGCTTCATCAAATTCTGTTTTTATTTTTCAGACAATCGTGCTGATAACATGTTATGGAAAAAGAGAGCAAGAGAAGATAATACAAGAGTCAAAACTCAAGTATGTATTATTAGAAACCAATTTCCTATATTTATAGGGTCCAAAATGAAAGTTATAATTGAAATAAAATAAATCTTCTAAACCACACAAGACTTATCCGTGTATCATGATAATTATCTCATTCTTTTAAAACATTTTGAAAATAATGGGGGATCAAATAAGGTTTAGCTATTTTATTTTATGGATTAATAGCGTTTTTGACCGGGAGAGAGTTGTTCCATGATATTTTGATTAATTAATTGGAGCATTAATCTTTAAGCAAAAATTTTGGTTCAATCAAATAATGTGGTAAATGAGTAAAAAAAGATACACATGGATATGCATGCAGTGTAATCAAAGAATAGTAATACACGTATATAAATTATCTCAAACCCCTAAAAGTCTCTGATCTCAAACCCCCAAAAGTCTCTGACCATACCCTAAAAAACATACACAAACTCGCCCACTTATCGCAGGTTTTTATTTTACTTTTATTATTATTTGTGTCAAATCTTATAATTATGAATCATTGAGCTTGTTTTTTCTATTCTGAGTTTTTTAGTAATATGCAAATTAGATAATAAGAGAGAAAAATGGTTAAAAAAATAGACCCGTAGATGAACCTGTTTGGAAAGACCATTGAGCTGCCAGAGACTTGACGGCGACAAGTATTATTGTAGTTGGTTTCACTCAATCTTGTGATGTTATCGATGATAATATTTTACTTCAAGATGCCCAAGCTTCATCAAATTCTGTTTTTATTTTTCAGACAATCGTGCTGATAACATGTTATGGAAAAAGAGAGCAAGAGAAGATAATACAAGAGTCAAAACTCAAGTATGTATTATTAGAAACCAATTTCCTATATTTATAGGGTCCAAAATGAAAGTTATAATTGAAATAAAATAAATCTTCTAAACCACACAAGACTTATCCGTGTATCATGATAATTATCTCATTCTTTTACAACATTTTGAAAATAATGGGGGATCAAATAAGGGTTAGCTATTTTATTTTATGGATTAATAGCAACCCCTCTCCCCAAATATTTTCAAGCGCAATATATTTTCTATCTATTAAAAATTGCAGAATACTCTCAAGTTTGAAACCTTTTGTGCGAAACCCCCTACTATCAAGATCCATCAAATTTGTCATTAATAATGGTAAAAAATGTTAAAATTAAAAATGAATAATTGCAATTTCAACGTCCAAACTTTTTTTTACAAATTAAATCCAAAATTTTTATATGTGTTACACACAATCCCAAATCTTAAGAACTTTATTTTCTATCCCCACCACTTTTATGTATTTTATTCTTCTTGATGCCAAAGACGGATTTTCAGCTTTAGTAGAAAAAGATGGGCTTCGAATCCGGATTCTTAGATAATCAACTTCCGTATTAACAAGAGGAAGCGGGTGCATTTCATATTCCAAAATTCAAGATATCTTTTGTGCAGATTCATAATCCCCTCTCTAGTCAATTAAAGCATTGAACTATGTATGCTATCAACTTTCATCCCATCGTCGGCATCAAATCCATTGGAAAACAATCACAATTTCAAGCTAAAACAGCGAAGTGGCGAACACTTCTCTTACCAACAACCTCATTTCCATTGACGCCCATGGTCATGCATCCTCATCTAGAAGACCCTAAACATGGCCTAACATCAACCCAAAAAGCTTTTATTCAATCTGCTGTTGTTCAGAATTTTTTGACAGTCACGACTCTTGTCGAACACGTCTCTTTCGATTCATGCCTCATACATCATCCAATTCCCAAGTTGGCATCAATCAAACCAACTAAAAGTCCAAACGATCGTGGGTATAAATTTAATCGAGCCAATTATCCAGCAATTATTCCAATTTGTGGTTCAAAATTAACCCCAAACAATGCGTATATTGACTTTTTCTGTTTAAAATTGATGGGGCCCAAGTGCATCAATCTATAAATTAATAGAAAATGCTCCTCTACCAGATCTGTAAAAGGTCTGGTAGAGGAGTTCTTCTCCCATTTTCTCTCACCTCGATGGGCCCCATGATTAAAAAATACCCCCCAAACACCCACCCCCACCCCGAACTGTTAGAGGGCTGCACTACCAGGCCTCTTACAGACCTGGTAGTGTAGCGGTTGTAAATTAATATGGAGAAATACATAATCAAGGCCAAGCAAACATGGGCATGCAAACAATTGGTTCAATCTAGCCCTTAAATTCGTGCGCAGCTTGCAAAAATATTGAGGCTATTCTATCTCAATTAATTGAATGGACTATGTGAGATGGGTGCTGTGGTTTGATAGTGGTGGCGGCAGTTTATGGTACATCTCGTGTGAGATAAGTGGTTGTGGTTGGCTGATGTTGGTGTCGACAGTGGCTGAGTTTGAAAGAGAGAACCTTTTTATTTTTTTGTTAGGCTCCGTTTGGTAGCTATTTTTTTCAAAATGCATTTTTTTCTTTTTTCTTTTCAACCACACATTCTTTATTAAAATAATATTACACGTAAATAAAAATATTTTCCTTATTTTTCAACCACACATTTCACATCAATTTACTATTCTAAAATGTATTTTTACATAAAATACTTATCAAACACCCCCTTATTCTATTGTTAGGGAAGAAGAAAGGTGATTCGAAGTAGGGTAAAAAACAAAATTTTAAAGACGTGGGGTGATATGTGGCATATATAACAATTTGGATATAATTTATTTTAAAAAAAAAGTTTGGCTACTGAAATTGCAATTGTTCCTTTTTAATTTTGGTATTTTTTTTTTACTATTTCTAACGGCAAATCTAACGGATCTTGATGGCAAGAAGGTTTTTCGCACAAAATGTTTCAAACAGGAAGATTTTCTTCCATTTCCCATAGTTAGGGAATATATCACAATAGGAAACATTTATAGGGAATTTTCTGCTATTAATCTTTTATTTAAATAGTGACTTTTTAACAATCAATATCACAATTTTACTCACAAATAGAACCCCCTAACACAAATACTAGAAATATTTGGAAAAACATTTTACATATTTAATGAGACTAAATAGTCATTCATTATTAGGAAAAATATTTTATACACACGTGACGATTTAGTCGAGAAATACACACACGATGGCTTACAAAAAGTCTGTTCATGAAAAGTTGATGTTCAAGTATTGGATGTCATTTGTGCTTATCTTGGGAACAATGTTCTTCGACTAAGAGTGTGATGATCAAGATGATAAAGAGAATTGTGGGAACAATGATTTTCATATTGTTCAAGTAAAACAAATGACAAGATGAGAGTCCAAGGTTGCCTAGACTAAAGATGATGAAAATAGAACTGAGATTAGCTTGTCACAACTTACAAAAGCTAAGGTGACAATAGCTTAAGTGATGTTAGTTTCTACCTAAAGCAAATATCTACACGAGATCACCATCTAGCCTTGCTGACCAAACAGAAGGATGAATCAACACCACATGGTCAAAATAATTGAACTATAAAAATCAGACACGAAGATTATAGATTTTCTGGGGCAACCCATCAACTTCTTCGTTGTACTTTGCAATCGTTTTTTCCTGTCGAAGAAAGAACAAAAATTAAATATCAGAACAACTTGGGAAAAAAAAAAGAGTACATTATTTTATCCAAAAACAAACAATTTAAGATGGTAGAGGGCTATGGAGACCATTCCATATTCTTTTTTCTGCCTTTTTTGGTGATCTTTTGTAGGGAATCTAGTTTGAAGACAAATACGGATATCCATCAAAGAAATAAGGTCATATCTCAAGGTTTTAACTTTTATTGAACAAAAATGACACTTTCGCCATGACGAGTGAATAAAACCATTTCCGAATGCCTGATCCCATTCGATAATTAATAAACCAGAAGCTGAAGGATATCATTCCTAGTTCGACTGAAACTATGACAATTTTTTATTACTTCAAATAAATACTACCCGACAGGAATTGGACGAGTGGCATATCCTAAAAAACCAACAAAATGTTAAAAAAAATGTTGCAGAAACTTCGTGATGAATTTGATGTTATCTAGCCCCCGTTTGACCCCCATTTTTAGTAATGAAAATGCGAGAAATAGCGTTTTGTTGAAAAAATGAGTGGTTGAAAAAAAAGGAAAAATTTTCGATTTACGTGTAATATTATTTTATGGATGATTGTGTGGTTGAAAATATGAGAGAGAAAAATATAATGTAATGGAAAATAATTTAATGAGGGCCAAACAGGGGCCTATTATATGCAATTTCTGATAAGCCCTTGTTTGAGCTTAATTTTTTTGGAAAAATTAATTTTTCAACAGTGTTTTACATCATTTCAATTACACGTTTTTTAATAAAATAATATTACACATAAATCCAAAACTTTTCTTTCTTTTTTAATTACACATGTCCTATTAATACACTATTCAAAAATTCATTCTTCCCCAAAAAACGGGACTCAAACAAGGGCTTAATACTCCACCTATTATAAAAAGGACAACAAATAGTCACATTCTCCTTTTCAAAAGATATAACCTCCAAAATTAAAATCTAAGCTAAAAAGAATATTAATCGTATCAAAATAAGACATGAACGTAGAATTTAATATACATGTTTGTTTCATACTTTCTTAAAAAGTTATCGGCCCTCCTTGACGATCATCGGGTAAGTATTATGCATTTGTGATTTTTATTATACGTAGTTTAAAATCTGTTTACATGATCGTTAACTAGTTGAAATGTCAATATGTCAACTTGAAGTCATACCTGAATTGACGCCGTCAATGGAAGAGGAGGCTCGGGGTCTTGTGCTGGATTTAGGCGTTTCGCACACCCAAGACGAGGAGATGTCTGATCCGAACTTGGACCGAGATTGAGTATGTGAATTAAATATAATTTATTGAATATCGTTGACGTATAAATTTATTGAATAATTTTTAATGTTATTTATGTAGAAGGGCGGTCCAGTTGATCGACGATCACCTCCGCCGAGGGTATCTACTTCTCCCTTGTCTAGACACGTCCCCCGTGTATCTCCGACACACAGTGATGATTTGAATGCCTGTCTGACTGGATTTATAGCGGAGGAGGTCGGCACATTACGACGAGAGTTGACGGAGAGGGTCGATGATCTGGGATGAGAGTTGACATGGAGGGTCGACGATATGGGACGAGAGTTGACAGGGAGGGTTGACGATCTATCCCATGATGTTGGAATGCTACGATCTTACGTTGTCGACCTTCAGGATACGGTAGCGACACATAGAGGAGATTTAGCCGCTAGGTGATGGGGGACAAAGGGGATGGTGGAGATGATGATCGAGACGGTGGCAGAGATGATGATCGAGAGGGGGTTACCCACATTTTTGGCATGATGAGACATTAGAGTCATTCTGGTTGTCTATGGAGAGGGAGAGGGTGGCCCCGATGGGAGAGGCGGATGACGTGACGATGGAAGAGGTGGCCCCTGAGGTCGAGAGGACGCCCATCGTGATTGAGGGTAAAAGACATGCTGTTGAGAGTGGCGTCACAGTATGTTGTTTCCCCCTTCACGGCTGAGGCCAAGAGGAGAACGTTCATCGATGGGACGCACCCGAACTTATTTAGGGAGGTGGACAATGCCAAGTGAAAAGCGTTCAAGACGGAGTGGAGGAGAATTATCCTCGGGTAAGTATTGTATGATTTTAATAAAGCACTGTACGCTAACTCGTCTATACTTATTTTAACATTTCTCTATTTTTTCAGAGCTAGCCGCACAATAGGTAACCGGACGGTCTCGGACGCTTAAAGTGGTTCCACGATATCACCACTTCGGGAGCTTGGCTCGCCGACGATGTAAGTGAACTATTCATTTCGTGTTTTTTATGTATACGTCACTTTGTGTTTATTAAATGAATAACTCATAATTTTTTGGTGTTTCCTGATGCAATACATCGACTTGGCCATGGACTTGTTGCGAGATCGAGCTCCAAGACATCCAAAATCATTTGACGTCCATGGTTGAGGAACACCGAATTCCTGCGTGCCGTTACCATAGAGTATCAATAGTTCCAACTTATGGGTAACGAGTACAAAGTGCCATAATATATGCTCGAATGGGTCATAGGAATGTTGCCGAGTGTCGGGGGAAAATCATGGGAGGGTTGTACACATATGTACATTCCAGCGTGCATCAATAAACACTATGTTACGCTGGAGATCATTTTTGCTGACACGACTATATATGTGTACGACCCAAATCATTCATGTTTGACACAAGGCTAGTTGGAGCAAAACCTGAAATCCGTAACTGTAATTATTCCTATGATGGCCAGACAAGTGGGGATGACTGTACATGACAAATTGTTCGAAACACGACGACATCGCGACAGTCCATAAGGTAAGTGTTTGAACTTTGTTATTTTCATCTTTCAGATTTAGTTTTTTAGCTACACAGTACTGAACTGATCAATTCTTGTTCAATTGTTAAGTTGAATTTTTAAGTTTAGGACATAAGGTTGATGGTATCAATCAATCGTGGATATAAAACTGGAGAAAGAAGTTAGCATGTGATTTGTTCGAATTTAATAGTGATCCGTAAATTTGTATTAAATATATGTAACATTTGAATTGTAAATTTAATTATTTTTTGTGATTATGAAATAATTGTAAATTTGTGTTCAATGTATATAATTATTTTTCTGTAAGTTAATTTTTTGTTATTTTACACATATGTCGAGTATGGAACTAATTTTTTCATATCAATCATTATAAATACCATTTATCAAAAATAAATATTGAACATTTATGAAGAACAAATATTAAACAGTGTAAAGTAAACGAAAATATTATTTATTTAACATACATGTCTAATTCTTATTTAGGAAAATTTGACTGATACAAAATTGTCGAGTATGCCCTATGGCTCTGGTAGATGGTATTTTAGATATACTTGGACGTCCAGGACCATGCGGTTCAACTGCTGGTGGCAACAATCATGAAACGAGAGAATGTGCTCGGGAACTTCCCACTCGGCTTCATTCGGCAGAGGAAATATAGTCTTAGCATATGCTGTTCTCCAAGACTCAGTCGTATAATACGAAGAGCATAAGGTTCTCGCTGCAAAGCTTCGATACATGGCCACCGCAACTGCATGCTCACATGAAAAACTCTCTAACTGAAATCTCGTACAAATGCATGTGTTATCAGTCAAGTCTACCATATATGTCGTATTACGTGCACATTGCACGGAGAAGCAGAACTCATCTAGTACTTTCACATTCAACTTCCTCGCAACCTCTGTCCTCTTAAAGAGTTTTTCCTCTTGAGCTGGGGCCAGCACGCTAGTGCAACTCTTGATGCCGCACGTCGGTCATGAAATTACTGTTGCAGTTTGTTACGAATGTTCTCAATCATTGCGAAAATTGGTAACTCTCGATCCTTCTTAAATAATGCATTGAGAGACTCCGCGTTATTCGACGTCATCATGTTGTATCAATGCCCTGAAAAGTATGATCGAGCCCAATATTCGATCCCCATGTTCGTTAGATACTCCAACACTGGTAATGATTTACTTCCTATCTCGAACATGAACTTATTACACTCTTCAGTACTGTAAGCTTCAGTTGCTCTTCTGAACAATGAAACGGTGCCTTTGCCCCGATACCTAGTCTTGAAATTACCTTGTATATAGTCGTGCAATACCCGTGATGTGCCTCTGAAAAAACTTCAGCGATACCGTTTATTATAGATTGTCTCCGATCGATTACAAAGGCAAGGTCTTCGACTTCCCCGATCACTTCCCTCAGTTTTGAAAAGAACCAATGCATGGAGAGATCATTCTCGCTGTCGACTATGCCAAATGCAATAGGGTAAATTTGGATGTTGGCGACTTGAAAGTAGCAATAATTAATTTGCCTTGATATTTAGCTTTCAGAGTTGTACCATCAACTAGAATTACGGGTCGCATTGCATTTTGAAAACCCCGAATACATTGTCTGAGAGCCATGAAGAAATACTTAAAACAATTATCGCCTCCTGTCTCAATAAAAAAATGTCGTGCCAGGATTAGTTATCCCCATGTTATGGCAATACCTGGTCAATTTAGCATAACTCTCCTCAGCCGATCCCATTAAATCATCCAACGCACATTCTTTGGCCTTCCAGGCTTTCTGGTAGCTCATGACCACTTCATACTCTCGACGGACGTCATTAATGATGTCCAAAGGTCTGTAGATCGTCCGTGGGTCCTAATACTTGTGCATTATCTATCGACCAATAAACCATGCTCAAACTTGCCTATGATTGTTTCGAAGAATTTCAACTTCGCAAGTATGTTCCCGTGAATACTTGTGAATTACGAAACACTCATTCGTGTCTATCTTAGTTGCTCTCAAGCGCCAATTGGAACTGTTTTTGACGCAGGCAACTGTCAACAATGACTTGTTTGATATCTTTACCTTGAACTCAAAGTTATATTTTAATGCCACCTAGTGCACAACTTCCTGCAAATCTTTCTTGGTTTCAAACAGTTGCTCAACATACAAGTCCTCATCATCGGGAGCCACACGGGAAGAATTGGAGGACGGTCCACTTATTCGAACCTGTAAGCTTCCACCCGACTCATGTCTCTGTCGGAATAAAGCAATCAAATTCTCATTTATAAACTCATTTATATTCTCATTGTTTTCAACTGTCGATGAAATTCTGCGCAAAATAGTGACATCATGATCAAAAGCAAATGTCTCAGGAATAACCACATCATCTGCAAGAACTATCTCCAATATCTCCTAAAAACCTCGATTATTGTTATCCACCCTATCTAAATCTTCACGTTCACCTTCGATAACATCTTTCTTAATTAAAGTCACACTAAGAACAGTCGGAGTCTGATACATTTTATTCAATTCTAATAGATAATTCAATTCAGCATCATTAGTAACGAATAACGGTGGTATCGGAATGGATGAATCCCCATAACCGTTGAATAGATATCTCAATTGCATATCGTATTGAGATTAATCGACATTCAACTTATTTTGCAAATCGTGGTACATTTCTGAGTATGATGTACTCTATGTTATGAGAATTACAATACAACCACATATGTCATTCGTCTATCTTCATTCTCATCGATTATTTTCATTCAATTCGAAATCACCGAAATAACAGACGAGAATTATCATATCTGCACGAGCAAATAGATTTAATTAGCTTCATTTATTAATTATAAGAAAAAATAGTACCAACAGTCGGCTGTTAACAGCCAAACCATCAGCTGTTTAACAGCTGACAGTCTACTGTTTAACAGCTGACTGTTTGGCCGTTACAGTCAACCGTTTGGCTGTTAAACAGCCAAACAACCGACTGTTTGGCTCTTTTGAGCAAGAATTTTTTCTTCTACGGTTCTAAAGAAAAAAATTATAGATCTATTCAATTTTTTTTATAGGTAAGATCTGTTAAAAAAAATTTATACTAACTATTATTATGTCGAAATAAAATTTCTCTATTCAAACGTCTACTAATTTACTGTAAACGAAATTAAACATGGGTAAATATACTTACCGATTTGAAGTAATTGATATGAAAAAAAATTTCGGCTTCAGCGTTTGAACTTTTTTGAGATGTTGAGGTTCAAACAGATGAAAAATGAGAGTTTTTTTTGGTCTTGAAAGCTCGTTTTGAAGTTTTATAAGTGAGGAAGTGTTTGCTTTTCAATTATTAACTAAAAGGGTAGTAAAGTCCTTTCAACAATACATTATTTTGTAATTGTATAATACATTTAGATGCATCTTTGTCTTTTACCATTCAAGAGGCCAATGTGATAATATTCATGATTTTCAAAGTCAAAGTGTAATTTTGAACCTTTGATTGGGTCAAATTTAAAAGTACCCCCAACCTTGGGTACATAAAGCCACCAGTCTGATCTTCATCAATCACCACAAAGATACTTCTGAAGCATCTGAGGGTTATACTCTAAAATCTTCCATAAAGATAAAAAGTATTGAGAATAAATCCAATAAACATTGTAACACAAGCAACAAGTACTGCATCAAGAGGTATGCCTCTCGATGAATCAACTACCTAACATCATCTTTTGCCAATTTCCTCCTCTCAAACTCAAACTCGAGCTTCGATATGGGTTGAGTGGAAGGCTCAAGGCCTACATTTGACAACCCATGAAAGTAAGGATGACCCAGTGCCTGCAAAATAAGAATAATAAAAAAAGATCAACAATAGGATTGCAGTTATCAATCAGATTCCAGAAATTCTCTTTTTAGATAATAATCATAAGTAATAAAACAGTTCTTGGCCAGAAGAAATAACCTCTTCGGTAGTTGGTCTATCTTTTGGATCAAATGCAAGAAAATGTTCCAGTAAGCTAAGAGCCAAAGGATCAGCATTGGAAAATTTCTGTTTGAACGGAACAAGTTTTTTCTTTCGCATGCTGCTTAGATATCTTCTTGCCTTTTCATTTCTGATCTGCCATTTTGGTGACAACAAAATTAAATTATGAAGCAAATACAATGAGAACAAAGGAAGCCTTACCCTCGATTCTTATGAGAATCTAAATGAATGTAGAGTTTTCCTTAACAACTTGAAGTACTATTAACTTAAGTAATACAGAAGCAACTGCTTAGAAAATAAGAATATAAAAACTAGCCAGATAGTAGAATTGAATAACTAACCCTTGAAATAGTTTCAGGTGAAGGAGTGCCAAGCAAATCCGTTATTAAATCTAATAGGTGCACCACATTTTTTTCCAGGAAACAATGGTTTTCCAATAAACATTTCTGCAAATATGCATCCGATGCTCCAAATATCAATGGCAAGACTATACTGCAAATAATTTTTTGAAAAACATTATACATAGTTTTCAATTACAGAACACAAAATCAAATTACCTAGAAATAACGAGTTTCCTTGAAAGCTATTTTGCAGGCACAGTAAGATAAAAAAAAAAATAATAAAAGAAAGCTTATATTTAGCATAATTTTAACTGGACTACAATGCACCAGTTATGGCTAGATTCTTGTTTAGAACTTGTTTTCTCGTGCTTAAACAAACGTTGTCATTCCGTCGCCAATACTATTTATTAAGGTGACTGCCAGTCTAACATGCAATAGAGAATATAAATCAAGGGCAATGCACTCTTTATCATATAGATAGAGAGTGCAGTAAACAAGTAGTATCAAGGAAAAGAAAGTGTTGGGACATATATATCAGCTTACTTCAGAGAAAAAAGATCCAAATAGCTCTGGAGCACGATACCACTGAGTTGCAACATAGTCCTTCAAAATAATTAAGAAAATGAAAATTAAAGATTAGGAAGTGAAGTAGTTGACATTCAGAAAGGGATAGCTACAAATAAATGTGAAAAGCTTAATAGAAGTCAAACTTGCAGTCCAAAAAGTTGCCGATGGGGCATCGTTAAATGACACATGGGCAAGATCAAAATCGCAAATCTTTAACTTGCAATCAACATTAGCAAGAATATTTTGTGGCTTCAAATGTTGACAAATTATTGCCGCCGGGGTTATAGAGAAGAAATGATATAGAAAAGTGACCAAGAAAATGAAATAAACGTGAAGAACAAATTGAATATGAAAGGCTCAAACACGACATTATATCGTTGTCCTCAAACGATATTTGCCCCTCTCAATAATAATCTTGGTGCTTAAAGGGTCTCGCGGAAAATGGTTTAAAGGATTGATCAAGCCTTATTGTAGAAAATCATAAAAGTACAAATGATTTTTCTACCCGAACTTGAATACTAAGGGAATTTGAATATGGATGAAGAAGACTTTGGTTTCTTCTTGTGGAATGAAAAAATGTTCATCATATGTTTGTTATATGATTTCTTAATGAATTAGAATGATCATTAAACACCTATTTATAGCTTTGAAACATTGCTATACGAAATGGTGCCAAAGTATAAGTGAAAGGCCGCCAAATTTGAATAAAAAAAAACCGCCTCCAACAGCACTAAAAAACTACCATGCAGTCCACATGGTGTATTCCCATGCGGTCGCATGGTTTACACAAAATTCGGCCTCCAAGTTTCGGTTAATGGCTCCCACCTCCTCTTTCTTTCCACACACGTGTTTATTGATTTATTGAATAACATTTTTTATCAATCCCCCACTTGTTTAAAATTCAATAAACTCTCATATTAAAAAATATACAATACTCGTGCTTAAGGATTAGATATATTTCGATTTGAATCTAACCATAGTGTAATTCAAACAAAGTAAAGTCGGAATCAAAGGTAGCGTGAAGCTTTGAACCAATTGTTCCATGTGACAATACCGATAAGAATACACACACACGAGTATTACGTGGTCTCAAGTTTCTTATAACTCGCTTAGCGCTAATATGACATTGCGCTCATTTTTTTCAACAAACTTTTAAGAGAGAAACTCCAACTCTCTATTGAGGCGATACCACCTCGAAGTTTGTTTAGGTGAAATTCTTCCAGTACCTTTGTTACTTTTAGAGGTACTTGTGTTTTGGCACCAAACTTCATTAAGAGCTTTAATGCTCAATCCTCACTTTAGTAACAACTAGCATTATTTTAATTAAGATATGATTATTACGAATTTTATAATGCTGAAACTATTCACATATCGAATGACTTGTTTTTACATTTGAACCCGTAAATTACCTTTTGAGTAATGACAGATAGGGTTGCCGTCATTGGTGGACCTTTATAAATTAGGAGTTTCAACCACATCATACTCAAAGTAGATGCCACTAAAATTTCATTTAGTGTCTAGTTAAAGGATCCACTAATTCTCTTTGATAATTTCCTTGTGACGTCACCTCTAAGACTTATTTGTCTTTTTTTTTTTCATTTCATGTGACTTAGTATCTTATCAAAATATAGCTAGCCAACGATCGATTCATTTGATAGATACAATTCTTCACCACCAAGAAGCCACATGCTTCCCACTTGCTTTAAAGCCTTATTGATTTTCAAAACACCGTTGGATGATTTCCATCAAGTCATTACACTAGTCAATCACTTTTATTTGTGGATATTTTCATACTTGGGTATTCACTTATCATCATTGAATCATTACAATGATCTTCAATGAATATTATTTAAATATTCCATTGGTTTTGCAAGCGCCACAATTGACATCTACCCATTTTATTCACTTTAGACTTAGTGCGTTTCATCCTTAAAAATCCAAGGCCTTCTCTACCTTTCTCCATCATAGATGTATTTCTATGATTAAAAGATAAATGATACGATAACTTTTTAAACTAAGTTACCCCCACAATTCCTCAAATTGGAACTTATATGCAATTTAATATTAATGCATCCACAATCTTTGACCTTCTCATATAAGTTCTCAATCATTAAAGTTAACCCCCACATTTCGGGCTTTACTCGAACTAGAGTTCCTTAATAGGTCCCACATTTGGGATTGTAATTGAACTTAGAGTTCATCAACTCTTTCATAATTCAATTTTCTTGTCATTTTAATGATCTTCGCGAAAGTTTTAAGTACTTTAGATAGTGGTTGTTAAGTCACAATGAACTTCAATCCACTATCTTTAATTTTGGTCACTCAATTTGATCAAGGCATCTGCCTTTCCAAGCATAAACCAACTCAATTGGTTTCTTAATTGTAGTCAAATTCAATAATGAATAAGACTAAACTTCTCGTTTCACAAGACTTGCACTTTGTCACTTTCAAAAGATAGTATCATAAGGCATATGTTCACCTTTATCAAATAATAAGGCATATGTTTACCTTATTCACATTTTATCACAATCATATGAAAAGACACAAACTGTGCTCCATAAGAAGTTTCCATGTCTCAATAATTTTACAAGCACTTTCTATAAAACAAGTCACAATTTTGTCATGCTTTATAAAAATATAATTGACATAAAGTCATCTCACATAATACCATACGATTAAGTGAGGCTGTCAATATTAACTCAAGTTAATATGAGTTCCACAAGACATGAAAACAATCAAACAAATTTATCATGTCATTCTTAATTTTCTAGTAGAAGATATAGTCATGAAAGTTCACATACTTTCTTTCATAAAATTCTAATATTTTAGAATTTTCCCATATGTAACGTTTGCAAAGAAATAGTCATGGAAAATCACACACTTTCAACAAATGCATTCTTCCAATGTTTATGCATCCAATTCATCACGACCAAAATGAAGGAATAGCAACTCACATTCCAAATATAACCATGGTACACTGGTGGCATTCAACATTCCAATCCATACCTAAAACAATATGAACCAAGTTCCATTTTACTTACCACTGCGGGTTTGCTCCCAGCCAATAATTTATATAGTGGTATTTCTTGGTGGAACATAAATCAAATAATGAAAACAACCACCAAACCCCTTTATTAACCATGGTCATGCAATTGAAATACATGTATGTACAATTTACGAGAAAAGAGATTCATATGAATATGCATGTAGATTCTGAATAAAATGGCTATCAATAGAAAGGCACCAAAATTACAAATCGGCCATTATATGGTTCCCAGTTTCTGCCTTTCCCATCTTTCACTGCCTTTAATAAGTTTGACACATGTAATCATTTATACGTAATCAAGCTCTCATGATTCCTTCATCGTTTTCAACAATCAACAGATAACTTCCCATAAAGACGGTACAAAATCCATGCTGAATAAATCATGTTTCCACCGTTATTGCATGAAAAGTTATCATTTAACAACTGGTTCACATGCATTTTTTTAAAATTAGACCAACTTTCAGGGTTTAAACTAATTATAGTGGCAACCATGTATAATGATTAACAATGAACAGTCATCAATACCCATAAACCAATGGTTGGCATGGGCAGTTATAATTTGAAGTGATCAGCCACAATTTACTTTATGTATTCATAATAATTCTGACGAGTAACAAATAGGGAATCCAGTCTTTTTTTTATATAACATGCAACCCATAAATGCATGCAATATGATACAATACTCAAATTATGATACTACTTTTCTGCGGTTCATAAAACCTCAACCGGAAAATATATCCCTTTTTTTTTCTACCAGGTTTAAATTGAATTTAAAATTCAAGAGTCACCATTAAAACCACTTTAAAACCATATGTATTTTTTCAAATTCATGGTCCTTGATTGAATATACATATACGACCATTCAAAAGCAATTAGCATAATTAATGAACAAAATGGTTGGCATATACATACTCATGCCTATTCATAAATGATGAGAGATAACCGCAAATCATGCCACACAATTCCAAATGAATCACATCATTTCAGGAATAAATATTATGTTCTTTTTTCTTATTTAATGTGGGAAGATACATTCCTCCACAACAAAATGCATATATTATAGTCACACATGCAATCTGTCTTTTCCAAATATTTTCATGAAATATATCACCAGATGCAAGTAGAAATTTGCACATGCTTAAGGACAAAATACTTATGCAGCGATGCACTTATCTCCACATGCAAGCATATTTTCATCATTTAAGAACCTTTTCATACGTGCATCAGTTTGGCGGTCACCCATAATTAGTGAGGGAACAAAAGTGGTTGAGATGGCATATAAATAAACAGGAAGGATGCCTCAAAATATTTTGCACAAACCATAATATTATTGGACAAAGCCAACATGCTTTGGTTTTGGAATCAAATATGATCAATGAAGATTATCACAACACACAGTCATAGATTCCAATGGTTTCAAGTATTTTCATCAAGAATTAACAATAGAAGTTTGTGCAATTACCCAAACATGAAATGCAATAAACATATTAAAATTCGTTCTACTGCATTCACGAATTTAAATCTCAATTCTGACTTACCAGATTGGAATTGAGAAGATAGAATGATTATACTGAAATCAAACTCATGATGAAGGTTTCCATTCTTTCATCGTTCTCTTCAACACCGTTAGAGTAACCTTCAATCTGAATTTGCCTTCTCATGAAGTTCGTCCCATCGAATGATCCAAACAAGATATGGATTTCATCAACTTGATCTCGCCAAAGTAATTTCGTTCTCCATCGCAAAAATATATCGTTTGAGATTGTTGGGAAATTATTGCCATTGGGTTATGGAGAAGAAATGATATAGAAAAGTGACCAAGAAGATGAAATAAACGTGAAGAACAAACCGAATATGAAAGACTCAAATACGACATTATATCGTTGTCCTCAAACGATATTTGCCCCCCCCCTCAATAACAATTTTGGTGCTTAAAGGATCTCGTGGCAAATGGTTTGAAGGATTGATCGAGCCTTGTTGTAGAAAATCATAAAAGCACAAATGATTTTCTACCTGAACTTGAAGAACACTCAGGGAATTTGAATATGGATGAAGAAGACTTTAGTTTCTTCTTGTGGAATGAAAAAATGTTTATCATATGTTTGTAATATGATTTCTTAATGAATTAGAATGGTCATTAACCACCTATTTATAGCTTTGAAACATTGCTATACGAAGTGGTGCCAAAGTATAAGTGAAAGGCCGTCAAATTTGAATTAAAAAATCGCCTCCAACAGCACTAAAAAACTACCATGCGACCGCATGGTGTATTCCCTTGCGATCGCATGGTTTACACAAAATCCGGCCTCCAAGTTTCGGTTAATGGCTATGTGACCGCATGGCCCACTGGCCTATGCGGACGCATAGGCCAAAGTATTAGATCCCACCTCCTCTTTTTTTCCACACACGTGTTTATTGATTTATTGAACAACATTTTCCATCATCAAATCTCGGTGGGACACATTTGCTGTATAAAAATAAAAATAACAACAATATCTGGGATAAGTTTCTCACATATGCATGCAAGGAAGAATGTGAGAGGAGAGGTTTCATATTGCAGAATGTAATAAATCTGTGTGAATGTATTTTAAGCCATGAAGGAGTTGATACAGGAAAAATTGATAATGTTCATGTAACAGCTACGAAAAGTTTAAAATAAAATTTTTATTTGAAAATCCTTGATCTACTAGTGAATGAATAATATTTATCTCTAAATAAAATTTTGCTTCTACCAATGTAAGATAACACTTAAAGAAATCCAACAATTTAATTCAAATCTTTCAATAGAAGCGCATTAAAAAAATATCCCTGTAACAAATCAATGTTATTAAAACCAGATCCAACCGGAAAAATCGTGAACCACTCAAAAATTCGGTTCATTTAATCACAAAACCCACTTAATTTGAAACCGGTAAAAATTCGATTCGATTTAATCACAAAACCGACTTAATTTGAAACCGGTAAAAAACTGGTCAATTGGGCTTATTTTCAACTCTTAGCCCGTCAACCTCTAGTGAGTAAAAAGCCCCCAAAGCATGCTTGTTGGACTATGTGCTGGCTTACCATTTTTATAGAATGACTTTTCAATTGTTTTGTGACGTGCTTTCAATGTGGGACAAGCCAACCCCAATTTCCACTTTAACTGGGGAATTTACATAAATGTCACTAAAATTGAAAATGTACAAAAAAAATTGACTTGCACCAATTTCTTTCAAAAATGTCACTTTTTTCCTACAAAATGTCAATTTTACCCTTTGACACCTTTTGAGGAGTAATAAATGCTTGATTTGAACACAATTAATGGTGTGTTGTGATTATTTGTTTTTATTTATTTTTAACATTAAAGATATGAATATTATATTGTAGAATATGAATTTTTGATTAAAAAATGGGTGAAATCTTTACAAAAAACACACACACGTACGAGTTCAAAGAGTTTCTTTTTTATCATCTACATTCCATCATCAACAAGGCAACAAGGAAAGTCATTGATCAATCTCAAAGGTGAGCTACTAGAAAAAAAATATTTTCATGTTATACTTTACTACTCTAAATGTTCAACACAACATGATCATATTTAATTGACCTTTTTGAATCTCTTATTCATTGATGTGTTTTATTTTTGGTATATTTTAGAAAGGGAAAAAATATCAATGTTCTCTACAAAATGTGAAGGATTCTATATTTAATGAAGTATCGAGTTATACCTTCTTTATTTGTGGGAAGATACTATGATGTTGTAGTTGAGAATTGATTATCATCATTAATGTTTTTAATAAATTCTTCAATCAATCAAACACATGTTTTTTAGCTTCCCCGAAACTTATGGTAATTCAACTGTCGAGCAGTATCTTTGAAACTGTTGGGTTAAACATTTTAACTGTCGAACTCGACATTTAGTAGCTGTCGGGATAGACAATTTAATTGTCGATTTCGACACCTGAAAACTGTTGTCAACCTTTCTCTTTTTGGTACTACATGGATCTAAGTATTCCCGTGCGCCAATTTGATGGTATTAAATGTCGACATATGAATGTGCAGAATTCTCACTTTTGCAGTCCCAACAATTCATGTACGAGTCATGATGTGAGATTCATCCTGTCGCACGGGGAAACTTTGTTCACATGGATGACGAATGAAAGTGGAGAGGGGACAAAACCACTTCCATTTTACTGTCGAGAAGTATTACCGTAGCAGAACTCGTGTTACAGTTGAAGGAAAAACTTTGTTCACATGAATGACAAACGGTTTGTTGCTTCCTGTGAACGAACCCATTATGCCGACGTAGTAAATTTTTGATGAAACGAAAAGTGTATGTGAGAAGTTGAAAATATCATAATGCTATTCAACTAAGTTGTTTGTAAGTGACAATGACTCACACAGTATTTATAAGCAACTTGAGGGGGAAGAAGTTATGGTCATCATCTACCCAACCACCAAGTCCAATCTCTTTGTAAATTTGAAAAGCAATTGGTGTGATGATTCAATAAATTAAGTGTACATTTATCCCTCATTTCCCCATAATTAGTAGGACTTTAAAGACTCTTAAATCATGTGTACAATTCATTTAATCCAGTTTCCTGCAACTCAAATATTGTCAAACAAATTGCTTGTTAGTTGTACCATGATTGTAATGCTAAGTGTCTCAGACTAATGGCTCATCATTTCCTCACACATGTTAAACGAAGAATGAAAAAAAAGGGAAATTGATATTAACTCAATTGTTAATTAGTTGTACCATGGTTGTCATGCTTGTGACACTTTTAATGGCTCATCATCTTAACCCAATCTGATATTACGAAGGCACTGGCACGTTTAAAACATAAACTTGAAATTATGGTCATCCTGACCTATGTCGTACTAGTGCGAGCCAAGTGGTTTCATTGCAAAAGAAATAATAGTGTACATAAATTTCGAATAAATGTCACTACACATAAGTTATGAATGTCTGTCACATGTTTGAATTAAAAAATAATATTACACAGTAACGAAAAATATACAATTCATCCCTACGGATCGTGGACAATATTACAAAATATAAAATTCATTCGTTCACCAACTCGTTGATCGAAACGTTCTCCAATTTTTGGAAGCGCCTCGTACGCTTATACCTGTTGCAAGAAGAAAAACACATTCAAATTAGCGAGATTCAAGGCACGATACTACAGGAGTGAAAAATCAAGCATGCTAGAATAATATTAGAAATATTCATACCTGCATGGCAATCGAGAAGCCGTGAATCGTGTAAGCCTTTCGAAATTTTCTTGCCCAATTCTCATCAGTACTAAATCATCTAAATCATCTTTTAACTGTACCATGTTCCATAATCAAGTTTTTGATATTGACATAAATCATGGATTGAACTTCAATCATGATATTAAAAAAAATAACGAATGTTGTTGTCCTTTAATCGAACATAACAACGAATCCATGAGAAACGACAAACTTATAAAATCATCTATCAAAATATTTTTTCGTGATTGAGCTTGATGCATGAGTGATCGTTTTTACATGATCGTTGTTACGTCATTCGAAATTGTGACTCTCTTACACAATTCGCAGTAATCAATATCACAAAAGGTAAGTTAAAAAAGTAACATAATGATTACACATTAAGGGAAAACATAATGCTCTTTGACTCGAAGTCCCAATACGTATCTCCCTGGACAAAGTAATGCAGTCCGCATTGCACCTTCGTAACGGTTATCTTCCTTTAACAATGCAATGGTTTACTTCTACCTACTAGACACAGGTGTTCACATAAGCAACATGTCTCATGCCAACGAAAAATGAGTTAATCAATCATAATGGAGGAACTACAACGCAAAGTGAAGCAAATGTATAACATAAAATGTGAATCATAGTATTTTATACATGTTACAACGACAAATAAAAAAATCGTGACATCATAATATTTCATACATGTTAATGCGAAACACACGTGCAGTGTTCGGATGAGGTGAGATGGACATGTGGAACAGTTATGTGTTGAGGAAAGGACTGTCGAAAGTTCATCTGTCGAGAATTACTGAGGCTAAGTGTAGAGAACGACAGTTCAAGGACTACTGAAGTGAACCATTGACGGATAAATTGTCGGGAAATCTACTTTTGACCTCTAAGCAAATATGTATTATTCAAGAGCTACTTAACTTCATATTCGAGCAAAACGAAACATGGAAATCGCAGGTATGCTGTCAAGGGTCTAGGTATACCCATTATAAAAGACTAGTATACAAATCCTAAGAGGACATTTCATTACAGTGCCATTAGTCGGGAAATGTGGATTAAAAATTCTCTCCAAAACTATAACTGGAATCCATAGAATTAGTAGCTCGATTGGTAATAAAGAGGAAATATTACTTCTTGGAAAAGGCTGTTTATAAATAAGTTTGTCACATGAAGAAAAGTTTCAATGTCAAAACAATAAATAACTTCAACCATGATAGAATGAAATGTCACAAGTAAAATAACAAGCTAAAAATTTTACTTATTCCTTTATCCACCTGCTAGAGGCATGTGGTACTCTGAACCTCCATGACATATGAATGAAACTCCATGACATATTCCTTTAGTGTCTAAAAGTGTTTTGCACTCAACACCATTATATTTCAACAACCACATGACATATGAATGAACCAATTCTGACCAATATTTTTTACAATTAAACTCCAACATCAATGATTGGAAGTGAAGGAATAGACCCATCAACATATAAACAAATATATGTCTCAATGATATAGTCAAAAGATATCAATCAATAATGAATGTTTTATTACTCATTAAAATTTTAGAGAACACTCAACAAAAACGAGAACAAAAACAAAAATAAAAACAAACTTTTATTCCTTATGTATTTTGAGTGAACTCTATGAAGTTTTTTTACCAGTTCATTTTATAATGAAAAAGTGATAAATAAACAAATATATTACTGCATCACGACTCGATCTCAAAAAATATAAAAATTATCTATAAACATTGAATTACATATAACTGGTCAACTTTTATATTAAACTCACAAATGTATAGCAAAATTAATGTAAAAGAAATTAAAATTAGAAAAAAAAATGTCACAAAGGGAATTCCGCATTCATCAGATTCCCATTCTTTAGGTTGACTCAAACACCACATTTGCATCAGGCAACCAAGAAGCTTCATCAATGAGGGACTGTACCCTATATTTTGAGGCATCGATCAGTGTAAGAGTGGGCTTAAACCCAGGGGTTTCCTAAATTATGGTCTGTCATGTTTCAATCATTGATTATATTATTTAGGGGTTTCCTAAATTATGGTCTAAAAGATTAAACGGTTAGACAAAATTATATGTAGGTAATTTAAATCTCATACTCCACATATTTTCTCACATATTGGTGAGATTTATTTTCTTCTATTAAAATCTTACATATGCACAATTTTTAATAATAGGTACACCTTTAAAAGTTAATCTTGACAAGAGAGATTCTATCCTTAACCTTAACAAATCAAGATTACTAATTTTAACCTTAAACACACCAAGATTATTTATTTTAATTGTTAGCTAGGTAAGTCAAATAATGTATTTCTTTATAGATGGGGATGATCTCAAATTAGAACCGGAGTGACAAAACAAATAATCGAGGAATTAATAATTTTTAAGAGTGAGCAAAAAAAAAAAAAAAAGGAAGAAGAGAAATTCAATAGCAAAAAAGTTTATTATATTAGAAGTGTAAAAGAAAACTTACCAAATGTGGCTGTGGAGAAAGTTGGGTTACTGTCGACAAAGAATTGCCACCACAAGCCCAATCGCAAACAGAAAGCACAAGTATGATACTATCAAGAGGGAAACAAGGCCAGTTAACACTGCACATGGACACGATTATAATAGATTAGACACGTACAAATAGTTTTAATTATATATCAAATGCTATTCTTTATGGATGGAATAATCATAGCTAGTTGTAACTTTGAGAATAGCAAACAATAACAATTCCCTTTCCACATCTTATTTTCTCAAAGGAATAGGTAAAACTATCTGTTAAATTGAATTTGCATGATTTTACTATGATTAATGAATAACACAATTTAAAGCAACCCAAACACCCATGAGAATTCTACTTCCAAAATTGGAGTCTTAAATCAACAAACAAAGCTCAAATTCTGACCCAATTAGCTAAAATAATATAATTTTTCTGAAAAAAGGGAAACATAATCTTTTCAACAACTGACGAATGGGGGGTAATTAGTTAACAAAATAAATTGTAACAGATAATATATTCAAAAGAGTTAATAAACATAATCTTTTAATATATTTTCACAGACAACAACAATTTCACATCATCAACCATTTCTTTCTAATTTAAAAACAATAACCCACAATCAATACATAATATATTCAAAAGAGGGCTCACAAAATTGCTTTGAATTAATAAACAAGAAGACCTGAACTGTGTGAGATTGAATACCGAGAGCGGCACACGGTCCACCGACTCCACCGCCTCCGGTCCTCCAGCTGAGCTGCTACTTCTACTTCGAATGGAAATACGGAAATTTAAGGGTTTACTATTTGCACTTTTCAGCCGATTTCAAATGGAGTTTGGGACCTTGGGTGGATTTTGCTTTGTCGATTTTAATTTCCTTATTTGAGCCTAAAGTTATTTTATTTAAAAGGCCCAATCTCCGGTCTGATCAGCCCAAAGGGAAAGAAATAAAATTTTGGACGTCTTCTTCTGTGCTCGTCCTGTTCGGCTTCTGGCTCTGCAAATATGCCACTGTCGCGCTGCTGCTCATACCACCAACCTGGCGGCCATTGAAGCTCCTAGCGGATCCAGCACAAGCGGCCGCAGGGGCTCGCTAGGTGCTGGATCCGCCTCCACCGCCCTCAAAAGCTTTCTATAAATCGGAAACCCAAAATCTCCAAGTATTCCAAGCAGTGTAGATACAATGGTTAAACTATTGCTGGCAATATTCTAATATTCAGTGGAATTCTTCATCAGATTCTTCACATCTTCAACATACTCCCGTTCACTTCATTGAGAGAAATGAGAGAGTGAGTGAGAGATTTAGGGTTCTTCGAATGGGAGATTGGAGCATACATTTTGGTTTTTGCTCTACTTTTTTTTCTTGAATAATTCAATTTCGTCTGACACACTTGCAGAATTTTGTACAATTTCTTTGATTGGTCAAACCTCATTTAATTAGGATATGTAGGGTATTTAAAATTAACTTTAAGGGCAAATATGTGTAAAATTGACATTCTTGCAATGTCAAAAGAAAGTGATATTTTTGTAAATACAAAATCAAAAGTTGACTATTTTGGTAATTTCTACATTATATAATCACTTTTCATTGACCTATTGGTGTGATTTCAATGTTGGATAAACCAAGCAGCAGTGCCTTTGGCTTGATCGTAGACAAATCTCATTTCAATGTTTATTTTATTTTTTTTATGTAATCATTAACTTTTTTTGTTATTTTATTTTATTGAGTTAATTAATTATTTTTCTATCTTATTTTAATTAATAAAATTAGAAAACTCATTAAATATTTAAATTAACAATATTGTACTATTATTATTTTTTGGTTTGAAAATATATTTATTTATCTTTTTGGTTTGATTTCGATTTGATCATTTAACCCTTGACCCTTTTATTTTTTCGGGTTGATGTCCCGTTCGGGTTTTAAAACATTGTAACAAATAAACATATACGATAATTCAATTAAAAATAAATGTCTATGGCAACCAAATTAAAAGAAATAAAGTTACGTGCTAAATTCTTTAGATTATCGTCCAGCGAGACAAGGCACTACTACTCAATCGAATCGCCACGCTCCGACACGACCCGTTCTAACTTGTGAGGTGTAGGAAAAAATGTGAGAACATGGGGATACTCAATAGGACATAAAAATTAATGGCGCAATCCCAAGTAAAAATTTTAAAACATGTATCAGAAAAATCATACTGTCTCATATCTTTAGAAATCGATAAAAGCTCAAATCATATCATATCATTTACATCAGGATGACCATATCATATCATATCTTTAGTTTTCATGAGTACAATAATTCATCAACATGAAAAAAATAATTAAAAGGGAAAGAATGCACTGCTTCTCGATATCCTGCCTTAAACCTTTGAAAATCTTAATTTTGGGTTCCAAATCTTTTCTCAAATCAATGCGTTGAATAAGTGGATGTGCGAATATGCTGGATAGTGATATTAAATATATGTAATTGGCTTCTTGATTTCCCACAACCCCGTCTCTCTCTCTCTCTCACATGTATAAAATTTTTAGTGTGTCATTAATCTCCAAATTGATACCTATATATATCTACACCCTTGTGACTTAGTCTACTTAAGCTTGTTAGGATTTAGAAGCTAGAGCTGTACCATCAAGATATTGGATAAGAATTTGGGTAAATAAAGCCTCCTATTGAGAGTAGTGCATGAGATGTCAAGTCAATAGGTAAGATTCTTGTACTTTGATTAAAATAAGATTTCTATTCAAAATGGAAGATAAGTTTGTATTAATATATAGCACACTACACGTGTGCCTATCCACTAAGAAATTAATAAACAAAAACCTAAATAAATTTCTAGTTAATGATAATTTCTACAAACGATCATATCTTGAATCTAACCTATCCAAATTAACTTTTTCTCAAGTACAATATACATGATTAATTACAGACTATCAAACGAGTACAATATTGATATCATTACTATGTCAATATTTAATTACTTGCCCCAATTAAAATTGAATTTAATATATTTATTATTTTAGTCCCCAACTTTCCAGATTTAAAATATATTATATAAATTATATAAATTCTTGTATGTGAAAATTTTCGGGACTTTACAGTTAAAGTGTTAGATAATCATTAGCCTTAATCACTAGGTGAAGGTCAAATTCCATCAATTCAAAAACGATGTAGATATCTCTAAATTCTCTACGAGAAGGAGGAAGCATTATATGCTTTATTTCAACAATATCAGGATGGCGAAGCAGCTGAAGAAGCTTGATTTCTCTGAGAATTCATGTAGCATCAGAGACATGTTCAAAAACATCATTGATCTTCTTGATTGCAATCTTTTCTCTAGTGTAAGCATCAACAGCAGAACCCACAACACCATTAACTACCCTTCCCTATAACTTCTTGAACCTGATGTCTACTCGCTTCCCCATACTCTGTAAAGAATTCTGTTTCCTGTGCATTCTGATATAATAAGTATCCAATTAGAATCTGTGGAGTGCAGCTTAAACATCTACACGAATGAATACAGCAAAAGAATAATTTTCCTTGTCAAGATAAGACACTGTTCATTTCTTTCTGTTTAGAAGAGAGAGTATATTCTATTTTTCTGCAGTTTGTTTCACCAAGTAGATAATAGAAAGGTGGAGACTTCTCCATATATCTATTTTCAATTACAATTCGTGACCCAAAAAAAAAAAATTAAACTTAATGCATCCCATGTCCAACTTTTATAAAACAAATATAGGCCCCGTTTGTTACACATTTTTGGAAGAATGAGAATGAAAAATATAGTCGTTACGGGCTCCACACAAGATATCAAAATTTAAATTTGGTGGCTTGACGTGATGGATAACGATCATATTTTTCATTTTAATGAGGAAACAATGAGAAACAAACGGGGGCATAATTTTAGCTAGACTAGTTATAATTCAAAATAATGATGATGATGCAGAAAAACCGTAGAACTCCCTAATTCTAAGCTTGGCTCGTCGATATAGATAGTCATGCCTCAGAAGCTAGCTAGTTGGAAAGTGCAAGTCTATATAAACCTAGTACCTAAAGCCCTAAGGTACCATGACAAACACATTGTGCAAACAGTTTAACATCTAAGAGAAACAAGAATTAAATTATAAACGAAACTAAACTCAGGTCAATAACGGCCACTGAACTCCGAGAGAAGTACACGCAGATCTATTCAAGAAAAATTAAAATGGCAACAAGAATAAGCAAATGGGCTCCAAAAAAACAATGACGGTAATAATAAAACGAACCCTTCTGTGTGGATCCATGGAGGAAGATGAATTGGAAACAAGAAAATAAACACGTTTAGGGACTTTGATAACTCTAAGTCCAGAAAGATCAAAATCTTCCACAATCTTATGGCCCTCTTCTTATTTTCTTGAAAACTTTTCACAAATATGTTTTGGTACTTAACAATACCACTAATATATATATATTTTTTGATGATGGGGACCCCGCAGCTGCTATCCTTCGGGTGTGTATTGGATAAACTTTTGAACTGATGCACTAGCCTGCAAACCACACTAACCAGATAAATCGCACTAGCCAAGCTAAGTACAATAGGCTCGATCAAGAAAGTGTTAATAAGGAAAATCGAACTCGTGATCGAAGACATCTGCGCTCACCTACTTCACCAACTCAACCACCCCATGAGGAATTACTACTGCTAATATTGTTTATAGAAAAAGTGGTTGAAGTGACTTGACGTTTAAACCATCGATGAACACCATCCACGAATGTCCCACCCACCCATATAACTGCAAGTAAAACCACTTTTTTCTCTTTCTTTATGGCCATTCTTTTTCACCTCAACTGTTGCTTCAAAACTCTATTCTCTTCATGTCCATGTATCAGGGTGGGTGCGGGACAACTACAGAGGGCGTGAGCCTCTTGGGCGAATGCTTATGCTTATGCTTATGCTTATGTTCTTTTCCACTCTAGTTTATGGAGAAGTCCCTAATCGGTTAGAAATGTAGCTAGAAAGACCCGAACCTCCCATTTGGTAGCTGTCGAAAAAGGCTATCTATATGTAAACTATAACCCTATATTTATAGTAAGTAATTGACGTTTTACTTTTACAGCAATTATGCCTGCCATAGATGGAAACTGTCCATTTCAATATTGAGCAAGGGCATTTTCATTGGTGTACAGGTAGGACTTCTCAGTTGTGATTGGTGCCCTACTGACGCCTCACATTTGGGGGGTGGGTAATTTTTTGAAATTATTTATTCATGCGAGGCCCACAGCATTGTGAGACTTTTGTAATTATTCTGTAAAAATTATTCTGTACACCAATCATTATACTTTCAAAAGACTTTTTAAATATAAATTACATTTTATTTAAAGAATCAGCTTTTAAAATCACACTTAAAAGACTTTTTAAATTAACATTTTAATTCAGAGAGTGAGCGTAAGACAAAAAAATTTCTTTCTTTTTCAACCATTCATTTTTCAAAAAAATACTATTCCACATATTTTCATTTCTACAAAATGGGGCCAAACGGGGGGAGGGCGGGGGGCTTAATAGACCTCTGTTTGATGACCAGTAAAATAATTTTTTGGAAAAAATAGTGATTTTTGAGAAAACGTGTGATTAAAAAGTTCAAAAATTTTGGATTTACGTATAAAATATTTTATTGTGAGAATTTATAATTAAAAATAATTTTATTTTAATTGTTGTAAAACAAGGCTTTTAAATGTTTCCTTTAATTGATTTAACTTGTATAGTTAATTTAAAGTGTGTTTTATTGTTTGTATTTTTCATGAAAAATGTCATTTTTTAATAAAATGTCTATTTTTATGCTGTTTGATTAATATTATTTTCTATGAAAAATATTTTCATACTTTTGGTCACATGATCTAGGGATGGCAATAGGACGGATATGGGACGGGTCGACCATTCTCACTCCCGTCCCGTCGGGTATTTTTATTATTTTACCCTATATCCATACCCTACTAAAGCGGGACGGGGCGGGATCGCATCGGGGAGGGAAAGTCTTTAGCCCATTTATCGCCGCATTTATTTTATTTTTTTATTTGTTTATTTTTTGCTTTTATTTTTTATGTTCTTAGTTAGTAAATAGTATTACTTTTTTACCAATTTATTAAAAAAACTTATATTCTCTTTAAAAAGGATGATAAATTTATTACTTTTATATGATAAAAACTTAAATTTGAAATTAATATTAAACGAGATGGGTAATAGGGTGGGTGCTATGTTTTCCGCACTCGTCCTATGGGAGTTGGACTATATTTCTCGTACCCGTCTTATACCCGCTTTGAGGCAATGACCTTCGCCCCATACCTAATCCATGTACTCGATTAGGCGGGTATTACCCACCCATTTGGGACGAGGCCCACGGATATCGGTTGAACGAGTTTTTTGCCAATCTTAACGTGATCATATTTTCTTCAAAAACAAGAAAAATATTTTTTTCAGGAGGATATATTTTTATGTTTCAAGTAATTTACTTTATATTTTTCTTTCATCTACTCTCTCTCCATCCCCCATCTACATATCAACGAAAAAAGGCAAGTATAACATTTTTTAGATTGAAAATAAAATCAATCAAATATATTTAATTGACAGTTTTTATGCAAATAATTTTTAGGCAATTCAAATTATTTCCATGTAAATTTTGTTCTTGTAATCAAACACATCTTTAATTCATTTTATGTAATACTAGCAAGTCGCCAACTTAACCTAGCATAACATAGGGCAGAGTTGAACTGCGTGTTTACCCTTCACTCGAAAGGGAATTTATTTTTTTAATTTTATTTTTTTGGGCAAAGGCGCATGTTGCCCAAATTAGCCCATAATTACATCATTAACCTTCAATCTAGTATATTATAGGGTAGAGTCGTACTCCATGGCGTGCTTATCTTCAATTGAAAGGGAATTCTTTTTTTTCATTTTTTTATTTATTTTAGTTTTTAAAATTTTTTATTTTATTTTATTTTATTATTATTATTATTTTGTTTTGCCCAGATGAGTATTGCCCAAAGTAGCACAAAATTACATCATTAACCTTCGATCGATTTTTTCCAGTAGCAAGTTGGTCCCCAATGTTTATAAATGAGCAAGATAGTCCTTAAAGGTTCATTATAGTTGTATAGCTAGTCCACAACGACTCCAAAGTCCAAACTAGGCATCGTGGAAGCAAGCCTTGCTCTAAGTTTTTAGACACCCGTTCTTGTTGAAAAACGAGGAAATACCAATGGATAGCCTAAATACAAGAGAGGTTTGTAAGATTAGACCAAAAAATATAACCATTTGAAGAATAGCCTTTGAACAATAATTTTTCCAAAAATACCCCTTATTGTGAAATTGCAACCAAAGCCACTACAATGTATAAAAACCTTCAATTAGGTCCTCAAAGAAATATAGATAAAAAATCTTTAATAAATTTAACCCCAAATATTATCCAAAATTTTATTGATCTAAAAAATGCAACAGAAAATAAATTAAATTATTTAGAAGAAGATCTGAAAAGATTCTTTATAGAATATTTAGATCCAAAATTAAAAAATAAAAATGTTTCTATAGATAATAGTGCAATCAAAATAGAAAATGATATATATAAGCTAATTCTTAATCTGAAAAGAAGAATTAAAGAACTAAATATAATTATTGAAGAAAAAGTATTAATAAAAAATAGTGAATTTTATAAATTATATTGTGATATTTTAAATACTTATGAAGATTTTAATTGGCTCAAAAATGTTAACCCCTCCGCTGCACACTCCGATGAAATGGTATCAGAGCCAGATTACGAACCAAAAATTATGATGAATATAGTAGATGAAGAGAATATAATTGAAAAATTTTTGAAAAAAGTTGAAAAACATAAAAAACCTAGTTATCCCTATTTACCTAAAAATACCACAAATGAAAGTTTTGGGAATATACACAAAAAATTAGAAAATTTAGAATATAATTTACAAGTAGGAAATGTTTTATTAGATAAAAATCTTAAAGGAAAAGATAGGATTATAATTAATCCACCTCAAGATTTTAGGATAACACAAAAGGAAAATAATAAAGGGAAAAAACATGAAGAAAAACAATATATGATTACAGATGTAGAAGAAATAGAACAAAAATTCTTAGAATTTATAGGAGAAGAGTATGAAGAATATAAAAAACAGTTAGAAGAATTAACTGAAAAAATTGAAACTACAAAGATGAATACTAATCCATCTTCAAATCAGAATATAAAAGTAGAATTCAATAGTGATGAAGAACAAAATTATCCTTATGGTACCCCAATACCTAATAAGGATGATATTTACCAATATAGAAAAGCACAAAAAATATATACTGAAAATGTAAGAAAACAATCCATAAAAAAAATAAACTCAATGAAATCTTATAATGAACAAATTCATACAACAGGAATGTAGTTAGATCTAGACTGTGTAGATAAAAATAAAGCTATTGAAACATGGACGAAAAGTACAGATTTAGCAATACAATTTAATAAATGGAAAATATATAGAACCTTTGGATTTATAGAACATACATTCAGAGGAATTGTTTCTGAATGGTGGAAAAAATTACCATAAACTATTAAAGGAAGGATAAAGTATGGAGCAGGTAGAACTGAGGTATTAGATAACAGGAATACTTTAAATGAACAAAATATTCAGGAGATATTAAAAAGATTTGAAAAAATTTTAAGAACAGAATTTTTAGGAGATAGATATACTTCTAATGATGAAGAAAGAAAACAAAATGAATATAATCAAGAAATGATAGCAATGGAAAATTTAAAGATATATGATATGTGTGAGTTAGAAAGATACACATATAAATTTGAAGAAATATACTATATATTAAATCAAGGAGATTATCAAGAAAATAAATCTATATTAAGATCTTATTTTACAAAGTTACCATTCCCATGGAAAATTAAGTTATTAAAAAAATATGAAAAATTATTACCTCTAGGAGAAGAGAAAGAAGTAAAAATAGATAGTCTTGGAAGTAGAATTGAATTTACAAAAAGAATGATAAGCATATGGTGTAGAGAAGCTTTAGAAAATAAAAAAGTTTATAAAATAAGAAAAAATTCTTTATGTTGTTACAAAGATGTAGGCCAAGTTGAACAATTTGGATGCCATAAGAAGAAATATAAACCGTATAAGAAATATAAAAGAAAATTCAAAAATTAAAAAAAATTCAATAAGAGGAATTTTAAACCACATAAAAAATATTTTAAGAAAAGAAATTGGAATAAAAAATTCAAATCAAGAAACATTAAAAAATGTAGATGTTTTATTTGTAATGAAGAATGACACATTGCCCCTCAATGTCCTAAAAAGAAAGATAGATAAAATATAAAAACTCTTATAATTTATGAAAAATCCCAAGAAGATAGTGATATAGAACCAACTGAATATTTTGAAAATCTAAGTAGTGAATGCAGTAGCTTTTATGAATTAGATACATTCTCATCAGAAGAAAATTATGAGGAGATAGTATATATGAATCAGGAGACACTACAATCAGAAATAGAAATAGAGACAACTGAAGAAGTTGAAAATTCTATAGAAGGTATAAATCAAGAAATTACCTTTGATATTAAAAAATACACAGGAATCACTAAGAAAATATTAGACTTACAAGAAAAAGATGTATTTCATCAAGGATTTTTAGGAATTTTACCAAGAGTAAATAAAACAATTGTAAATATGAATTATAAAGAAATGTCTATTAATATAGAAGATACTATAGGAAAAGCAAGAATTCCTATAATTACAAAAGAATGGGTAAAACAAAAATTATCCAAAATCCCAGAAAACGTAAGAAACAAATTAAAATGTATTGAAATAGGAGGAGTCCAGATAATGGTAAAAGGATTCTTTAGAGAATGTATGAATATACCAATAGAAATATATTGTATGGACAATAGAATCTTACAAGATTCTATAGATGCTCTATTAGGAACAGTTGTAGGAAACTTAGTCTATCAGAAGATAATATTTACAGTAAGACCAAATTATTCAATATTATTAAATGATGAAAATATTGACCAAAGTTTCAATCTATACTATAGAATTGGAAACTTAAAAATGTTACGAAAAAGTAAGGCTATTAGTATAAGTATAAAATCAATTTTTGCTTTTAGTACTAGCCATCATAACAATCTAAGAAAGATAACTGATAACATTATCATACATAAAGATTTTGAGGAATTAACACAATATATACCTCCTAGGAAATACCAAGAATATGAAGTCACTATACCAGAACAAATAATGTTTGATTTCCATAAACAAGCTAAAGAAATTAATAAGAAGAAATAGTGTTAGCTTAGAAGGTGATAATCTTATTGCAAGATTTCCCTCTAGACAAGACTCTAGGATAAGCAGACTTAAGAATTTAAGTATTGCTGAACCATCAAGTTCGCAATATTACATTAAGACAAGATATGTAAATCAAGAAGGATATAAGAATAATCTTCTTGTCCTCATAGATACTGAAGCAGATAAAAGCCATGTAAATGCTAAATTTGTTAGTCATTTAATAGACTTTGAAATACCAGAACCATATATATTTAAGGATTATTTAGGAAATAATCTTGAAATAAGAAAATATGTTAAGTTCCCTCTTATACTTACAGGAGAGATCAGAAAGAATATACTAAAAAAATAACTCTATATAAAGATGAATTATATGGAGTAGATCGTTCACCTATTCTATTAGGAATGAACTTTCTTGAGAAATATAGTCATTATAAAATCTGCCAAGGATATTTAAAGATAACAGTTGATGATAACCCAATTATCATATCAAGAATAGATAAAAATATGAAATCATTGTTATCATGGAAAGAGTAATAAGTACTAATCCCATGAATCCATATATTGAAATTACACTTAATATAAAAAGTTATTGTAGAATTAAATTTCATACTTATTTAGATACAGGAAGTACAATAAGCTTATACTTACCAAATGTACTACCATCTGAATACTGGATATACAATTCTAAGAAGATAGTCACTGCTACAGCAGCAGGTGAAAATAAGATAATATACAGTAAATATGCTACGCAAGTACCTTTTCTAATTTCCTTTAGAGAAGTATTTGTTGATACAATATACATGTCAACCACAATTGGATGTGATATTTTATTAGGACAAAATTTCCAATTAAATTATGCACCATTTACACAATATATTGATAAGTATATGTTCACAACACCTTGTGCACATAAAATATTTACACAAAAAATAAATAAAGCTGTTACAATAGCATATACAGATATAAATCATCAGAGTTCCTCAACCCAGCGTGGTGGATGTTGGAGTACAGAAAAATTTAAACCAGTTACAGTTTTAAAAATGACAACAGAAAATAGGATTGAAAAATTAAAAAAATAAATTTCTGAAACATATTCTGAAAATCCATTAGAAAAATGGAATACAGACAAAGTAAAAGTAAAAATAGAATTAACTAATCCAGGCACTATTGTTAGAGTCAAACCCATGAAATATAGTGTTGATAATCAAAAGGAATTTAAAGATCAGATAAAAGAATTGCTAGAAGCCAAGTTAATTAGGCCTAGTAAAAGTCCACATAGCAGTCCAGCCTTTATGGTTAGAAAACATAGTGAGATAAAAAAAGGAAAAGCCACAATGGTTATAAATTACAAAAAATTAAATGAAGTTAATAAATTTGATGGATACTACTTGCCAAATAAGGACACCCTTATTAAACAAGTACAGAACAAAAAGATATTTTCAAAATTTGACTGTAAGTTAGGGTTTTGGCAAATCATGCTTACATAAGAAAGTAAACCAATAACTGCATTTAGTACCCCCAATCCTTTAGGACAATACGAATGGAATGTAATGCCATTTGGGTTGAAAAATACACCACAGATATTCCAAAGAAGGATGGATGGGGTAATCAAACCAATTACTCATTTCTGTATTGCATTTGTAGATGATTTACTTATTCATTCAAATAATATTGATGAACATATTGAACATCCTGAGATATTTTGTTATATTATGAAAAAACATGGTATTACACTTTCTCAGAAGAAAGTTGAGATAGCTAGAATAGAGATAGAATTTTTAGGATTATTTATAAAAGAAGGAGAATTGCAATTGCAATCTCATATTGGAGAAAAGCTTTAAGAATTTTCTAAAAAATCAAAGATAAAAAATAATTACAAAACTTCCTTGGTATATTAAATTATACCGAAAGATTCATTGAAAATTGTGCCGAATTGAAAAATTATTTTCTTCCAAAATTAAGAAAAAATATAATGTGGTATTGGGAAGAACAAGATTGTGAAAATATAGGGAGAGTAAAAGAAGAGTTAAAAGTATTGCCCAAACTTGTAATACCACAAGAAGAAAATTTCTTTATCTTTGAAACTGATACTTCAGATTATTACTGGGGAGCAGTGTTAAAGGTAAAAAAGAATCATAAAGAATATAAATGTGAAAAAAATTGTTTTTATTTTGAGATACTTGCAGGTTATATATCAGAAACATTCAAAGAAGTTGAAACAAGATATGAGACGAATAGAAAAGAACTCATTGCTGTTAAAAGAGGAGTTCAAAATTATGAAAATTATTTATTACCAAAGAAGTTCTTGACTAGAACTGATAATACTCAAGTTAAAGCCTTTTTAAAAAATAATGTCGATCCATCTATTACAAATAGATATATCATTAGGATACAAATTTGGTTTTCATATTTCAAATTTGATATTGAATATATAAAAGGTAAAACTAACTTTCTTCCTAATTACCTTAGCAGGGATGGAGCTAGAACAACTAAGGACGAAAGTCCAGATATTTGAGATAAAAGTTTCCTATTTGGAAACACAAATTCAAAATATCCAAGATAGCCTTCGAGGCAAAAAAATAGCCCTTGAGGCAGAAGTTACTTGTACCAAGTCTAGTATCCTTTCGCAAGGACTTGTGAATACTAGCGCTCTCCTCGAGGATAAAAGGAAAAAAAGAAGGTAATAGGAACCCCTTCACAGGGAAAATTTGAACCTATTACTGGTAATAAAGATACTCAATATATCAAAAGAGAAGATAGCTCTTCACAGAGCCAAACTCAATCTAAACTTTCTATTGAAAGGATAGATCCAAAAGATATTGTCAAAATATGCCATGAAACAAAAATTCCCAGAAAAGATAACCATGAAGAAGTAACACTCTTTATTGTTATTTTCAATATTTTATCAGATTGGTATCTGGAGATTGGAAAGTGGATGAAGACTCTCCACTATTCAAAATACAACAAGATAAATTTTTATCCAGGAGCACCAGCCAACTGGGTTCGAAATTGTTTTGAGATAAGAAATATACTTTGTATATATCCTAACAAAGATCTCAAAGAGATAGCTCAGCTTCCAGCCAATATCAGGAAAGCTGTTAAAAGATATACTGAAGTCGTCAAGACAACAAATATATATATCAGATTCCATTCAACAACCATGGAATGAGATCTCGTTCTTGAATATATGCATCCATCGTTCCATGTGATAAAAATGGGACTTATAAATCAACATTTTTTACCAACCAATCAAAAAGTTGTTAAAAATGGTTACCAAGATATTCTAAATATGACGCCATACAAAAGAGCAAAAGGGTACAAAGAGATATTTGAACATGTAACTCAGATAATTACTGAGAAAGAAAAAATATGGATTTATCCATCTGAAGATCATATTATCTATTCCAATGCAAGGATGGCTACCAAGGAAGAAGATATTTGTTATCTCGACCATTTATTATCTGCAATTATTTCCAACCAAGTGCATGGATCAGAAGATATGGCCTAAGAATTATGCGAATTATTTTGGAACTACAGTGATCACCATTGTGAATACCGTATGGTTGAAGATATGAGTCAATCATCCCTTAATGATGAAGAATTCCCTGCAGAATTCTTTGATTTGAAAATGGAAAAGTGATGGTGACAAAAGTAGCCTTTATCACCACTCTAATAAAGAAATTTATTAAAGAAAAACTGTGGCTACTAAAAGACAGAAGATATTGCAAGAAAAGTCTCCATAACAGTGACTACTCCCCACCAATCGTCACAAGTGGCAGACAAACTCAAAAGATAAGGTATATAATTTCAAAAGGAGAGATCCATTTTGCAAGAAAATAATGAAAAATTCAGTGAAGATAAGATGGCTTGACTACCCAACAAAGAAAGGTGGAAAACATCTGTCAAGATAAGATTTCCAAAGGCTTCTATAAAAGGAGGCAAGGAGGAAGAAGGAAGATATCTCGAAATAACTTATCTCTTAAACACTTGAAGGAAACACATCTTAGAGATATATCTTTTGTAATCTGTATACACCACTTGTATTCAGAAAAATATTAGATAGCTTGAAGATAGTAAAGCGTGTAATAAGGTAATCACTTATGGAGTTCTAAACTTCATAAGGTAAGTACCAAATGTATGTAAATATAGTTTGTAAGCATGTACAATTTCAGTTAATGAATATTAAAGTAAAGTTTGTTATGTTCAACAAAACTTTCATAAAAGGATTTCGTTAAGTTTCTCATGATTCCTCGGCAGTACAGATAGAGATTTTAAAAGATTTTAAAAATATTGATTTTGAATGGATGTTAGCCATGCCAAAGTACCCGTCTTTGAAGAATGGTTTAGGGGAAAAAAAGCAATTTTCTAACAAAATTGTAGCACCTTGTGTGTGAGTTATCTTTTAAAATTTCGTTCCAAATAGGAACTTGATTCTGAAAAGAGTTTGGATAGAGGTGAAAACAAAGACTCTGGATACTGTGAGATAGCATCTATGGAAACACGGCTAGTTCTCTAGAATGAGAAATGCAACCTTAATTGAAAAACCTTTTGCGGAAGCAGTTGTGGACCCAAATGAATTCAAAAACATTTTAAACCTTTACTTGATTCAGAAAATTGATTAAGTACATGCAAAACATCTATAAGAGCATATTGGAGGGAAAGCCTGTTTACTTCCACTTGATTACTGGAAGTTATCTACTTGTTTTTACATGCTTATGCTTTAATAATTCTGATGAACAATTCACAAACATCCACTTCCACTACTAATGATGATAATAATCTTATTTTATTTTTAGATGAAAAAGATATTTCATTTTTATTAAAATTAGATGAAACATCTGAAAATATATTTTCTGTTGGTAAAGAAAAAATTGAAGAAATATATAGAGATATAGATTATAATTGTAGAAATAATATAAGATTTGATTCTGTAAGAACTAGTAGAGAGATAAGAAAGGTAGAAGATATTATAACCAAACATAAAAATATATAAGAAGAAATTTCAGAAGGATTAGTTCGAGGATATATAACCAAGAAAGGTCAACCCATAATCTTTGAAGAACTATCAAGATACAAAGAATATTTAAAGGTTTTTGAAAGGTTGAAAAATATAGATATATGTCCTGATTGATAAATCCTTAAAGATATAAGATACATCTTGCAAATAACTATAGTAAGGGCAAAATAGTATTTTTAATAAAAGAGGCCATTGTGGAAAAAAGGAACAATTTTCGAGCCTTTCTAAAAATTACCCCGTGTAAATTATGTCTCACAATATCAAGTATCGTCCTACAAATTCTTTAAAAATATGAACGTTTTTTGATAGACTTGTACATAGAATTATGTAGCAGTAAAAATAAAACAAACTATCAAGCAAGAGTAAACTTTTAACTAAACTGACAAGATAGAAACGTGACGGGTTAAATGCTTTATTGGTCATCCAATTCGTCTTCTTTTTGGTGCAATCAATACACACATCTTATGTTATTGTTGTTTTGTAAAAATCATATGAATTAAAAGCATGTTTTTACAGGTCAATTATTCATTATTTTTTACGTAGAGATCAACATATTACGCTAATTAAACAGAAGTATGGATAAGTGGCCAAATTTGCAAGCAAATCTATGTTGAGTAAGTTGGTACTTCATCCACCCTACCACAGTTGAAATTGAAGTCAAAATCGGGCAATGGAGGTTGATTACAATCTTCCAACCCACAAATTAGAAGATCTTGAAAACCATTGAGAAAGTCATCATCAACTGGTATCCCGAAGTCACCTCCAACTGGTAGCGATTCAAGTTCCAAATCTAAGTCCATTTCTTCTACAAATTGCAGTAGCGACGAATCTGTCTGTTGATCCCCAATTAGCCTCGTTCTGCTTAGAAGCATTAACATTATGGATCTTCTAATTATCATCACACTTGCAACTGAAAGCAGAAGCTGAAGTCAAAGAATCCACTTCTAGAACTGAAGATGGAGACGTCTGTGAAGCCTGGGTTCCACTTGAATCATTAGAGAGACAAATGACACCATGATTTTGATTATGCTCACTAACCAGATTGAAAACAATCATGGTACCATTTATTTCTGCCATTACAATCTGAACTTTTCTCTGAAGACTCCACGCTATTAGCCTTAGCCAAAGACTCAAATTCCAGTTTTTTCATTTCATATGCTTTCAATGCTTCTTCAGCGGTATCATAAGTACCCGACCAAATCCTTCTTCCTTTATATGGACCACGAATTTCTGCAGCCCATTTGCCCCACTTCACGTTGATGAACACCTCTGCATTTCCCCGGAATGGAGCTCAAATTGCACGAATTTATGCCCAAAATCCTTTTTCTCTTGGGGGTTTTCGCAGCATTGTTGCTATCTATCAATTTTGTTATATATCTTATCCCATGTACTGCAAGCTTCATCCACTCTGCCCAATTTACAAAACCAGGATACAAGGAACTCGAACGTCAGTAGTATAAATAGCCACATCAAGCTTCATAGAAAGTTCAACAGTTCCAGCACTTCATAGAAAGTTCCAAATTGACTTATACTTTTATCCATTTACTAGATCATAAATTCCAAAACCTCTGCAAGTCTGCAACTTCCAATAACAATCATGTTTATTATTTTTACAATAATCACAAAATGACAACTTCCCACCCCCTGCAACAGCAAATAGAAACTAACATCAAGAAGATAATAAAATTCTAATATTGAAACTTTAACAAACAACCCAGAAAAGAAAACTAAAAATAAACATTCTCAACCAAAAATGCAAAGTCACTCAATACAAATGAAAGCAGAATACGAACTGATAGCTAAAATAAAAACAATATTGGGGATATTTCTTACCGAACCATTGAATCCAGTGTCTTCAAACATCCAACGCTGGTCGACGGGGAGCGAACGGTTTTATCTTGACAAGAAATTTTGGTAGTTCGATGGGCTCTAAGAACGGAAATTGACGGCTTGAATGTAGGGTCAAGTGAGAATCCGAGAAATGGGGACTTCTTCAAAGAAGACGAAAAGGGTTTCTGAGAGGATTCAATTAACAATAGTAAAGATGAAGCGGCGCATTGTACCGCCGTAGCCATTGAGAAGCTTCTCTTTCGCTCTATGTTTCTCCCTCTAATTCTGAAACTGAAGCAGCAATGAGCAAAGTGGAATAAAATAGCAGCAGACGGAGAGATTGAAGAAGAGGAATAGGAAAAAGAAAGAAGAGGAAGGGACCAAGTTTTCATTTTGCCTATGCATATAGGTTGGGAGAAATAGAAGAAGAGGCATTTCCCGTGTTTTGCCTCATTCACAAATATTTTTTTTTTTTTATTGTTTTCAAAAATTCTTTTTTCGATGATGGAAAAGAGAATGCGTTTTTACCATTTTGAAAAATCTAAAATTGAAAATGACCTGAAAACATTAAAGAGAGCAGGACCTAAGTCTCTTCACTGTATTCCTTAAACTATTCTTCATAACAACAATACAGGTGATTGAGTATGTTCATGAACTAATAATATTAAATATAGAATGTAGTAAGAAAACACATTGAGAGTGTTAATATCTCTTCACCTAATATATACATCACTTCACTCTATCGTCTCCCAACTTAACACTGTCGTAGTCCATTCAATTCTTCTACAACCCCAATTTGGTTAACACCAGAATTATTCATAATTAAAGGTTGTATTCACATTACACATATTGACTTAAATGTATTGAAAATGACATCAATTATTATTATTTTAACTGTACAACAATGTCCTAACATCAAATATATCAAGTCATAGCTACATTAAGGGCCCGTTTGGGATAGCTTTTGCTTATGCTTTTGACAAGTAGAAGAAGAGAAGCAGAAGTCCGAGCTTTTGAGTTAGCGTTTGGTAACTAATACATTTATGTAGTATCTTAGGAAATTTTGGCCTCATATCAGAGGACAATATATAATTGATCCATATTTCAATCGTCTTCTATCTATTTTACGACGTTAAGACAGCTATTGTTGAATTTCCTTTGATAATTCCTTTAACCGGGTCAAAACCCTACCCTTGATTTTTTGCATAATCACAAGAAGATCTCCACTCTATACTCAAAACTTGAAAAAAAAAAAAAATCAATCCATAATAATTTATATAAAACCATTTCAATATTAATTATTGAAAATCTTGAATTGTGTCAAATGGTAACTTACACTATTACAACCTTCAACTACCCATGAAAATTATAATTCGACATCATACTCGCCATCATGTTACTCATTACTACAATGTTATCAAGTTATCTCTTCATCATTGTATTGGCATCACTGGGAAATGTCATCGTTGTCGTGACTGTTATGTCTCAAAATCACCAAATTTTGGCCCTCGTTTGATAGCAATTTTCACCCAAAAAAATCAAATTTTGACATTTTTTTTATTATTCCAACCATTATTTTTTACTTATTCTCTCATAGGTGGGACCACTTTTCTCTCTAACAATTAAAAAATCAATTCTCATAATCACTATGGAACAGGGCCTTGGGTATTGAAGCAAACGACATCTTATCATTTGTTACTGTTTTCATGTTATTCGGATGTCAACACAATTTTCAACATATTATCACTTCACCCTCACCGTATCAACACTTGTGCCTAAATACTTATATGTTCAAATACAAACATATTATTTTCCAATAAATTAGACGAAACAATGAAAAATAATTTACTTATTAACTTTAAGCCCTTGTTTGACAAATATTTTTACAGCATCTTTTTTACTCAAACTCATTTTCAATCACACCTCATAATAATATTTTGTATGTAAGCTAAATTTTTTTTAATCATACATTTTTCATAAAATCATTAGTTCAAAAGTTATTGTTCCCAAAAAAAAGTTTTTTTAATATTTGTCAAACAGGGTATTGAAAAATAATAAAGTAATTTATGAACTCCTTAATAATGCAAATCATCAAAATTTCAACCAATGATAAGTGCAGACAAAAAGCGACTTATCAAGCTCCCAAACATACACTGTACTGCACAACCGTTCTTCAACGATCCCCACGCCATCCCTGCCATTTTCATCCCAATCCCAAGGTGCTTCTCTGCACCAAACCCCTATCCCTCTCCCTCTCCACACACATATATACAGATATATCTGTATCTATATGCATGGATCTGTCAACAGTTCAACTACAGGCTGCCATCGAACCTGAACCTACGGCCGCTGCCGATGTAGTTCATGCCGCCTCCCGTGACCACCCACCCTATACCGAGGTACTGTGAAGTGTAAACTAAGAAAATCCATAAGTTATTTTTCCATTTTGTGGAAGTTTATTTTGTGATTTTTTATTTTTAATTTTGGGCAGATGATAACGGCGGCGATAGCGGGTTTGAAGGAGAAGAACGGGTCGAGTAAAAGGGCTATAGCTAAGTTTATAGAAACTCAGTACACGAACCTGCCCCCAACTCACTCGACGTTGTTGACTCAGAATCTGAATCAGTTGAAAAACAATGGTCAGATTGTCATGGTCAAGCACTCTTACACGCTTCCGAGATCTGCTCCTGTGCCTGTGGCTGGCAACGGAGCTGTTACTGTCCCTTTTGATCTCAATTCTGTTGCGTCCAAAAGACGGCCTGGTCGCCCTCCTAAACCTAAGCCCGATAACGTTCAAAATGCTATACCTGTTTTTGTTCCCGTGGGCCAAAATTCCATGACCAATGCTCCGCTGAACCCACCGAATATGGCGGTTGGGCCGGGGGCTGTTTACGTTTCTGTTGGACCCGTTAATGGGGCTGCTCCTGCTGCTGGAGTTGGGGCAAAAAGAGGTCGCGGTCGTCCACCAAAGCAAGATGGGGCTAACCCTGGTGTGCCGAGGAGGGGGCGGGGTGGTCGTCCGAAGGTTGTTGGGGCTCAGCCAAGTAGTGTGGGGAGGCCTTATACAAGTTCAGCTGCAGGGAGAAAGGGGTCTGGGAGGCCACGAGGCAGGCCGCCAAAGTCTAAGGATGTGTTGGCAGGTGTAGCTCCACCTGCTCCTGCTGTCGGAATGTTAGATCCTGTTGCAGTTGGGCTTCCTTCTGGTGGTACATTGCCGGTGGCTGCTGATGGAGTCTCTCTGGCGAAGCGGCGTGGGCGACCACCAAAGGCTGGTGGTGAAACGACAAAGCCAAGAAAACCGCCTACCCGGGAGCCTAAGAAGCCCAGGAGGCCATCTGGAAAACCTGTGGGCCGGCCCAGAAAGGTAAAAATTCATGTTCGCTGCTTGATTGTGTGTAGGGAGTGTTGCATAAACTGTTTGAATTACATTATAATTTGTTATATCTTTCACACAGCTAATAGATAGGATTTTATTTTCATAGAACAGAGGTTTTAGCTTCTAAATAGTGGGGACAGGACTTATGAGTTTAATTTTTTACATAAAAGAAATGCTCAACTTAAAGAAGAAAAACAATGAAACTTGTGTTTAAAGATTTTACTATTAGATTACCTAATGGTAAAAAGAGGATGCACGTTGCACCAATTTCAGTATATTATCGAATTCTAAATATCAATACTATGGCTGTCATTATGCTTGGTGGTTGACTGGTGGCATATTGGAAGTTCTTCACCCATATTTTATCATTTTGACTCAAAGTTAGTTTTGGTGTATTTTAGAATATAATTACCTACATTTGCTTCCGGTTCTAGAAAATAATGAAGAGTAGGAATGAATATTATCCATGTTGTACTATGGATGTTTGACAAAATAGCATACTTAGTGTTCCCTTAATTAATGTAAATGAAGCTGGAAAATATTGAAAAAGAAGATGAATATGCCAAGAAAAAAGATTAAGAGATAATGATAGGTATATAAATTTGTGTAACAACTCACACTACCTTTTGATCAGCCAGTCAAATCAACAAAGAATGTCCCATACTTATCTAGAGTCAGCTATGTTTTGGTAAATTATTTCTATATAAAAATCAGGGGTTCTTTTGTAATCATCATTTGCATTTGCATTCCAATTTTATACTATATACTGCCTTTGGCTCCACCTGATAATGATGTGCAGTGATTAAGTTCTTAATTTTCAGATTTCTTTTGCAATGTTTAATTTTTTCCAATATTCTTGGCATTTTATTGATTAGTTTAGCTAACAGTCAATTTGTAATTCACGTCAATATGATTGTAGCAATTCTTATCTTTTCTCCAAGCACGTCTTCTTTGCATGGTATCAAAGCTTAATAGACTCCATTGAGTTTATTTCAATGGCTGAATCACAAACATCTAATGCCTCTGTTTCTGCTTTATCGTCAATCCCTTCAAAATTTCTCTCTCATCTATGTTACTGACATTGCTCAAGCCCTACTTAAAATTAACAATCTACACATATCATGGAGATTTCAAATTCATACTTTTCTTATTAGCTATTATCTCATAGGGTTCATTAATTGAACTTGTCTATGCCCATCTTCCACAATATCTAGCTGTGTGAGAACGTCAAACCATTTTTCCTGGATTATTAATAGTAAATCATTGCAAATATCTATATGCAAACAAAACAGTACTTAATTGTGGTTTTTATTTATATATATTTTTTCTTTATGTTATAATTCTGTGGATAGTTGGTCTCACAAGATAGGAAGCATTGGATGTAATATGGGTACGATCTTTTAGTTTAAATAAAGTCATTTCAGTCATGGAACTCACAATCTTGAGAATTGAATGATCTATTGCACCGACATGGAATGTAAGTTTAAAGTTTTACCCCAACCTGAGAAGATACTCTAATGAAAACTGTACTAGTTAAAGATTGTTCCGAACATGTTTTTGGCCTTTTTTGGTTGCATTGAAGCAAAATTTTAATGCCTTTTACTTTTGAACATTTATTTTATTTATTTACTTTTTGTATATTCTCTTTAGTATTTCTCATATTTGTTTTAGACTTGAGTTTTCTTGATCCTCTGGACCGTAATTTATCTGTTTTATCATGTTCTTTTGTGTAATCATCTTCAAATAATCATGGTTAAATACCAATAACATGTCTAATATTTAGCCACTTGAAGTTACCAATCGAGGATATACACTAAAATCTTATTCGTTTGAATGAAGTTTTTTGTTTCTATAGACAAAAATCCTCTAAATTTAGATTGCTCTTATGAAATAATGGACTAGACTTGATTATGAGAATGTTCGATACATGGTATGGCCACAAGTACTTTCGGCCATATGTGTAATACACTTCATCTAGTTAACTTTCAAGTTTTGAAATGATTACATACTATTAGTTTCTGCACTGTATTAGTGTTTTAGAGCATGGTTTCCAAATCTCATTACTTTAGAAGTGATTGATAGCTCTTGTTTTGGATGTTGTTTTTGACATGTGTCTGAGATTAAGTTTGCTGTTCTGAAATAATCTACTTAGAGCATGTTTTCTTTGGTAAATAAAAGTGACCTCATCTTTTTATTTCAAACATATTACATTTTTCTTACTTTTAAGTAACTATGATTTAAATTTGAAGCAAAATAAGTAACTTCTTTCCTTATTTAAACCCTAATTATTACTTTCAAGTAACCTTATAGATGAACTTAAGTGTGGCCAAACCTGCCATTAATATAAGAGGGAGGACCCTTGGCGAATAGTTATGGTTTCTAGGTGTTTCGGAACACACCAATTTCCCAGTTGAAAATGTCCATGCTTCTTACATTGGTAATTATAACTTGAAAAAACTTAAATTGGAACATTTGCATAGCACATCCAATAGGTTGCTTCTGACCTTTGAAGTCCGTCGTATAGAAGGGCAAAGCTAGGTTTAAAACTTCTAGGAATATTGGCTGAGTTGCCGTGTTATAGTGCTACTGTCTTACGTATTTGCTATTATCTTTGGAGTCACTTTGGTTAACTTTAAAACTATAATCACCGTGTTTATTATGTTGAAGTTCCACTATGAGTTAATTTATTAATTTTGACCAGATACTCTTTTTCATTACTATAACACCATCATCATGATTATATTTTTAATTTGAAAACGAAATCTTTGCTATCTTAACATATGAAACTTTTATCCTGGTCGGTAATTAATAATACTATGTAAGACCTATTGCTCGTGTAATTCAGGATCCTCATTTTGATTAACAGGCTGTGGATAGAATAACTATCTGCAAAATGTAATACATTTTTTTTGAAAGGTAATCAAGTATTTATTAATCTATGCATAATACACAAGAAGTGTGTTATCGATTTAAATCAGAAGGAATGACATAAAATTGGGCAACCCGTTAATATGTCTAGTAGCCGCAACATTGAACCAATTATACAATGTTAAGTAAAACAATTCTCTAATCTGCATTGTTGTCCATGTTTTATCATTAAACAGTTGCTGTTTCTTTTTCTCCATACACACCATACGATGCAATTCGGAATAAGGTTTCACACAAACTTGCTATTCTTATCGCGAAACTTTCTCTTCCATGCCTTTAACACGTCTTCCATACTCCTCGGCAATATCTAATCCATGTGTTGCGACGCCAGAATATCGTTCCCCAGTAAACGAATAGTATCCCAATCAAGGAACAAGTGGTCAATCGTCTTCCCATCCCACCTACGCATATAACACCACTCTGTATCATAAAACCCCTTGTTCGAAAATTACACACAGTTAACACCTTTCCTCTAACCACCTCCCATAGTAAAAATGTCACCCATGGAGGCTGTTAACATTTTCATATCATTTTCCAGGGGAATGAACTCTTCGAAGGTTCCAATAGGGATCTAAAAGTAAGTGCCAATGGAAAAACATGCCATTTCGTGTCAACCTCCATGTGCTACAATCACCCTTTTCTACCCTGATGTGTACTTCGTACAAAGATGTCAAAAGCAGCGCATAATCATCCAATTTTCAATCTTGTGAATGTCGGCCAAAGACAATGTTCTAACTAAGGCTCCCATTATATATATCTAGGGCATCATTCACCATGGCAGATGGCACCAACGCAATACGATACAAAGAAGGAAATTTCACTTTTAGTGGTTGATCTCCACACCAACAATCGTCTCAAAAACTGATGGTATTATTATTCTCCACTACAAAAGTTAATCTATTCCAAAAATCGCTCCACCCTCGCCGAATGTACAGCCACATACTCATCCCATGAAAACTATGACTTTCGACTGAGTACCATCCCCCTCTGTAACACCATATTTTGTCCCTATAATTTTTTTTCCAAAAACTCTTCCTCTCCACTTCGAAGCTAAACTTTCTGATAACACAATTTTGGTCTCTAGCTCACTATTCGACAACGATCCCTATACAGGTGGAATTGTGTCCAACGCACTTGTAGTTGTACAAAAATTGACTTTGTTCGCTTCCAATATCTCCGCATCCAGATTCTTAGTACCTGGCTCCTCTAATTTAGCCGAAGGATCTGTCTCTCAATATGATTCAATCATTAGGTTCATTTCATCCTTATCTGTTTCCTCCATCTTGACCCTATTTCCATCACAAAATAACCTCTTTAGTTCGCGTCTGAGACTCGCCACTAGGCTTATCCACCACCTGCTTATCATTAGGTTGGGCCCATATCGATGATAGCTACTTAGCATTCATATTTTCCATTGGCTTGAAACTCAACCACTCCTACCCCACACTTATGGCAATAAGTCTTCCTAGAACCCACTATAGACCCACTTTCCACTACGTAGATCAGTTCATCTAATTCTCCTTTCAACGACCGGATATGGGCCCTTAATTCGGCGTTAGGATCTCTCTCATTTTCCGCCCTTTCCTTATGCAACAACACCAGTTGATCGGCGTTTTGCGATGCCCATAGGTTTGCTGTGACTCTGGCACAAATCCTTAGTCGGCTTCTTTCTTCAGCTGTTCGACGCTTAACCTTATCTCCAGTAACAAAAGAAGCAATAACTGCCTGAAACACGTGTGAAATCGATGCCCACCCCTCTCCATTCGCACCTTTCCGATGCCTCTCTCCATACTGTGCTATCATAAAAAACCTACCACGATTGTTTGCATAGCGTTGTGCCAAGAACGCTCAAGAAGACTTATTGAACTTGGCAACGAATGCCTCCATCTTACCTGGTGCCGATTCTATGATTTTCGAGGCTTAAGGCGAACATCATAAATTGGTCTCCATAATTTTTAATATGCATGCAAAATTGTATTATAGAGTCAATAATTACCTTGTTAATTTAAAACTTAATTATAAAACAACAAATAAAAATGTATTATACAAAAAAATTATGTTATAATCAAATAACAAAGCCAACAATGTTTTAAACGATTAGTTAAATACTATTCATCTTGCAATTTTAGAGGCAAAAATATTATTGAAATTTGAATAATCTACCTGTTCAATCATTTCTTTCTAAATTGATAATATTGTTAATCAATTCGATCTTTATTGATATATAGATGATCTGAAATAAGATGAGATATGATTAAAAAAAAATTTGTTAGTAATATAAGTGTTTGAGATGTCTTCAAATATTGTAGCATTTCAATTGCTCTCATTGATTCACTTAGTATATAACACCTTAAGACTTGTAACTCATAATCTTAAATCATCTCCATTAATATTCAAACGTCAATTGTGTTTTAGATGTTTCTCAAAATTCATACAAAGCTTCAACAAATTGAAAAAAATTCACGCTTTTACCTTTCCAAATTTAATAAAAATTGAAATATTTTTTCATATTGTATAAATTGTTCAAATCGAATTTTAGAGAAGATAGAGCTTAATTAATTATAAACAAGAAATATTCAATTTTAAAAGATTCTTCAACCAATTGATTTACCCCATTATTATTACTTTTGTCAAATTGCTTTATTCAAATTATACGTTTTTATCGAAATACATCTTCAATACCCATTTTACTTGCCCTTTTTGTCAATTTATCTATAACAATACCAAATTCAATTTCTTTATAATTTTCGAGAAATTGAAAAAAATTTCTTGTAAGAGGTGGATAGTACCATCAGTATCCATGCTTTTTATTTGAAGAAATTTACTCAAAATATTGATTGCATGTAACAAACTGTAGCAGATTACCATTCTAAGCAAGAACTCAAAATTTTGAAGTTCATATGTCGCTAAGGACTTGACTTTACTCATTGTTTAAGGATCTTCGTTAATTTTTGTCATGTCAAGTAACACGTCTCTTATTTTAAACAAATAAATCGAATACTACTTATGTGATGATCTTGTTGAGTAGAATTAAGAAATCATTGCAACATGAGTTTGAGAAATCCTATTCCACTTGTCCCCATCTGTTACATTAGGACCTACTTTAGAAATGAAATTCCTACGATAAAAAAAAAAAAAATAAATAAAAATTATTAGGCCTTATTTATAAATAAATGGAATGGACCTAATTTATCAAATCTTTAATAAAAAAAAATTGTAGTGAATCTAATTTACCAAATTAAAAAAATGTAATAAACTAAAATCTGAGGCCCCTCTAATGATGGGCCCGAGGCATTGGCCTCACTCGGCTCTATGCAAAACCAGCCATGATCTTATCGGCCCCCCTCAACTTATCCAACATATTCACCATCTAAACGGCACCAAACTGGCCCATGCAAACTGCTTCCGACATCTTCTATCCCTATTCAGATAGCTTAATAATACCAGAGGCTTTAACAGACACTACAAACTCTTTCGCCTTAATTCTAAAGCTAGAACTGATGACCATAAGACCTGCTTCATAGGACTGTTTCCCATGATTTTGCGCAAATGAGCTAGCTAAAGATGGAATCGACTGTTGAAATGGCCTCGTTGTAGCGTGGGGAACCTGGACAACAGGCAGCGGTGCCACGCATCGACCTGCGCGCCAGCAGATCGGCACGTTCTTGATGCGCCGGTCCTATCTGCATTGGAACGACCTGCAAGACTGGCCGGACAGGCGCGTATGGATGGGAGATGGCCAAATCAAGGAGGTTCGACCTCGTCTTCGCCTTTCCTGGATCTATACTTGACCTTCTTCCTTCAGGAATGATGTTGCCGGAAGCCTCCATCTCCTCGCCAGCGAGTGCGCCGTTGTGTCCTCCATAGATTTGGGCAACAATGACGCTAGTGTCTCCTGTAGTAGCCGCTGCATTTTGGATAGTTTGGCTGTGTATTTGTGGCTTGAGGCTGGTAGGGTTGGGTCTTCTAATCTGGGCATGGTTGTCAGCCCCAGTGAGGCCAAGTCCGGTTGGGTTAGGTGGTGGATATTGGGTTTGGATATAACGGGAATAGCCATCACCTCTTTACCCGACAGAGGAATATTCAGGAACATATATTTAACGTAATATTACTTAACTCTGTGACATTTGCAACACTTTGCCTCCTTGATTGTTTGGTGTTCCATATGCTTATTATTATTTGTTTCATTTATATGCTTAGGGCATTCAGAGGTATGTGGGTAATATTGGATGATAGCATGTTTGGCTAAGCTTGATAAGTTAAATTTAAAAAATAAATTATTTATGGTCAATTTTTTTGGAAAAAATTATAGTACTTATTTTGCCAGTTTGGTTAGAGTTGCTTTAAAAATAGGCAACTATTTTCACTTGATAGACAGAAAAATCAATTTGCCTCCTACCTTTTGTTGTTTTCAAATTCAAGGTGGTTTAATATGCAGTAATGTTACTCACCAAAAAAAAATAAAAATGCAGTAATCTTAATACTGAACCAATTCATAATTTGCATTCGCTTGTATGGTGCTAGAATCCATCAGCAACAGCAATTCAAATTCCTTACTCCGAAGAGGTCACTCAAGATCTTAAAGGCAAACTTGCGTATCTGGTGAGTAACTTAACTTGTTTAGCGCGCATGTATAGTTCTCTAATGGATTTGGTGGTGATGTGCTAATGGAGGTGTGTTTTCAAATTTTATTGTCAGCAATCAAGAATCAGGCATACTGTGAACACGATAAAGCCATGCTTAAATGGAGAAACTGCAGTTGCTGCATTACTTGAGCTCGAAATGTTGTCAACAATGGATGTTGATGCACTCCCAAACGTTCAGAACCAACAACCACAGTAGAGGATTAAGCTCTAGTTGACAATTGAAGTGTAGATTCTTAGGAGGAAATCAAAACTATGATTAGTTTCTTTGTTTTCATTTAGATGAATCTTTTAAGCATGAATTGAATGTGAATATCCCTATTCTGTATGTACTGTGTGGCAATTAGGAAACTCTAATGTAGCTTCAAGAATCTTGTGCACTGTGAATGACACCATTTTCTCCCTAAAATCTTTTATTTCTCTAAATTTTTACGTGCCCATATTGAAGCGACATCTCTGCTCAACTTTTACCCTACCGACGGTGAAGTTTCAGCTTGATCTTCATGTATTTTTGTTCAAACTTAGTTGCATATGTTATATTTTTGTTTTAAGTTCCATCCACGTCTAATATGCAAACAAAAAATTTGACATGGCAGATAGAAAGGCTAACTTGGACATGAAAACCAGTACCGTATTAGAATAAGTTGTTTTTACATATCGAAATTATTAATGTCCTGCGGTATAACCGTATGCGTGCTTCACATACGAAGTTCAGTAACCAAAGTGAAATCTTACTTATTGAAAAAAGAAAAATTCCATAAAAATTTTAACATCAGCATATACTTAAGCGTCATCAATTTGTATAATACGATAGCATTCTCAGTGAAAATTTTGATGGTCACATGAAATCCATTTTCACCACTCTGTTGGCTCATTGCTAGATCCATCCCTACACGTATAATGCACTTGAGCAAAACCTACAAGTAATGAGATGCAAAATGAGCAATACTTTTCTCGGTGACACAGACNATCCCTACACGTATAATGCACTTGAGCAAAACCTACAAGTAATGAGATGCAAAATGAGCAATACTTTTCTCGGTGACACAGACGTTTCTATACATACATTATTAGGTAACAAAGAGCCCTTGCAAAATTAGGGTGAAATTAATCTGTAACGCATGAAAAAAATTAGACACCTCCAGTATTGTTGATGTTCTCCAGGGAAACAACAGCACCAGACTTAGTATCATCTGAGACTGCAGAATGGGACATTAGAATGTACAATACCCACAGATGAAGGCATATAAAGTAGACGACGGACCAAATCCTAGCAGTTGAGTTCCTTCTTAAAAAGACGACACCAGAAGAAAAGATTGAATCCAACTGTCGAATCAATAATCCCAACTGTTGCTGCCCGGATTGAATTTTCTGCTTAAATAAAGGCCTGAACTTTGAACTAGCGTGTTCCCACACACCGGATTCTAGATCTTCTCTTGAAGAGGTGCCCGGAAAATCAGCTGAATCCATAATCGACTTGTTTTCATCCAGTAACCTTGAAACTGCCTAAAACATTTAACCCAAACATCCAGAAAAATCAAACATTCGACGCTCAGGTTGTCATTCACAACAGTATTCAGAATCATTATATTGATTTGAATGCTGATATAGAGAGTTACCTCGATTCTGAAAAGCAGCATTGCCTTCTCTGAGGATAGTGCCTCAACCTGATGAAAGATCAAACGTTGCTTGTTCAACCAATAAACTCAGTTGTTAAATTTTTAAGGCCATGTTTGATAGCCAATTATTTTCCATGGAAAATGGAATTCGAATTCCAACTTCCACTTTTTGGCTATTTGATAGCATTTTTTTTCATGGAATTGATTTTCCCACTTTTCTTGCCATCTAGACATTTTCTATCTTTTCCTTGAAACTTAATTCCCACCAATATGGTGGGAATTGATTTTCTAGGCTACTATGTGCCTTTTTTTTTTTACAATAGAAATAAATTCTATCCCTAATTGTAAAAAAATATTTTCCTTTAATTGACAATTTTTATATAAAACAAAGTCAAACAAACACCAAAAGATAGATAATTTTTTCTTTTTTTGTTTTTTGTTTTTTTGGTTTTTTTGTTTTTAAAGCAATGGAAACAAATTTCATTCCCAATACCAGTAAATTCTATTCCTTTAATTGACAATTTTCATATAAAATAAAGCCAAATAAACGCCAAAAACACTTTTATTTCAACATTTTTCACGTGGAAAATTATACCAATCAAACACAATAATTGACAATTCCCAGTAAAATAAGTTCTAGACAATTCAATTCCCTAAAATTCGTTTTCTTTCCACCTAAATTTCCATCTTTGCAATCAAATGGACCCTAAATGTAATTTTCAAAGGCATAGTTCAGACATAAACTCAGTTCAACATGGTTGACTAAGCATAAAAGGTATACTTTTGAGTAAATAAGTACTTCTGTAATTGATCAATTGGAAATAAGTTTCTTATTTTCTCAGTAAAGTAAGAGTTATTTTCACAATAAATAACTTTACTTAAAATTATGCAAAAGGAATTTATCAAAACATGTTTGAAAACACTTTTTACGTAATTTTAAGCAAGGTCAAAGATGGTTTTAGTCTCCTTTTATTGTTAGCTGGAAGTTGAAACATGACAGAATTCTTTTGATAAATGTACGAGATCATAACATGCCAAGAATAAATTTCCTAAATACTAATCAGCTGCTACTATAAGATAAGTAATATAAAACAAACCTGTGCTTGCTTCTGAATCAAATGGTCAGTCAACTGATCAAGCCTTTGCCTGAGCTGAATTTCCACTTCAGTTGGATTCTCAATTTCCCTTTTGGCTGTTTCAATGTTGGTTTCCAGTGACTTTGTCTGCATCAGTCGAGGAAATTAGTTTCTGACAACTGCAGATTAAATAAATAGCTGGAAGTATTGTTAGTCTAGTGATGGGCATGGGGAAGCAGGGGAAAGGAAACGATGAGTGGGCAGCCACAAGATAAATGCATGCAACAAATACCTTGTACAATTCACTGAAATCTTTCATATAAGAATATGAGTCAATAATGTGCAACCAAATTAATATGAATTGACAAGTGAAATTCTTCAGTTAGTCACATGACATCATATTGGTATGCTTGTACGCTGGACTTGACCAGTTCGACTCACCATGTAGATATTTTTTATAAAACTTTCATATGAATTATTTTTATGGCTTAGAGACTCTTCAAATTCTTAGTTAAAGGCTAAATTTAATAAATT
>NC_036246.1:39025356-39037436 GCF_002742605.1 Olea europaea var. sylvestris | reverse complement strand
GAAAATCCTAATGTTCAAAATATAAGCCAGACTAAGAAGCGCGTTCTAATTTTTATTTTGCAATACACTGAACAAGATATATGACAGTTCTTCAAACATTGTATCATAAAATTTCAGGACAGCATCAAATATACCAATACTGTTCCATAGAAAAGGAAGTATGTCACCTTTTCTTGCAGGCGTTCGACTTTATCAGTTACAGAGGAATATTCTGCCTCAAGCATCTTCTTTTCAAATTCGACACCTTTTGAAGCTACCAGCTACAAGCCATTTTCATGGAAAATTAGTTGAGAAGATATAAGGAATATTTTGACTAAACGAAGGAGCAAAAGATGCTCACATTATCCCTGTTTTGGTGCATAGCTGATATTTTCCTTCTCAATTCTACAAGAGGAAACAATATATCTTAGTAACCAAGAACTGGTTGTCAATAAAAATTGTCTATTTGCTCCACAAAGTTAAATATGTCAAAACATAGATGAAAAGGCTCAACAATCCTTCAGGGTTTCCCCATTAATGACAATGTTCTTGAATAGCAACACAAATTGATTCTAAAAATGGTGCCATTGTGTACTTATTTATAAGATGATTAACCGGAGTATTCTGCATATACATATCGAGTATTCAATAATTAAATTAAATATCCATTATTTATTGACGTGAAGTTCAATATCAAACTCGGGGATTAAAAACAAAAAGCATGAAAATGCAGAATCCTTAGAAAGAAATATAGAAGCACAACAGCTCTGTGCAGTAAATATGAAGCGCATGAAAATTGGAAAAAGAGAATTAAATCTCTGCCCAAGAAACAAGCTTTGATGCGCAATACTGCAAGTTCTTTGGAGTGACAAGCCTCTAGGTTACCAGGGCCACATTTAGACAAGTCATTCTGGGAATGATACATAGGCACACATACTGCAAGAACTAAAAAGAGAGGCATAGAAACTACAGTTACTTCCCAATTAAGATAAGAAAGCACACCTTCATGAGTTCCTTCTTTCAACTGAATCTTTTGACGAAGTTCAGCAATACGATCAACCTGGTCCACCCGTGCACAAAATCACGAGTAAATCAATTTGCTATCACACGAGCATATAGAGGCAATTGTGCAATTTCAGTTCAACCATTTCACAAGGTCGATTTTGAAACCTAATTGAATAACCAACACTAACCTCCTAATGTGTTGATAAATTACTTGCTTAATGATAACTACTGAGCAAAAACTGAAAACAAGCATGATAAAAAAAAATAATAATAATAAAAAATAAAATATACATAAAATTAAAGAGATCCAGGTCCTCCTTTAGTCTAGAGTTTTCTTAAGTTATTCATGGATCATTTAACAGTCACTGGAAAAGTAAAAAGAAAGACAAGAAACCAAAAAAGGGTGGGGAGAGAGAAAGAGAGAACAAAGGAAAAAGCGACACAAAAACCAACTGAAGAGGTTTTCAAGTACCTCAACTTCAAGATTTTTCTGTGAAGCAGCAAGAGACCTAGCAAGGTCGGCATTCGTGGTCTGCAAAATACAGAAAGCAATGAGAAAACATACTGTTAACCATAATAATGATAAGACTAAAAATAGCAAGAAGAATAATTAAAGGACAAAAATTAAAACCTGATAAGATGTCAACTATAGAGCTAAAGCTTAAATCTAAATTAAAGAAAACACAAGTCGTCACAGAACTACCTCAAGTTTTGACAATCTCACAAGTGCTTCCATTCGAGTATTATTATGTTTCTGCTTCTCTAAATCAGCAGCATCCATAACCTCCATCATTGTTGTCTGCAGTTCTGAAGCCTGGAAAAATTACCAAATAAGTACTGACTGTAGAATTGGTCTTACGAAGGCGTATCAACTAAGGTATCATAAAAATAGTCAGGAAATAAATCAATTCAACAAACAGAAGAATCAACAGGAAAAAGATGGACCACGATTGAAAGAGTTTATAGCTTATGAAAAAATGGGTAAAAGATTCGCAAACAAGTAGCTCCTAGTTGATCAGAGAATATAACAACCGGTAAGCATGTTTAAATTGGAGAAAATTTCCTATGATTAGTATTATAAGGAATAACTACATCATTAAATCATAAACAATTTAGTAGGACGAACTATTGTAGCACAGTCCATAACAATGGTGTTAAGAATGGAACAGGTGAAAAGAGTGGAGAAATTACTCATGGAGGACAATTAAGTTTCAAACTTCTTCAGGCTCTAGAGAGACTTTTCCGTACATTTGTATCACATAATATTAAGAGTAACCATCTTCATTCACTTACTATTGCAGAATTTGTATTTTATCTCAAAATATGCACTTCTCTCGGTAACAAATGCCTATTCATTGTTTGGCTTTATCTAGATAACAATATTGTCACAAAAAAATGCAAGAACTCATTTTACAACAATGCATAAACATAGACTTTAAAATATCAAAAAAGACCAGCTATCTCTTATATAATTAAATACATTTACATGCCTTGAGGGTCACATAACTGAAAACCCATTGTCAAGTCTCCAGAAATAGCTGGAGCAAAGAATACTTTCAATGAGCTAACGCCAGCAAATAGAATGACATGGTTTTGAAGTAACTTTATCAATCACTGTAATAATTATTTCAATAATAGGACATCAAAATCACGTGGCATAGCCCTGAAAGTACTGACCTCTCGTACTTGCTGTTTGGCACGCTCTTCAAGTACTTTCTCTAAACTCTGTTTCTCCCCTTCCAATTTAGCAACCTGATTCTCACGATCTTTGATAGCGTCAACTGCTTTGGCAGCTGCCCTTTCTGCCAGAATCTGCTGCCTTCTCTTTATCCTTTCTGCCCTCTCTCGTTCTCTCTCTGAATCTGAAGATGAAGTTGAATCTGTCTCAGAATCAGACTCATCGTCGCTTCGGGAAGAAAAACCCTTCTTCATAGAACTTGAACTTCTGGAACCTACTTTCGACTTATTGTTCTTTAACATTGCACTCTTAAACCTCTCGCCATCCTTCAATTGAGACTTCATATCCGATTTCCCATCAAGTGAAACTGGGACCATCTCCGTGGGATGATTGTCATTTATCAAACCATCTGTAGGATGTAGCTTCTCCCCATCTCCAATGCCATTCAACTCTTTATTTTTTCCTATATATGCCTCATTCTTGTTATCAGGTATAAGTGCATCACTCATGTCCTTTCGAACTGATTCACCTCCATCACTCTGAAACTCAGTAATCAAAGTTCTTGGCATCACATCTCCAACGTCACTTGCCCTCCCACTATCCAAACTACCACCTCCATTTGCGTTATTCTCCAACTCAACATTAGATTTTCTTGAACTCTTCGGAACACCATTATTCTGGTCCTTATCTGTCCTTATCCCCTCTAGTGCCTTCGACCCTGATCTCCCCTGTTTCTTACCATCTTTCTTCAAACCTCTAATCCCTAACGCTCCAATGCTACTCTGACTCCCAGTCACACCTCCACCTGCCATATTCTTGTTCGGCACTCTCAATAATTCCGTCCAATCACCATCCGTTGGTGGGCCACTCGAATTTGACTTAGAGTTGATATTCATTGATAGCCCGACATCATTATCCCGTTTAATACTACTATCACTGCGACTAATTACCTTTAAATCATGTTTTTCATTGACATTTTCTGGCACCTTCTTTTTGAGCTGTTCCTTAATCAACGACCTAGTTTCCCCCGTTCTTGTCGAGGTTTCAAGACGTACTTGTTCATCGGATCGCGGCTTTTCATTCTTACCTAATGATTCTGCAGCTTGCTGATCGATCTTTACCGTCCAATAAAAAATTCAAATAAATAATCCAAGTTTGTGTATAATTGATTACAATGCAGGAACTACCAAAATTAAACTACAAATCATCTGAATTCAAGAAAATAAAAAAGAGAAAAATATTGGAGATTTACCTGATGGAGGAGAGTTTCAGCGGCTTTGAGCTTGGAAGAGATCCAATGAGCCATAGAACCGTCGGATTTTCGGAATTGAAATTCCTACTGTTGGATCCAATCGCTAAAATGGGTGCTTGACTGTGTTGAATCGCGGGATATTTTTGAGTGTATTGTTAATTTTTTTTTTTNCATTTTCTCTCAAAACCCCACGACGATTTGACGAACTTCGTCTCTCTAAACCCAACGTCGAAGTCGAACGTCCACACTCCAGCGTCAGTGGTAGTCTGGTAGAGTATGTATACTTCGTTATTTTCTATTCGTATTTTCTTTTTGTAGACTATGTATACTTCGTTATTTTCTATTCGTATTTTCTTTTTTTCTTATTTTTTTTGTTATAAATGCAGAAAATGCAAATCTGCAATAAACTTCAGGAATTAAGAATTGCTTGGCCATTCTCAATTTTGGGTGTGTTTTGATCGACTTAAAGGGAAATATATCTATGCATTCGCAAGTCCCTTGTACAAAATAGGAAAAGGCTCTTCCCTGTATTCGTTATGGATGCCCTTCTTTTATTGAGTGGGTTGCTTTGAATTGAAACCCTGGATGTGAAGAGATGCTGTTTCTGGATATTAGGTGTCATGCCGAGTCTGATTAGAAAATTTCTGGTTTACAAATATGGATTTAAGCTCGTGAATTTTAGGGGCCTTTTGATTTCTCTTGAGGTTGCCAATAGTTAATTCCTGGAGGTTGTACTGGGGAAGAAGTTAAACTAATAACTAGTGGAGTGGGTCGAGTGGGAGGGGGATTAATGTAAATGTAATTCATCCAATTTAGTTAAACTAATAACTAGTCACTTTGTTTCAGCCACATATATATAATTGTTATTGGATAGTTATTTGATGGATATTTGGTGGACTATACTATTTTATGTTTTAAATTTATTGATGTTGGAAGACTATATTAATGTTGTTTTAAATTTAGTGTTTTGGTGACTTTAATATTTGTTTACAGGTTGTCCCAACCCGACCAACCCAATCCAAACTGACTGACATTTGGTTGGGTTGGGTTGGGTTGGGTTGAACATCAATCAAACCGATCACGTTGGATTGGGATAAAAATTGACCCAACCCAACCCAATCCACGCCCACCCCTACTCACAGCATTCCCATGAAAACAAAAAGGTTGAAGGTTGACACTTTCTTCTTCCTTAACTTCAACCCACACCGGTCATCATTGGAACCCACATTGCCAATCGTTATCGGCACCGCTTTCCGAAGACAATCTCCACCACTCAAAGGACGTAGGGTAGACTATGAAAATTGAAAATGTCGATGTGCAAAATATGAAGTCAAAATTAGAGCAATTTGTGACACAATTGAATCAATTGAGGGTATACTCATCATTATTTGGTGTTGTTGAGGGATTATGGGTTGAATTTGGTGTAAAAAGACCAATTTTGTGGAAACAATACCCAAACCATGTGAATTGATGGAATTGCCTCGTTTTGTTGTCAAGCCAAACCTCTGTCAAATGGAGCTGTTTTTGGACGATGTCTCACCATGAATTGGAGCACCTGAATGAGATGAATCGATTGGCAACAATGCCCGACTGTATGTGCCATTGGAGTTACCGAATTTTAAAGTAGGACCGCACAACTATATGAGTTTTCTTGGTTTTATTTTCAAATGTACAGTGACAAATATGGTGGCAATAGACGGAGACAGAATTGTTAGTGGGTGGGGGTGATGTCGACAGTGTGGGTCGAAGGTGGTGCGGTGACTGTTTTGGGTAAGGTTTGCCAGAGAAGAAGATAGGCGGTTTTGATTGGGGATGGGGTCTTTTTGGTTTTTTATTTTTTATTCCTAATTTTTTTTTTATTTTTTATAATATGAAATTAACTAAGTTACCATTTTATCCTAACCAAATTTGGTCAATATTAATTCTTTGGTCAACTAATGGTCAAAGTGAAGGTTTTAATCCAGTTGGACCTCTACTGCATATTTTCCAAAGGTTAAGGACTTTTGTTGGCACAAAACGAATGTTAAGGTAAAGTTTGCAAAAATTGAAAATGTTTAAAATCGTTACTTCAATTTTCCTTTTAAACTTTTCAAAATGTCAATTAGATTTTTACGTATATCACAATGAATTCACCAAAAATTCACGAATCTAAAAAAATGTAACAGGATGTGCCTGTCATCTCCAATGAGACCTTCGTGAGCCCATATGTAAGCATATTTATTTATTTGGAAAAATTAGAGTGTGTTCGAAATCTTACAATGTAATAATAAAAACAATTATTCAATATGAACAACAATGACTAGTTTGTGTAGAAGCAAAGATCACATCAATGCATATAATTTCTTTAGTCCCCTGCAGTATTGAATCAGCCCTTTTATCATTTATCTCTCAAGTCTTTTTTTACTGTTTATTTCATGAATTCTGCCTACCATTTGATGAAATGCCTCTTCCACGTTCAAATTCTCTTTAGCAGATATTTCAATAAAGACTATTTCTTCTAGTAGTGCTGAACTTTGCCCATCTTCTACATTGACTTTTCTTGAATTACTCAAATCAGACTTGTCGCCTACTAGAATAATCATCGTGTCTGAGCCTCCAAACTCCTTTCTTCGTATGGCCATTTTTTCTCGAATGTCACCCTCCTCGTTATGTCGGAGACGAGCCAGGAGCAAGGCGCCTAGCTCTCCTCTGTAGTAGGAACTCGTTATGGCCTAAATCTACACAAAAGATTGTTTCTAATGTCAACAAGATTATAGAAGCTTTCTTGGGCGATAATCAAATGAATGAAACCCTTTTTGTGTACGTTTGTCAGTAGTCCATATAATGATAATTTATTCACTACCCCAAAAACAGATTATACATATGGAGAAGTGAAAAATTGTATGGACATCATACTTCATTCTTTATATGGATATATTGGATTTTTTCTTTGTGAATTCCTATACGAAGCTTTTTTAAAATGTATTTCTAAGTATTCGTTGATTATGAACATGTTTTCCTCTAATTCTATGAACTTTGCTAGAAAATTCTTTTCTTAAATATCATTCGAAGAAAACTCAGATTTTCGTCCATTCACCTTTAGTAGTCCCGAATTCTACATTATCACGTTATGCAAGAGAAACCCAGCGTGCCAAAAATGCTGTAGATACAAAGATTTCAACTTTTTTTGGTCCAATTCTAGCCAATCCTACACGCCATATCCCATTTGGTTTACCATGTGACAATATTGATAATGACATTATGGCTGTTCCCAATTGCTGTTGGCGTTGTATTAAAAACATATTAAGAAATCCCACTACATACATTTTGAAATTACATTCCTAGTAACAAGTGTCTCTATCTATCATGAAGGTCCAATGAAACTGTTCCACGTTGCTATGAACTAATTGTCTTATTGGGTTTTCCTTGACTACTTGTCACCAATCGGTGAAAGTATAAGGCGTTAATGCCACGTCAATTATATCAAGTAGTAATAAGTAGCTTAAGAACAAAGCAAGAAATGTATAATAATTCCTTACTCTCAAAAAATTGTCGTTTGATTTTGACCAGCTCTGGGTGATAAGGTTTGTTGGGATAAAAAAGACTAATTAAAATTTGAGTCAAAGTCAACAATTTATTTTAATCACAGAACCCATAAGTATGGGTTTGCAATCACACATTCCGTGAACTTTTACTAAAATTCTGATTTTTATCTAAACCAAACATGGAAACATGAATTATCGAAACACCACCACAGACGCACACGAGAATTTGCCAACCTGAAGCTGGTTTTGCTGCATGCAGATCCACTTTCATGCACTACATCCGAATCCAAGTAGAAAATATGGAATGTAAAGGCATTTTCAGATAAAAGATTAATAATTTTTTTAATCAAAATAACAAAATTTCAAGAAATGTTAACAGAACAAAAGTGTTGATTATAAACTACAACATATTCATTCCTCTCTGAGTATCATAATCTGATAAGTCTCCATTAGCCGGACCAAATGGTGGTGCATTATAACCGTATACATCGAAAACCCTATCATCCGAACCCATGTACCCACCTTCTCTTCCTTTAAAGGTTTGTATTGGTGAAGCCCACGGACCTGGAGTCGAGACATTAGAGCTCGAGGCCTCTTGATTTAGATTTGGTGCGTTATGATTCTGTGGCGAATTTCCGCTAGTCTTTTTGTTGCTGGGATTTGCTGCTGTCAGGGTTATAGATGCCGACTGCTGTTGTTGCATTTGCAGCTGGTTCTTCATTGGTGACTTCGGACGAAGAGCCTCTATTTCGGGAGTAGTAAGGACAAGGTGTGGTGCCTCCGGCGGTGGATTTCTTCCTCCCCCTCCTTGCCAAATTTTTCCGTCCTTATCCATGAAACTCCTAATATATGCCTGAAAATTCCCAAGTTACATGTCAGCATGTTTAGCTAAACTTAAAAAGTGAAAGAAAAAAAAATCATCAGTGAAAGTTCAAGAAAGCCAGCAAAACACGCAAATCTCTTGAACATTGAACTGCCTGCCCTATGGGGCACGGTAATTACACGAGATTCAAATGGATCCTGCTAATGTCATGCATGCCATTTACAATTGCAACAATAAGTGCATGTCACTGGACTACAGAATTTATTGTTTAACACTGTCTAGTACCATCCAATCCTCCATTCCAAACACGACAGAAGTGGCTTAAACAGTAATACAAAACCTGCTTTTTTTCAGGTAATTCCGAGATGAAATAGTTTTTTAAAATTGATTTCTCTTGGAATCAAAGGTTGAACTAAAGAGGTAATTTGCATAAGAAACATTTGGGGAGCCTTGTCATTCTCCTGCTCCCCTTTACTCTCTTCCAACAGAAAATAATAAAGGCCTTTCCTATTTCACTATCTCATCTATCATAAACAATTTCATGAGCAAAGCTAGAAATTATATGATCGGGGAATGGACATTAGCTTTATAACAGCCATCGGTCTCAGCCTAGTATAAACCCCTATTTGGTTTGACTAAAATAAAAATTTTAGTAGATTTTGATGAAAATTGATGAAATGTGTGAGTGAAAAGTTAATAAAAGTTTTGGGTCTCATAAAATGTGCGGTTGATAATGAATTTGAATAAAAAATGAGTATCAAAAAATTGGGGCCAAACAGGGGCTAAGCATCTACTATCAATCGATTCTGAATATCTTCTTCATCTCGGCATGACACCAAATGTCCTAGAAGATCAACCCACTTTTAAATGCTGATAAAATTTCATTTCACAGAAGTTCGTCAAAAAATTGTGCTGAACGGATAGCACATATCTTTCTTACTAGGACAGCACAAAACTATTCTTTTCCATCGTCTTTTTCCATTTCAAGAAGCCAAAGGTAGAAAAGTTAACCAATGTTGAACAGATAGGAAAGTTTACCTCGGAATTAAAGTTCGAGGAAGATAATCCATTTCCAACTGTCAACCAGCCAGAACGAATGTTATGATCTTCACCGAAAAGCTCAAGCCTTCTCCGTCCAAGAGCAAAATGTTCAATTATCCGATACATATCTTCAGGCTTTGCAGTTGATCCTGCAAATATATTTGGCAGTGAAGTTTATAATACCAGTCAGAACCAACAGAAAATGCAAATCAAAAGAGGGCGTATCTCTGCAGTGCGGTGAAATTATACCCCGATTAGTCAACAAGAATGTAAGAATAATACTTTTCAAGTGTTAGGATTACATGGTAAACATTCAGTTTGATGAATTGCTCGTAACTACTTACCTAAAGGTATTCACTTTTTCTTTTCCTAAGAAAACGAATTCTTCACACTCACATATCAAATCTAGTTTCAAGTAATCACAAATAAAAACCTTAATCCATACTTCAAGATACAAAGTGGCAAAACTGAAAAAAATAAAGGTGCAAAGGACCAGTTTGAAGCTTGATAGAATTGCTTAGAAGCAAACACAGGTATGCAACACTTTAAATTGTTTACTCTCAATTGATGACATGATTATATTTAAATATGTGTTGTCCTGTGGAAGAACAGATGCAAAAAGGACAGAACAAAAAATAGCAGTAAAAATAAAGTACTTAAGATTAAATCGGGAAAATTACAAATCTTTGCAGGTCTAGTTTAAAGCTTGCTTGAATCTATTAAACACAATGGAGGTGTGTAAACGTTTTCAATGCTTAAGCATGAATCCTCATTGTTGGCAAATTTAATATAGAAGTGTTAAACATTGTTCAATCCATTTCCGTCATATAAAAAAGAAAAAAAACATGTAAAAAATCTTGGGAGAGTAGTAATGAAATTCCAAAATCAATTGGAATAACTTTAGAGCAAACCACGTTCCCAGATAAAGCTACTAATTCGCTAGTAATAAGAAAGCTGACAGAAGAAGGTAAGTTTTACAGATGAAGAAAAGGAAAGGGAAAACAAAGAATAGATACAGATACTGAGATGCATGACAAACTGGAAATGTAGTAAATACTTGGCAAGTAAAAATTTCAGTCTAGTATTTCAAGATTGGAAAATAAAGAGGATATAAATTTACAAACGAGTTCAAAGATAAAAATTCATAGCAGGGAAGGGACTACCTAATACTTACTAACAACGGTAAAATCCAAGGTTACACTTACCATAAGGAGGCTCCTCAGCAATTATTACATCAGTGTCAATGTTGGCATGGATTATGTGACCATCAGTACTGCGACGTACAGTTCCTTTTATTCCCATCAAGCAGTGTTCCTTCACAATGATGACAATGCAGCTATGAGGACATAGAATATACCAACACAGATACATTTTCACATACACCCAAACATAAAATTAAAATAGCAACACAGCAGCATGAATGTCAAACTGAATTAACATGATCTATAGCAGAAAAAAACTCCTTACAAACACTTTAAGCCCCCGTTTCGCTCCTATTCTTTCCTCATTAAAAATGAAAAATATGACCGTTATCCATCACATCAAGTCACCAAATTTGAATTTCTATCTCTTGTGTGGAATCCGATTATATTTTTCATTCTCATTCTTCCAAAAATGAGAAACAAACAGGGGCTAAATTGATGCAGTGTAAGTTGATTACTCCACTAATTGATAAAACCATTACACACTAACATAGTTAAATGTCCCAGAATTAATATTTCAAACACACTAATTTTTCAAGATATTACCTATATTACTTTTATTCAGTAAAATAAGTAATGGTTTGGAATTTGCCTGAAATACTGAGTTGAAAGCAAAGCAATGATCCATTATACATTTTTTTTTGAGAAAGCCTTTTATTATTGTTTAGTTTGACAGATACTAAGATCTTCATTCAAATTAAAGTTAAGAGTAATGCATAAAACTACACAATTATATGCCTTCGAAATGGAGAACAAACTAATTTTTAATTGAATGTTAATCTTTATTACTAGCTCAAGGATTTACACATAGATTAGACAATATGTGAAGCTCTTTATCATTACATAGGCATTGAAAATAAGGTCATACGAAATTAAAAGCAGCCTTTCTGTATATTGAATTAAATGAATTTTAATGATTTCTATCATTAAGGACTTTCATCCTAGATACCTGTGAGATAATTGACATCCAATTTAGATTTTTCTCGTCATAATGTTATAACACTATTTCCGTCCAAAAGTTGAATATTCTTTTTTGGATTCATAAATCTTTCTCCTCATAAAAGAAAATAATTGGTGAGAACATACAGAATTTTAGAAATAGTATCTCCACTTATTATACTTAAGCATTATGATAAAGCGGACAAGAATTTATAACCTTTGAGCGCTGAAATAGAGTATGAGAATCGTGACGCAATCCAGGAGTTGCATTTGTTTTATTTGTCTTCACCCAACATATATCTTCACATCTGCGAAATCCCCACTGGATAAAACACGTAATGACAGTTAAACATAAAAAATTTCACATAAATTGAGAATTAAATCACAGAAACTTAATAGGCCCCAATTAAATAAACATATTCTAGAAGGATCAAGAACATGAGTGAAGACGGGGCTGCAACAAACTCTGTTAGAGGGGTTGAATGGGGAGGGAAAATCAGTTACAAGTAGCTTATAAATAGGGAAGAGTTGAAGGAGCATAAGCATGCAAATTAGTGAGTGAAAACTATATTGTGGAGTACAGCCCTCTCGAAAGGCTGATTGTATTTCCTTTTTTTTTTTTTTTTTTTTTTTTTTT
>NC_036246.1:38987669-39025191 GCF_002742605.1 Olea europaea var. sylvestris | reverse complement strand
CCTTGGTCGAGCAGTACAAGAAGTTGGAAGTTGATGATGATGACGTCGCGGCTGAATTGAACATCACTTCCTCTCGACAGAATGAGGATTGGGAAAAATTTAGGGAACGAATTCGTTCTTTATGGGGTAAACTGTAATTAAGACATACGATATCTTTTTTTTTTTTTTTTTTGTAATTCGTCTAACCATCAATAAATTTCTATAATTTCTACAATTATTCATCTATTTCATTAAATCCTTGGGTGGTTCCTATAAACTGGTATCAGAGCAACGATGTTATGGCAATGACAACAAATTTCAGCAAGGAAATGGAAGAGAGTTGGGTGGGGCTCGATATTGAATCAATTAGAAAGGATGATAAGCAACTGGAAGAGGGAGACCGAGAGGAGAATTTAGGATTGGATTCACAAGGGAGTGATAGATCTCTAAAGAGGAGAATATTTTCTCTAGTAACCAATTATTGGAGGTAGAGAAAATAGAAGCGGCAACATCCTGTTTAGACTGCGAAACATGGAAATGGTTATAGGAGGTAGATCAACTACGACCGGTGTGAACTTGGGATGAATTGAAGTGCTTGAGGTGGGATCAATTTTGTAGGAAGGAGGTCTCCATGGTTGAGGAACTTTCAGCATGTAAACAGTCATGTATGAGGAAAGGAGATACAGCGGTGACAGAATTGCTGCCTATGAATTCTGATGAACAGATCCAAGCCCATGAGCTTGGGAAGAGGACAAAGGGGAGTAGGTTCCGTGAGCAAAATACTGCAGAGAACAAAATCGGTGGAGATGAAGTAATCATCAGTGGCAGAGCAAAGGGAGAGAGGAAAAAGGGGCAAAAGCCAATTCGCCGAACCAATTCTTACCTCTGAAACTCCACGGCAACCTGATGAAGTTTGGGCAAATGCAAACAATTGGAACTGCAGAGAAGAACTGAGAAAGACAGAGACATGCGGTCGTGGGCTCAAATTGCCAATTTCTGAGATATTAGTTGCAAACAAATTCTGAAGCGGTGATGGACGCATTTTGATTAGTGGGTTGAAACCAATTATGAGGGCTGAGGTGAGATGCTAAAGCCTAGGGGTTTAGGCCATAAATAGTGAGTTAGCCCAACAAGTGGAAAAATGCAATGAGTCTGGGAAACAACTCAATTTTGGCCCAAATAAAATAAGACATAATTCTAACCACTTAAATACAGCTTCTAGCCCACTAGTACACTCTTATCAAGCCCCTTTTTACACTCAATTAACCCACATAGTCCACCCACCACACCAAACCAACCCAAAACCAGCAGCAAGCTTAATCTGACAACTAACATTCGCGAAGGGTGCTCCTCCATTTAAGAAACTCATCGACACCAAGCTTCATCTGAAGAGGAGAACAAGCTGGTGTTACCGCTGTGATGTAAAATATAATTGGGGGCATAGGTGTCGAAATAAGAGCTGAGGATTTTGGTGGTACAAGAGGAAGGAGATGATCCATGGAAAGTTCAAGGGGATAAAGAGGACGAAGTAGGTGAATTAGGGGAGATATCACTCAATTATGTGGGAGGACTAACCACATCAAAAACCATGAAAATCAGGGGCTCAATTTTGAGGCTGTCAGTAATAGTCTTGATTAGTTGTGGAGCTACACTTACCTTCATTTCGGCAAAGTGGGTTGGTCAATTGGAGCTGCAGACCACAGACACTACGAGCTACGTGGTTCCTATCACCTTGGTTCATTTTTTGGAAAGCCCGCAAAGGGGTGCGACAGATTATGGAATTTGTATGAATAACATTTTAATGGTAGGTGGACGATTGGCTACACAGGCTAACAACTATAACAAGCTTACTCTAAAAATGGTTCAGCCATATGGAATTTCGAATTTTGAAGTTGAACCACACTTCCACCTTAAGGACAAGGTGAATTTTGGGGCAGCGGATAATTAATAGGCCCTAATTAAATAAAAAGATTCTACAAGGGTCAAGAAGATAGGTGAAGGCTTTGACTGCAACAAACTCTGTGAGAGAGGTTGAATGGGGAGGGAAAACCAGTTACAAGTAGTTTATCAATAGGGAAGAGTTAGAGGAGCATAAGCATGCAAATTAGTGAGTGAAAACTATATTGTGGAGAGTAGAGTCCTCTCGAAAGGCTGATTGTATTTCCTTTATTTCTGTAATTCATCTTACCATCAATACATTTCTATAATTTCTACAGCTATTCATCTATTTCATTAAATCCTCGGGTGGTTCCTACCAAAACTAAGGGGCAGTAAAGAGACAAAAAAGTGGGGCAGTAAATATTGACAAAAAGAAAATAACATAAACGTGACCAATTCATAAGTAATTTATCTTCTTGGAGAACTCATTCTTTACCTTCTTTAGACATTGTCTGCCTTGCTCTAGCCCAACACCATCACCAACCCAAAGGAAGATGAAAGATGGAGTGTCTGCAATTGCCTATAGATAGAAAAATGATGAATCAAATGTATACAGAGTAAGAAAGGAAAAAATTATAATAACCAATGAATGTGGTCCTGAGGGTGCATAATTTAACTCAAAGGGGAAATAATGAAAGAGAATACGATTCAAGTGATACATTAAATTGATGTCAAGAATAGCAACATGGATCACAACCATAACATTTTTATGAAAAGATATAAAAATAAAGAAACATCGGAGCATCAGAAATACATGCAATACCTACCTCAATCTTGAGATTCATTATTTCTTCAAATGTCCAGTACTCCATATGATCAGTCACTCCAGGAGCTCGGTGAACATATTCCTCCCAAGGTGGGTCAACGAGAATTACATCAAACTTGGTCGCAAAGAATTCTGGAGAAAGCACCTGCTCCCGCAGATCACACTTATAATACATAGGAGGAGAGGAAGATTTGGCAACAATTTCATCCTTTTTCTGTATAAGCTCCCGAAGCTTTGGATAGTCCTCCACGACACTAGAGAGCTCCAATTCCCTTATAAAATTCTGGGGACGCATACCAGTGTCGACAAAATTTTGAGAATAATCGTTCTGCTCTCCTCTAGAAGGAGCTTTGCCATGAGGTCCATTAGATCTAGAAGGAACCCAGCCCCCAGGGGCTTTGTCTTGAGGTTGTCCACGGACTGCTGGAGCATTAGCAACAAAATTAGGGCCAGACATGTTAGGAATCGATCCCCTTCCAGGTCCTGATGGATTGAAAAACAAAGCCGGATTTGGTGGATTTCCGATATTAGGGGGAAATCTAGGTCCCGATGGCCCAGGAGGAACAGGTGGGAGACCAGGTGGAACAGCAAGCATATTCATCTCAACACCTCGAGCTCCAGGCCAAACAACAGGAGGTTGAAACGGTGGAATAAATACTCCTGGAGAAATTGGAGGAACAGGAGCAGGGGACATGTTTGGATTTAGAGATTGCATAGGTCCAGGAAGAGGCATTCCAAGCGGTCCAAATGGTGATCCAATCAAGGGTATTGGAATACCAGCCTGTTGATTGTCTCTCCCTGGATGCCTACCCCTTCCCCCTCTCCCTACTCTACTTCCCCTGACACCTTGAAAAGCACCTCTACTGAAGGAACCTGGCTCTGGATTTCCAAGTGGGAGTTGTGAGCCACTGCTAAAACTTTGGCTTGCAGCACCATGATTCGACCCAACACCTCTCTGGAGTCTAGAATTTTCTGTCTGATTATCAGTGTCATCTCTCCATGAATCTGGCATTGTAAGGCCACCATCCATGAATCTTTCTTTTGAACCTTCACCAGACGATCCGGATGCAGGAGTGTTTTTTGACCTTTCCAACCTTGAATAACCAAACTCTTCATCACGTGGGGCTGATTTATTGTCAGATTGAAGAACAACATCACTGCTTCTTGCAAAAATTGATCCAGACTCCTCTCTTCCATAATCAAATGACTTGGTCTGGATCTCAATCACATCATAGTTATCATTTGATATCCCATACTTTGATGAGGTTTTCACAGCTTCAGTCCGGCTTCCATCTTTTCTACCACCAATGCGACCATGAGGTCTTTCACCATCAATCCTCTCACGTCCACGCCTTGAAAATTCCCAATCTCTTCCCAGATTATAGGCTACTTCCCCATCTCTTGCTTCCTTGTCTTGCCTCCTTTTCCAGTTATCTTTAATGTTTTCCCTATCCCTACTTTTGTCACCCCAACTTTCATCTCTTTCTTTGGATCTATCATCCCACGAGCTATCTCTACCCTGTTCTTTCCTCCTGAAACTAGTGCTCCTTTCATAATCCATGTCAAAATTGTCTGATTCATAATGACGCCTTCCACTCCTCTCAGGTGTCCTGGACACAATGGAACTGTCAACCTCTCTCCTACTTTTGTCTCTCGCCTCTTCATCTGCATTGAAAGACCTCTCACGGATGTCAACATCTCGACTAATTGAGTTTCTCAACTGTCTATTCTCCTCGAATCTCTCTTTACTTGATATATCTTCATGCACAGCACATATCTCAATGTCCTCCAGAGCTTCAGACTTCCCCCTCTTACTCTTTTCTGAATCAGCTCCTCTCTCCTCTCTGTCCTGAGACTTAATACCTTTTTCATCAATTGAGACCAAATCCATGCTTTTGCTATAGGCTGGCTCAATTTTCAGAGAGTCGCTTCTTTCTCTGGAACTATCCAGCTTAGGACCAGAAGACTTACCAACCGCATCAGACTCATCCCATCTTCTGTGAGAGGTTCTTCCATGCTCGGCAGACCCATGTCTCTTTTCTCTGCCACTATCCCTTCTATCTGAATGTCTAGAATCTCTTTCTTGAACCTTTTCATCAATAAAATCATGATCTGAGTACTTTGAATTTGGTTTCTTTCTGTCCCTTTCATCAGCTCTACTGTGTCCTCTACTCTCAGATTTGTCCCCACTCTCATGTCTGTTCTCTGCTTCTCCATCTTGATACCAACTGCTCATTTTTTCCAATGCATTTACTTCTAATTTTTTCTTCATCTGCTTAGAGCGCTCCTTTCTAGCTTCATAGTCATCCTGATCGCTGTCAGCTCTGCTCGAACTAGCCACTCTCTTTCGACTCTCATATCTGTCAGCCGCACTTCTTTTTCTAGCACTGCCATCCAAAACATCAGTGTCTTCCCCACTTCCAGGTTTCCTTGACTTGTTTGACCGGTGTTTTCTCTTATCATCACCATCCCACTCATCATCCTCCCTGACACTATCAATGTTCACCTCTACATCCTCATTTACATCCTGTCTCGCAGATCTCCTTGTGCGTTCAGGTGAACCCATTAGCAAAAGAGACCCTCAAAAGTCGATCTCTCAGCTCTATAAGCAAAAAATTCAATTTAGTCACAAATAATCAGCAGACAAGAAGCATCCTAAGAATTAAGAAATCTTGAAAAGGAGGGAATCGGAAATCATAATCGATATACTTTACACATTAACAGCACATATATAACTAAAGAAATTGACATCTGGGAGTCAACATAATAATTTTTAACAGATACTAAAAATAAATAAGCACGTTTAAAGTTCGAAAATCAAGTTCAATACGTGACAAGTAGTCCATTCCATAGAGAACAAGAAATGTAATCCAACAACCCGACAATTACAGAGAACAAAGGAACCTTCCCGTTGAATCTTTTTCTCTATTTCACGGTGACAAGCTCTAAGTGATTTTATTTTTCAAAATTTGAGACGAACCAATTTAAAGTGCATCTCAGTAAAGAAATTATATGAACTCTAGATATCTAATGCCAAATTAAACCATTTTTCATCCTTGCACAGGTAATTACTAACCCAAATTAAACCATTTTTCATCCTTGCACAGGTAATTACTAACCCAATTTTACAATTTAAAGCTCAATCAAAATACGTATCCATAATTAACTTAAATTAAGTAACCAAATTCACGTAGAAATATCAGATTCGCATTGCCATAATATGGCGACGGTGTAAAATTAAGGCAAAATGAGACCGAGAATATATGACAACAAAAAGATAAGCAAATAAAACAAATGAAGCAATGCCCATTTCCGATTCATTCACTTAACTTCGAGTAAAAAGTAAAAACAAATATAAAAAAACAAAATACACAACTTATGCTCTACTTTTTATTGAGAGAGAAATCTACTCACTAGAAGTGGTAGCGCTATTACGGTGGTGGATGGCGGCGGCGGAGGAGGAGAAGGAGAAATACCCAGATGGAGGAGGCGACGACAGGAGAAAGGCGGAAGGAGAGAAAAATCGGGCTAATAGTGTTTTGAACCCGAATCATTTAGGCTCGTACCGGGGCATTATCGGGTTTATGCGAGAATTGAGGAAACTGGAAGGATAATTATGCCCCGGATTGATAGTGATTTTTAACTTCAAAAATTGATTTTGTCACCGTTATTTTATTATTTCAATCGTTATTTTTTATTTTTTCACGGACAGATAGATTTTACTTTTCTTCCTAATGATTAAAAAATCAAATTTTATAATCATTATTGAATAAACCCAATATAGTCATTATAATTTTTATTTAGGACTTGTTTAATAGTGAATATAAGAATTGATTTTTTGATAGTTAGAAGAAAAGTGGATTCCACCTATAAGTCAGAAAGTAAAAAAATGATGGCTGAAATAATAAAATAACGATAAAAAAATTGATTTTTTGAGATAAAAATTGCTACCAAACGGGACTTAATATACCACCTTTTAATTATAACTAGGAATGTGTTTGATTGTATTTATTTTCCATGAAAAATATTAGTATTTCAACCAAATTTTTACTTTGAAGTGTTTGATTGCTATTTTTCTCATTGAAAATATGTCTAATTTTTCTTGTTTTTAAGGAAAATATTCTTTTTGGGATGAGTAATTTTTGTTTTCCTTAAAACAATGAAAATATTTTTCATGCCAATTTGTTTGTTATAGCAATTATTTTTCATAACATGTTTTTGTCTAATTCTTTTCTTCAATGTTTCATTAATTAGTACGCCTCGTCATTGATGATAATTTATATCAAAATATTTTGTTTTTATACTTTGAAATGTGGAAAAAGTATTTTTCGCACTTTTCATTTATATATATTTTTAAAATATGATGAAAAAATAAGTAATTTTAACAATTTCAATAAACTTTTAAACATAAAATGTGTTAACTAATGTAAAATGTGTTAACTAACGAAAAGGTGTGTGGATACAAATGACATAAAAAACTGTTACAGACGTAAGTGTAATAATGAACAAAGGTTAAGAACCTCAAACACAATTAAAATGTTGTACAAGAAATAAAAAATGTGATAGAAATATAATTGCCGACTGGCTTGTTTGACCATCATTATATAGAAAAGTAATATTTTGAATAATGATTCTTAGGAGAATGTATAATTAAAAGTATGAAAAAAGTTTAAATTTACGTATAGAACATTTTATTATATGAATACGCGATTGAAATGAGTAAGCTATATTTTAGGCAATGTCTTTTATGAATACACCACATTTTTAGTTTTATTTATTATCACATTTATACTTATAACTTTTTTCTTCCTCGCGTTATTATTTTTAACATTTTATTGTCTTTAATTATGATTTTCGTCTAAAAAATTTATTAGCTTACTTTAAAATAATGGTCAAATATTTAATCGCATTTTTACATTATATTTATTTTGCTTATTTAAGAATATAATGGACAATTGAAATTTTTTAGTCTATCTTGAAAAAAAACTTTTGGAAGTAAATTGTAATCACGAATAATTTATGTTAATTTGAGAATAAAAATGTAACAAAAAAGTTTGAGGTAATAAAAATATGATAATTTGTACATATTTTGAATATATCATACAATTAAATGTAATCTAATTATTAAATTGTGATGTTACTATGCTCTTGTTTTGAGCCTCATTATTTCAAATTATATTATAATATGAAATAATGTCACATGACAATTATTCTTCTATAAGCAAGAATGTTATGTGTTGTTCTAGTGTGAACATGAAGGTATATGGTTGAAAATTCTATTTCATTTATTTCTTAATGCAATTTTCTTCTACTGAAATCAACTCTTATATGCTTGTCTCTTCTATTGTTTCCTTAAATTATATGACAGACCATACCATTATTCTAGAATTTTTTGAGGAGTAGCTTTGTTAATTTCAAGACAGACAGACAGGCTACGAACACTGATATGCAAATATATATCAGAAACTCCACTTTTGAAATGCTTATGTGTTTTTACGGATCTCCTCTTTCAGATAACATGTCAAAGGAACTTATCATTCAGGTAAATTGTGCCATGTAAAATTCTCTCTCATAGACATGCATGCAAAGACTTCTATTCTACATGAATTATCATAAGTTATCAAGTCATTTTCTACAACATTTTTCTTGTATCATTTACCGTGTTGATTTTATTTACCCCGTGTCACTTCTGAGTTAATATGATAGCTACTAGAAATGCATATTTAGAAGGGTGCAAATGATGTCGGTTTATTGTAACATGTCAATATGACACTTGACTTTAGACTTGTCGGGCATCTGGTATTTCATCTCTTTATGATTTAATTCTCCTCTTCTACTAAAAGCTCTTCTTTTACCGATGCAAAAGACTCGGTAGGTTTGTCATAAAGATTTTGAACTATTTTATCCAGCCAAACCATTTGGGGGTAGGTTATGTATAGATGAACAATGCTATAAGTACAGAAAAAATCAACAGAAATTTTACAGAAATAACACTTGACGGGTTTTCCATTGGAAGAGAAAAAAAGAAAGAAAAATAAGCCAGCAGGGTACTGACAAGATACGCCCGTCAAAAGCCTGTACCTAAGGCTTTTTTCATGTATGGATATTAGCATTTTGCTTGGTTTTGATGACGGTTGGAAGCACTTCTGCTGGGATTAAGGTTTTAGATTTTTTTTAATAGGTAATCAGATAATTTTATTAATTAAAAGAGAGCACATAGGAAGTGTATTATCAATTTAAACAAAAAAGAAATAACATGAAATTAGGCAGTCCTATCGGATTAGTAGCCATGGCATCAAACCAAGTATATAAAGTCAGATAAAACAATTATTTGACACACTCTATATTATACCATGAAATCAAAAATACACAAAGTATTCCAGAAATTATTCACTGTAAAAGGTTACAAACAAATCAAACATTTGACACCAAGATTTCATCAAATTTGGGCTCAGAAATCATTGTACCTTTCTGTACAAATAAGAAGCACCAAAGTACCCAAAGCCACACACGAAATCGAACGAGGCTATGACACGACCCGTCCTGAATCAACCTAGTGGACCCGAAACATGATGTGCGCCAATGATAGATGTTGACTAGACGTCAAATCTATCACTAAGGTTGACTATGAGTTACTTCAAAAAAATGCATCAAAATCAAATGCTTATGTAAAACATAATGCGATGGGCCCAAATTATTTACTTCATGCTTCATCAAAACGAGTTATAATAGTCAACATGTCGTATGGCTCTCAATTCGAAATCATTAGGCTCTTCCAACTAAAAAAAATCAATTGCTACCTATAGGAAAAATTACGGAAAAATATAAGAGTTGATAGCTCAATGAGTGGAGAAATTCAAAAATAATTATACTTTTTCAATTTTACATATTTATAAAAAATCGAGTTCATATCATTGAATAATTCACAAGATAATATCATATAATTGTAGCCAAAACGTGAGACATTCATATAACGTGGCAAAATATCATCTCAAGTCATGATATAAATATAAGCTGGTAATCATGCTATAATCTCATCACATCAAATGCACGAAAAAATTCACAAAAAATGTACCATCTGATTAAAATCTGTAATCCGCCCCTCGGGTTAAGAACTTTCGCCACGGGCCGTTGGCTCCCTCCATGAACGAAAATCGGTCTCAAGACCTCTAGTAATAAATTCTAGAACACGGCCAATGCCTCTCTGTGAACTATATGTACACAAGACGAATATCTGGTCAAGATCCTTCCATGTAGGATAGAACACGGTCAAGGCCCCTTTGTGAATTATAAGAAGTATATAATCACGAGCATTTTTCTGGTCGATCTCAACATCACATATCTCAAGTCATAAATGTACCACAAGAAATCTTTGAAATTCCACATAAATCATAATGAAAGAGATTTATGTAGTAATCATAAAATCGAACATAGAATTGCACATACTTTGATAACATACTTAATTTATAAATACTTTAAAAATATTTATATTTTTCTACTCATAGAATTATGCAAAATCAACTCGATTGATAAGTTGTCCCGATATCCGTATTGCCGCCTGAAATATGATATAACTTTTAAATCAATTATTAATTATTTTAAGTGTTACGCCCCTAGTCGAACCACTTCGAAAAGTCTACCACTGCATCATACGAGGTGTCCACCACCAATCCGAAGTGGTTCCAAAGTGACTCCACCACCAATGTCCGCACGCTGCGAGGCACAAAATAATTCTACTGAACCGAACGAAGTGTCCTTGACGTCGAAGCGCAATGCACTCTGAGGTTCTCCTTCAGCGGATCCGCCGCCACTTTCAGAAAGAGATTTGTGTCAAGATCCTCTCTGCCCCCAAAGCTTAATTGATTTGACGTCTCCATGGGTCTAGTTGATGTGACGTATCAATTTTATGCCAACTCAACTCAGAAGAAGTTATTACTCGTCCACTCTATAGACGCGGCTGATTGACGCCTATGAGCAGACGCCTCACACTGTCAAATGCATACACGTGTCCCACATCCAACGGTTCTTCTCACCTATAAATACCCAAGGTTTGACAATAGGCAAACTTTTACAACTTAGCTCTCCATAACAAGAAAATATATATTTTCCTCTCCACTCTCTTACACAACCCGGGCACTGTTCCGATCACCGGATACTAACTTGACTGTCGAAGTGTATGCGGTCGCCACCACCTCCCACTGGCTCCGACTGTGTGCGTCTAACCGTGCATTGATTGTACGCAGGGAGGATCACGTGGAGTAGCTATCGATTGGCCACGTGGGAGGTCCAATTCGCGAGGTCAACAGATTGGTGCCATCTATGGGACACTTCCCGTCCAAAGTTCTACATTCTCCATCGAAAAAGTCATCGAAAAACCATTTACTTACCCTGAAAAGGGTACGTTCTTGAAAAAGAGCAAAGTCGAGTTACAATCCAAATTCTTATCACACTTGAAAAAGAAGTAGATAAGATGAGTTCCAGTAATGAGGACACAAACCCCAGGATGGACGCCTCTGAAGAAGAGGTGCTCCGAAACCCGATCACTGGCGTCGTCGAGGTGAAAGATCGGCCATGCTCACTGATGGAATGACTCAAATAGCTGCGGGCACGAGAGATATCGCAGCTCAAAATATGGCGATGCATGAATTCTTCATGCAAGCCCGAGGTCATCAGGGTTCCCAAATGCCCTAAGGATCTTACCCAGCTCATGAAATCCCTGCGTCTTGTTCCCGAGGCCATATGAGCTAGCCTAGAGAACATCCCCTCGAAAGAAAAGTGGGTATGGAAGTCACATCCTATGTGCAAGGGAGCCAACCAGCAGAACCGCAATTGGGGAACAACTTCCCACCAGAATATGAAGCACAAAGGCCAGTCAGTGTCTTTGACCGAATAGGGTAAGACCCTAGTAATAGGGTTCACTCAGTGCAAAAATCAGTTCAGCAAGAGCAAGAGCAAGAACAAGCACCCCTTCTACCTAGAAATAGGAAAGAGAGAAGAAACTTAGTTGATTGGGGTAGTCGAGGAGGAGCACCTCCACCTCCCCAGAACAGGCAAGATGATGAGGGCTCCGAAGGGCCGTGTCGATCTTATGAAATTGATGATGATGATGATGATGATAACCTCCCTTTCTCAAGGGAGATTCGAAGCTTCCCAATGCTTGCAAATTTCACGTCCCATAAAATCCTCAAGTATGAAAGAAAAGGGGACCCGAAAAAGCACCTCACCAAATACATGACACAGATGAGCCTCAGGGGAGCCTTGCTTGCTTTGAAATGTAGAGCTTTCCACCTAGCCTTGGCCAGAGCCGTCGAAGTATGGTACAACGGACTGCCTCCTCTGAGCATTAGGAGTTGGCCAGATCTGAAAAAGACATTCTTGAACTAGTACCTTTCACGTAGAGAATGAGATGCCCCAATGCAACGCCTACAAGATATGAGACAAGCCCCTAGAGAAATGCTAAAAAGCTACCTCGCCAGGTTTATGAACGAAATCACATATTGAGAACATGTCACTAACAGAGAAGCCCTTTCAGTTTTGAAAGACGGCCTCAACTTGAACACTTTGTTCTAGAGGAATGTACGCAGCAAGAATCCCACCACTTATGACGAACTGGTAGATATGATGAGAGTTGAAATTGTCAGTGAAGAGATGATTGATCATCAAAACAGTGCCTCGCGGGGACTCTTTCCACCTCAGAGGTAAGTAGGTCGAGGACTCGCAGCGTACCTTGTTACCTAGCAATGGACCCAAGCAGGGTACACAATAGCTCCCACGTCCGGACAGGCACTAGATTCTGCCACGCTAAATGCAGTGCCGATATTGATATATGAGAATGCTCCTGTCGAGGTGGGACCATCTGGGGGTACTGACAGTAATCGAAAGAAGAATAAGTGATCAAACAGACCCTTAGAAAGGGCAAGGTTCTACACCTTCTACCAACTCTATGGACACGACACCAACGAATGCAGAGACGCTTCTCGATGCTCATATCGAAATAACTCACATCTCTCCAGAAGGGACGAACATTCTTGCAGATCCGCCTCCCCGAACAGGGGAGAGAGGAGGCACAGAGACCAGTCACCCCGGAGAAGAGAATTGAGGGACGGAGGAGAGTCCAGACAGAGAGATCAGGCCCCATTTTTTGGAGGTCAAATCGTCGTGAAAATCGACACGATCATTAGGGGACCTCACATCAGTGGCAACATTAGGAATGCCCAAAGGAGCTACATAAGGGAAGCAAAGGATCCACCAATACTCATTTACATCGTCAACCAGTCCCAAGAAGCCAATAGGATGGCCCCGATTACCTTCTCACAAGAAGATGCACAAGGAGTTCACCACCCCCATTATGAAGCGTTGGTAGGAAGAGTCGTAGTGGCAAGAAACGGACTCAAGCGCATGCTCGTCGACAATGGCAGCTTGGTGAATATACTGTTCGGCTCTACCTTCAATAAAATGCAAATTGAACATGGGTTAATCCCCATGATTGACCCACTACTTGGATTTACTGGAGACAATATCGTCTCACGAGGACGAATTACTCTACCCATCGAGATGGGTTCAGCTTCCCTAGTGGCCCAACATTTCATGAAATTCTTGGTAGTAGACCACAAATCAGCCTACCACGGAGTATTGGGCAGACCCACCTTGAAAGATCTTTGGGCTGTCACCTCCATCCATTACTTGTGTATGAAGTTCCCAACTGAGCATGAAATGAAATTGCTACGGTCCGAGGCGACTAAATGGGCTCCAGAGCATGTTACCTAAACTCTCTGTGGAAATCAGAGCCCCGCACTGTTAACGTGATCATAACAGAGGTTGTGAACGAAGCCGACTTGGACGTGGAAATGCTCAGCGCCCCTGAACAAGGGCATACCTCCGAATAGAAGGAAGACATCGACATGGAAGAGGCCCCTGAAGAAGGGCACCTTTTTGATGAGTTAGACCCCCGAATAACTGACTCAGAATCGAATGCGACCCCAATGGAAGAACTTGAAACTTTCTCCATCAACCCAGAGGACCCCAGTCAGGTCTTGCGAATTGGAAAGACACTGTCCCCCGAAGGGAAAGAAGAAATGATAAACTTCCTGAAAAGGAACTTGGATGTCTTCGCTTGGAAACACGAAGACATGGTGGGAATAGACCCAAGGATCATTAGCCATCACCTTAACATCAACTTCTCATGTACCCCACATCGACAGAAAAGATGAGCCCTTAACCCGGAGTGGTACAAGGCGCTCAAAGACGAAGTCAACAAGCATAGCCTCAACGGCTTCATCAGAGAAGTCATCTATCCGAAGTGGATATCTAACCCGGTCCTTATGAAGAAGCCTAGAGGGAAATGGAGGGTGTGCACAGACTTCACGAACTTGACCAAAGCATGCCCTAAAGATAGCTTTCAACTGCCGAGGATAGACCAACTTGTGGATTCCACTGCTGGACATGAACTCTTGAGCTTAATGGATGCGTACTCAGGGTACCACCAGTTACCTATGTTTCGACCTGATGAGGAGGCCACATCGTTCATCACATACAGAGGACTGCTACAAAGTCATGCCTTTCGGATTAAAAAATGTCAGAGCTACATATCATAGGCTAGTTAACATGATGTTTGCCGAATGCATTGCCAAAACCATGAAAGTTTACGTGGACGACATGCTAGTTAAAAGCCTCCAGGCAAACGAACACGTAAGTCACCTCGACTAGACCTTTCAGATTCTTAGAAATATATAAAAAGAAGTTGAACACCCTCAAATGCACCTTCGGCGTGGCTTCGGGTCAGTTTTTGGGATACATTGTGAACCAAAGGAGAATCAAAGCAAATTCTGTAAAGATTAGGGCCTTACTGAAAATGAGGTCACCTCAGAAGCCGAAGGAGGTGCAGAGCCTCAATGGTCGGATAGCCGCGCTCAGTCGCTTCATCTCCAGGGCCACTGATAAGAGCCTACCCTTCTTTAAAGTGTTGAAGTAAGGAAAGAAGTTCCAATGGACTGGTGAGTGCGAGGAAGCCTTCCAAGCGCTAAAGAAGCACTTAGGAGAGGTGCTTATGTTATCCAAACCTGAACCACAAGAATCACTACTGTTGTTCTTAGCGGTCTCGGATGAGGCGGTCAGCACAGTCCTAGTCAGAGAAGAAAACGAACACCAATTGTCGGTATACTATGTCAGCAAAGTACTACTTCCAGTAGAAACATGCTACCCAGACATGGAGAACTGACACTCGCCCTTATCACAACATCAAGGAAACTCAGGCCGTACTTCGAGGCCCATTCAATTGAAGTTCTCACCAACTTCCCATTAAAGCAGGTGTTGTAAAGAACGGATGCTTCGGGCCGCTTGCTAAAATGGGCAATTGAGCTTAGCGAGTTCGACCTACTGTTCCGACCCCAGCATACCATCAAGGGCCAAACCCTTGCAGATTTTGTGACTAAATTTACCAAAGCCCCAGAAATGGAGGCGACAATGGAACCAGTCAAGCCCCCAACATGGAACCTATTCACGGATGGATCCTCAGGAGAAACTGGCTCCGGAGCAGGGATCGTCTTGGAAAGCCCAGAAGGCCACAAGCTATATTGCGTAGTAAGGTTCGACTTCAAAGCCTTGAATAATGCTGTATAATATGAGGCCCTTCTAGCAGGCCTTAGACTTGCAAAAGAAATGCCGGTCAGAAGTCTCCTAGCAAGCAGCGACTCTTAACTTGTGGTGAGTCAGGTCAACGGGAACTTCGTGGCCAAAGACAGTAGCATGGCTGTATATTTAAAATTGGTTTTGGACCTAGTTCCTCATTTCGAAAGGTTCAAACTAATCCAAGTCCCACGCCTCAAGAATACTCTTGCAGACGCCCTGTCAAAGTTGGCCAGCGACAAAGATTCAGAGCTACTAAAGATTGTCCCCATTGAACGTTTGTCGAAGCCCTCCATCTCCGGAGGTGACGAGTTGTTATGGATAGAAAGTACCCCATTATGGATGCAACCCATCATGGCCTATCTTAAGGATCAATCACTACCAGCTTCGAGAAGCGAGGCGAAGAAGTTAAGAAGAAGGGCTGCACACTTCGTCCTTTAAGAGGATGTCCTCTACAAAAGAGGCTTTGCCTAACTACTTCTCCGATGTGTAGGAGGGGAAGAAGCAACGTATATACTCAGGGAGATCCATGAGGAAATCTGCAGAAATCACTCCGGAGGAATGGCTCTGGCACACAAAGTACTTCGACAAGGCTACTTCTGGCCGATCCTGAAAAGGGACGCTTGCGAGTTCCTTCAGAAATGTGACAAGTGCCAGTGCTTCTCAAATATTCAAAGAGAGCCTTCTCAAAGCCTCTCCGTAGTCGCTAGTCCGTGTCCATTCACCAAGTAGGGCATCGACTTCTTTGGTCCGCTCCCAAAAGGAAGAGGAAGCACGACTTTTGTCATTGTCGTCATTGACTACTTTACCAAGTAGGTCGAGGCTGAACCTCATGCCAAGATCACCGAGGCAAATACTATAAAATTCGTCTGAAAAAATATTATTTGCAGGTTCAACATTCCCCACTCCTTAGTGTCTAACAACGGGAGACAGTTCGACAAAAAGAAGATGTGAGACTTGTGCGACAACCTGGGGATAAAGAAGGATTTCTCAACGCCTCATCACCCCCAAGCAAATGGGCAAGTTGAGGTAGTAAACAAAACCATCAAACATACCCTGCAAGGAAAGCTTGACACCTCGAAGGGGGCTTGGGTCGATGAGCTTCTCCACGTCCTCTAGGCCATCTGCACAACTAGCCAAACCGCGAAAGGGGAGACACCCTTCTCAATGACCTACGGAGCCAAATCCATGAGCCCGACCGAGGTAGGAGTCCCCTCACATCGTCATATACACTTCAATGTGATCAAAAATGATGAAACTCGAATGGACGAACTCCACCTCCTTGAAGAAAGGAGGGATACCTCCCAAGTGAAACTGGTTAAGTATCAAAGAAAGATGACCCGCTATTACAATTCCAAGGTCAGAAATCGAACTCTTCGATTGGGGGACCTCATCCTTAGAAGGGTCTATCGATCATCAAAGCCAGTTGGGTCTGAAGTGTTTGGACCGAACTGGAAAGGTCCTTATCGCATCAGCAAGGAGTCCCGACCTGGTGCTTTTGAAATTGAAGACATCACAGGGAGAGTGCTGCCTCATCAATAGAACATCGAACACTTGAGGAAGTACTATCAATGATGAACGTATGTTCCGATCCGATCTCAATGTTGTCTAATAACTGTTTGTCATGATCCGATCTCATTTGTAACTTCCCTATCTTACTAAGTGCTGAAATTACCTTAGTGAAGGATGATGTAACTTCTAAGTAATGATACTTCAGTTCTTTGTGTCACATCGGTTAATGAATCGTTACCTCAGTTCTTCAATATATTATTAGTCTGATCTTCTTTTATCGACTGGTTATTGGTAAGTAGTGCTTAACATTTACTTAAGTGCTTATCATTCATTTACTCAAGTATAGATAGTTCAACACAAAGAAAAGGAAGAAGCAATAATACTTAAAATTTCATTCTATTCATTTCAAACTAAGTTACAAAAGGAAGGCCGAAGCCATTACAAAAGTAGCCCTATTCTACTGGGACGATGTCTTTCGCCCCGGCCTCCGATTCAACTTCCTCTGGGGCTTTTGGAGCTTCCTCAACAGCCCTGTCAGGCCGGCCTCCAATGGGCCCACCAAACTCTGCCTCCAAAGAGGATATGTCCAAAGTCGTGTGGACATCCTTCAGCCGACCCAACGGTCCTTGGGCACTCCAAGAGGCTTAATAGTTGGCAAAGTCATCGTACAGGGGGTGCTCCTCGAAATGATCAATGAAGTTCTGCACAGCTACCTCTCCTGCCGACCTCAGCCCCTCCTTCAATGAAGCAATCTCTTCAGCCTAGGCCCCCGCCCGCGATTTTAGCTCAGCCTTTTCCTTGTTGGAGGCCTTCAGAGCTGAAGTAGCCAGGCGGTGGTACTTGTTGGCGTGATCAATTCACCTCGTTAGGGCAACCACCTAGCACTCAGTTTCGTGCAGCTCCTTCTTCAGCCTCTCAACATCAGCATTGGCTCTCATCGGTTGGCCCTCAGCCTCCTGCTTCACCGACTTCGCCTCAGAGGCCTTCTCCCGGGTGGCCTGGACTTCATTTCTGTATTGCATCGCCTCCTCGAGGCACTTGGCCAGGTTAGTGTTTTTGGCCCTCAAATCTTTGATTAGACCCTCCAGCTGGACACTTGTACTGAAGGCCCTGGCTATGCATGCACTGTTGGCCACCACGAGATCTTCGACAGTGCACGAGGCAATGTGGTCCTTCACTCCTCGGTCCATTACTTGTTATGGACCGCTGCCGTCTCAGGAGGTAGAGCCTCTAGCACTTCTTTCACGGGCTCCTTAGTGTTCATGTCCAAAAAGTCTACCTCCTTTGTGGGGTGGACCCTTTTTCTCATCGGCTACCCTAACACTTGAGATATTGGAACGGTTGAAAGTAGAGCTTCAGCTAAGGCAGCAAAGGTGGCAGGGACAGCCACGAAGGGTTCAGCAACCTTCTCCCTTAGGGTTACCCCAGCTGGAATTGTTGTCTACCTCAGGGCTGGGGTTGGTCTCGCCACGATGGGCCCCTTTAAAGAGCACGCGGAGTTCTTGCCCTTCCTCAGCAGATTCGCCTTAGAGTTTTCTTCAACCTCCTCATTCGCCATAGGTTGAAGCCTCTTACTAGCATCAACCATATCCTCCATCTACTTCTCGTAGGTAGATGAAGAGGTCTTAAAGGCTCTCGCCCCGACCATCATCTTCTGAATTGTCTTGAAATTGGGCCTCAGAGGCATCTTCTTGTTGAAGTTATCTACAAGAAAACAAGCAAATTATTACAAGTATGAAGAGGTCGAAAATCTCACGCAATATGGCCACTTCGTAAATCTACTTTGGGAAGTCATCAGGTTGTGTGTTACGAAATGAATATTCTTCCTGATCGGCTTGTGGTATGAGCTCTTCTTCGAGAGCAGCTGGTAGACGATGCAGATTATGTCAAAGTCATCGGTGTATATCTCACACCGAGGAAGGGTACCTTCAAAAAGCAAACAAAGAGTAGTTACGGTCCGAATCGAAGAAGAATAAACAAAAATGTAAAGCAACGGTACTTACTAAGTGTGGAATACTTCGTAAGGACCGTAAGAGGCGTCAGGGGGTCCCCCTCCATTGTGTGCCATCTCCCGACAGTCCAGCACCACGAGCTCTTCCATTCTTTAATGGAACTCAGCAGATCGAGAACGAATGGAGTATGGGAACCCCATGAAGTCAGATAATGTCACCCCCTAGTCTTGTCCTCCCCAACTACTACCTTAGGGATGTATAGGGTCTGAGAAACCAAGAAGAGGATCTCCACCCTGAGCAATGCCTCCTTCCATAACATCTAGGACCCTACCATTTGGCTCTAGGAGTTCGGGTTCAGCTGAGTCGGGGTCATATGAAATCAGCACTAGCCTAAAGAAGGGATGGAGAGGGAGCCTAAGTCCAATCCTAAAAAGTGCCTCACTCACGGCCACACACCCCGGCCTAGGATAACAGGCCCTCTCATCAGGCTCCTGTAATATCAGTTCTACACTATTAGGTATCTTATATTCAGCCCTAAGTCTACCTAGATCGGCCTCCTTCAATTTCGACGGGTAATCTGAAGCCCCCCAGTGTTCTGATGTATCTACCGGGCTGTGTGGCCTTTTCCAAATATTTCTCCTCCCAATATCACCTTGACGACCTCGCTGGGCATCACCAAAATAGGCTCATCTACCCTCAACATCTCTAAATTCCTTCTCGAAGCCCCACTACCATACGAAACCATTGCAGAATAGAGAAATGTGAAAAAACTTGGGAAAATACTTACTGAAACTCAAGAAACTGGGGGACCTACGGTCGAAAAAGATCAACAAACAAAGTAATATCACCGAAAATTGGAAATGTCGTCGAAAAACGCTTGTACAACGTCGAAAAACGCAATAATCTTGAGAGGAAATGGATTTTCTGATTTCGCAAAAGTGAAAAACTCCCAAAATGCTCAAGTTCACCTTTTATAGAGCGTCCCAGTTGATCTCCACCGTTGAATTCAAATGCAATCAATCTAGGTCATCCATCGCATCATAAATCTGAGCTGTTGATATGAAACACCAGATTTGATCTACACCCAAGATCTAGCTGTGACCCTCACGCTTGCATAAAATGCGTCGCCTCGATCACCATCAGCCATCTACAATAAGTAGCTGTAGCAGCCTTTTTTGAGAATGGGCATCGCACCCAACTGTCGCCTTGAAAATACGCGATAGCTGTTAAATCATTTGACGTCAGAAATGTTTGCCTCAGATCGAAATTCTCAGCTTTACAAAGTTTAGACGCACCTGACATGAAGTCCCCTATAGGTCATCACCTCGGTGGCTGCGTTCCCTCCTGTGCTTTACAAAGCTTTAGCCATCTCTCAACGCGTCGTCCCCTGTGGGTCAGCGCACCGATGACAGATGAGCTCCTCACTCTACTTTACAAAGTTTAAATGCACCCGACGCGGAGTCCCCTGTGGGTCATCACCTCGGTAGCTGCGTTCCCTCCTAAACTTAATAAAGCTTTAGCCATCTTCCGCATCGATCTCAGATGAGCTGCTCACTCAGCTTTACAAAGCTTAAAGATGCACCTGATGCGGAGTCCCCTGTGGGTCATCGCCTTGGTTGCTGCGTTCCCTCCTAAGCTTTAGCCATCTCCCGCATCGGTCGTAGATGAGCTCCTCACTCAGCTTTACAAAGCTTAGGCGCACTTGACGGAGTCTCCTATGGGTCATCGCCTCGATAGCTACATTTCCTCCTAAGCTTTATAAAGCTTTAGCTATCTCCTGCATCGGTGGCAGATGATCTCCTCACTCAGCTTTACAAAGTTTAGACGTACCTGACGTGGAGTCCCCTGTGGGTCATCGCCTCGATAGCTGCGTTTCCTCCTAAGCTTTACAAAGCTTTAGCCATCTCTCATATCGATCACAGATGAGCTCCTCACTCAGCTTTACAAAGCTTAGATGCACCTGATGCGGAGTCCCCTGTGGGTCATCTCCTTGGTAGCTGCGTTCCCTCCTAAGCTTTAGCCATCTCTTGCATCGGTCGCAGATGAGCTCCTCACTCAGCTTTACAAAGCTTAGACACATCTGACGCGGAGTCTCCTATGGGTCATCGTCTCGGTAGTTGCGTTCCCTCTATCTTTACAAAACTTTAGCCATCTCCTGCATCGATCGCAGATGAGCTCCTCACTCAGCTTTACAAAACTTAGATGCACACCTGATGCGAAGTCCCTTGTGGGTGATCGTCTCTGTAGTTACGTTCCCTCCTAAGCTTTATAAAGCTTTAGCCATCTCCCGCATCGATCGCAGATGAGTTTCTCACTCAGCTGTACAAAACTTAGACGCACCTGACACGAAGTTCCCTGTAGGTCATCGCCTCGGTGGCTGCGTTCCCTTCTAAGCTTTACAAAGCTTTAGCCATCTCTCAACGCATCATCTCCTGTGGGTCAGCACACTGGTGGCAAATGAGCTCCCCACACAGCTTACAAAGCTTAGACCTTCTGACGCGGAGTCCCCTGTGTGTCATCGCCTCGGTGGATGCGTTCCCTCCTAAGCTTACAAAGCTTTAGTCATCTCCTAACACGTCGTCTTTGTGGGTCAGTGCATCGGTGGCGGATGAGCTCTTTCCTTAAGCAGCACTGAAGCTTTAGCGCCTCAGTCGAAGATGTGTCCCGACCTTCAGCTTCACGAGCTTCAGCATTTCCCACGCGTCGTCTCTGTAGGTCAGCGTCTCGGTCAGAGATGTATCTAGATCCTAAGCTTCACAAGGCTTTGGCCTTTTCCCAACGCACCATCCCCTAAGGCCAGCACCTCGAGAGAAGATGAGCACCTATCCACATCTCTTTGGTGAACACAAAAAATCGATCCACAAGCTTTTGGGCCTTCTACACACTTCACCCTTCCACGCCAATTCTCTATCACAAACTAAGGCAGGCATACTCGATCGGGAAAATAAGTTCACCCATGATATAAACATTCATGCCTGAACTTGGGGGACCACTGTTACGCCCCTAGCTGAACCACTTCTAAAAGTCTACCACTGCATCATACGAGTTGTCCACTACTAATCCGAAATAGTTCCAAAGTGACTCCACCACCAATGTCCACACACTGCTAACGCGCTACGAGGCACAAAACAATTCTACTAAACCGATCGAAGTGTCCTTGAAGCAGAAGCGGAATGCACTCCGAGGTTCTCCTTCAGTGGACCCGTCGCCACTTTCAAAAAGAGATCTGTGTCAAGATCCTCTCTACTCCCAAGGCTTAATTGATTTGATGTCTCCATGGGTCTAGTTGATGTGACGTATCAACTTTATGTTAACTCAACTCGGAAAATGTTATTACCCGCCCACTCTATAGATGCGACTGATTGACGCCTATGAGCAGATGCCTCACATCGTCAAATGCATACACCTGTCCCACATCTAACGGTTCTCCTCACCTATAAATACCCAAGGTTTGACAAGAGGCAAAGATAATGAGACTCTTACATCTTAGCTCTCCATAACAAGAAAATATATATTCTCCTCCCTACTCTCGTGCACAAACCGGGCATTTTTCCGATCACCGGATACTAACTTGACTGTCGGAGTGTATGCGGTCGCCACTACCTCCGCTGGTTCCGACCGTGTGCGTCTAACTGTGCGTTGATTGTACGCAGGGAGGATCACGTAGAGTAGCTATCGATTGGTCACGTGGGAGGTCCAATTCGCGAGGTTAACATTAAGTAATTTCAATAATTAAATAGGCGATATCCAAACTTAATGATTTCGCATTTAAGCGATTTATACAATCTCTTTAATCATTAAAACTAGTTTTTCTTTTACTTTACTCAGTTTCATAGTTTATTACACTTAACCCCTTCAAAAAAATTGAACTTAATCTAACAATTTGACAACTATAAAATTAAACATAACTTGACAATAAGTAACTTTTTATTTACCTTTCAAAATTGAGGAATTCAAGCTTAATAGTATAATTCACTTAATTTCTAACACGTTGGCGAATTTATTTATTTTTCCTTCTTTTTCTTTTTTCTTTTTTTATCTTTTTCCTTTCTCTTTCTCTGTGCTCTCGGCTTCCTTGGTACGTGTTAGTGTGTGTTTTTGTTTAGGTTGTATATATTTATGTATATAATAATATAAATGGATTTGGATGGCTTTGTCCATCGCCTACCTTTTTGATTTATTTTTTTTAGTTCTTGGCATTTTGACCAATCTTTGATTGACTTGTTTTAATTACTTACTAAGGTATTACAGGCTACTTCAACGAACCAAAGGAAAAACCCCCAAAACAGATATCAACCCTTTCTCCTCACACAAGAATCACTTAGATTAACTTATTCACACAGAATACAGATCCCAAATCATAGAATTTTCAAGGGAAACCCAAAGAAGATGAAGGAGACAAAAAGAAAAGAAAGATAGAAAAACTCAAATTCTAGAGAGTTCAAGAGACGGAAGAAAAAGAGTCCAGTCTCCTAGGGCAACCATAAGAAGCCAATTTATATTAGAAGCTCATCACTGTTGATTTCAATCAGAGGATCCAATGATCCAGAGTATCACACGTGGCCAAATGTTGGGCTCGAATTTCAGGCCTCTTTATTTGAGTTATCGAGCAATGGAAGTGTAGTATTGAGAATGGGCCTAGCCAAGTTTTCATCACAGCCCATTGTCTAAGTTGTAAATCCAAAATTGGCATCACAATCCAAACAATCTCCACCTTGATGCCAATGACTCAAACAGGACACAAAATATAGAAAAAGCAACTTCAGCACATCCATTATTTTTAGGTTCTATAGCTCACTGCACCAAGGTGGACGAAATAGCACCTGCAATTCACACAGAATTACCCAACATCAATTTTCAGCATTTGTAAACAAAACTTTGTTCAGAAGAAGTACCTTAGTTCCTATATCAACAGGATTGAACTCAGTTGGGATTTTTTTCAAGTATAACAGAATCTTTGTGAATTATTTCTTTAATAAAATACATTCTAACATCTATATGCTTAGTTCTTTCATGAAAAAAAGGATTTTTACACAAATGAATAGACTATTTGAGTAAACTACTATTAGGTGAGAAAGGACATTTAATTCACACAACAAACCTTTAAGCCATAATGTTTCTTTTATGGCTTCATTGATAGCTACATATTATGCTTCAGCCGTAGATAATGCAATAATAGACCATAATTGTGATTTCTAACTCATATAAATTCAACACAAGGTAAACATATAAGATGTGGTAGATTTTCTATTGTCTCTGTCCCCCACATAATCATAATCAACAAAATCCATAAACACAATACATTCTTTACATGAATTAAAACATAGACCCAATTTATATGGCCCTTTAGGTATCTCAGTAACCACTTTAAGGCAGTTTAGTGTTCAAGGATAGGATTGATCATAAATCTACTTAAGGTACTGATAGCATGAACAACATCAGGTCTTGTATATACCATAGTGTACATTACATAAGGGACTTTTTGCATGTATTTTACATCAGATTCATCAACAGGGTACTTATCTTTACTTAATATAAAATGACTTGCAAGTGGTAAAATAACAAACTTTGATTCATGCATAGCAAATTTAGATAACACTTTCTCCACATAGGCAGATTGTGAAAGAAATAGAATTTGTTGGGGTCTATTTCTTTTAATATCCATACCTAAAATTTTCCTAGCATGGAACAAGTCTTTCATTTCAAATTCAAAGGACAAAGATCTTTTAAGATCATTAATATCAGTCATATGTTGTCCTATTAGAAGCATATCATTCACATACAGAAGCAGATAAACAATCACAGATTCATTTTTATACTTTTCAAAGTATAGACAATGATCAAAAGAGCTTCTAAGAAAACCAAAAGATGACACAAAATTATTGAAACGTTTATATCATTGTCTTAGTGATTGTTTAAACCCATACAAAAATCTTTTTAACATGCACACGTGTTTTGATTTCTTAGCATCAATAAAACCAAGTGGCTGACACATATAAATGGTTTCATCCAAGTCTTCATGCAAAAAAAATAGTTTTGACGCCCATTTGTTCAAGTTCTAAGTCAAAATGTGCTACCAAAACACTTTAGGGACTCCAAAACTGATCACCATGCATCTAACTTAGTCTAGAATTGTTCTATTTATCCTTTTAGAAACTCTATTTTGCCGAGGGGTATAGGAGACAATTTTATGTCTAAGGATGCCACTAGCCTTACATAGTTGATCAAAATCAACATTACAAAATTCTAGACCATTATCAGTTCTTAGTATTTTAATTTTCTTCTTCGTCTGATTTTCAATCAAGGTTTTTCAAGTTTTAAATTTTTCAAAGTATCTGACTTTTATTTTAACAGAAAAATCCAAACATTTCTTGAAAAATCATCAATCAAAGATAAAAAAATATTTATTTCCTCCTTAAGTGATGGTAGATAAGGCTGCTCACAAATCAGCATGTACATACTCCAACACAGAAGTAGTCTCATGCTTTTCAGTATTGAAGTGGAGTCTATGTTGTTTGCCTAGAGTACAATAATCACAGATGGGGATTTTTGAAATATTATCTTTTCCAAAGACACCTTTTTAACTCAAAATGTGCAGACCTCTTTCACTTACAGCTAAACTATTGTGCCATTTTAAGGTGGCATAAACTTCAGCAATTGAGGACTCGACAGTGTGACTTGAAATTATCTCAGCTCTAATGACATATATTCCATTTCTTTTGACACCTTTGAATATTACAAGTGACCCTTTAATTACTTTTAAAAGGCCATCACCAAGTTTAGCTTGGAGGCTAATGTCATCTAGGTTACCCATTGAAATTAAGTTTTTGTTTAAAAAATCTGGGACATATCTTACTCTCTCTAGGGTAAAGATATATCCATTTTCAAATTTCAAAGTCACATTACCAATTTCTAAAATTTACAGGCTGCATTATTAACCATTACTACCTCACCTCCATTTATATTTTTAAAACTCTCTAACTAAACCTTTTGGAAGTCATATGAAAGGTACAACCAAAATCAAGAATCCACTCTTGACTTTGGTCATTATTTTCAGAAAAATTAACAGTATTCAAGTCAGTAATGGGTTCTATAACAACATAGAGATCACCGTTTTATCTTCTATGAGTTCTACAACATTTCTCTCATCCACCTTCTTATCTCTTTGTTCATTCTTTTTCTTATAGCAGTCTTAATAAAGTGACCAATTTTTCCACATCCATGGCACTTCCTATTCCTAGTTCTAGACTTTGACCTAGGTCTTCCTTTCCATTTTTTCTTGTTATTATTGTTTCCTTGATGACTCTGATTTTCACGACTACTATTTTACCTACTAAGTGATCGACCTCTAACAAATAGGCTCTCAGAATCCCTTCCCTGTCTTTCAGATTTAAGTTCTAGTTGTTTGCTTCTTAAGGAATCCATAGCAACCTTAGGAGTCAAGGCATCCCTACCATACGCAATGGTAGTTTTAACATCTTTATAGGCTTCAGGCAATATATTAAGAAGAATGACAGTCTTTTACTCCTTAGAGACTTTTTATCCAGCAATGGTTATATTTTGAACCAATTTATTAAAAACATCAAGGTTATCTTCTAAATCTTTGGAAGGGTCTGTCTTAAAACTGAAGAGTCTTTCTAAAAGAAATATTTTATTTGGTAAGGATTTTACTAAATAAAGTTCTTCTAGTTTCTCCCACAAAGCTTTTGCATTATCAGGTTTCCCAACTTTCCTTAAGACTTGATCAGATAAATGCAACATGATAGAGGCATAGGCAAGTTCATCAGATTCAATTTTTTGTTCTTGAGTCATAGTAGCAGGATATTCAACAATTATAGCCTTTGAGACTTTCTATTGAAGAAGGATCGCTTTCATTTTTTCGTTGCCAAATGGGGAAGTCCCATTTTCCATTAAAAATCCCAAGTTCAAACTTAGTAGTTGACATTTGGAGTTGTTAATCAACACAAGAAAATTATTTGTAGGTACAATGTTCAACAGAAATAAGGTAGATACAGAATAAAGTTTGACAACACTAAGAGTCAGCCAAAATTATTAAGTATCAAGTAGCTTCAAGAATCAAGAAAACAGTAACACACAGAGTATTAATAATAACATGAAATGCCAGTATATGCAATGTAATGCACTTCAGGCCCCAAATGCCCAAATTCACCGGAATTCTATAAAGATCATGTCCTCAGGTCAAGGCTCAATTTGGACATCAAAACCAGAAGTTGAAGGGCGATATAATGAATGTGTCACACAGAACCAATAAACGAATGCAGTTTACAAAATTTAACTACACACGTATGTTATTGTATGCAGGAAGATCTATCAAAGAATGCTGCAATTTACAATACCGCAATATATAACTGGGAAATGCAGATTTGAAAAATAAGGAAAAATAGCCTCAAACCAAAGAGGTAGTCGTTAGTTATGACTACCAATAACCAAGAAAGCCTTAAGAATAATGTTTGATCTCCCAAGAATCAATCACGGCCACTTATTTCGCAAGGGTTAACCTGCAAGAAACTAATGAGACAGCCAAAGAGAACAATTGTTAGTTTAGTCATCAGTGTATATAAAAAAATGTAAGCAAAGATATTTAAGATCTGTGGTTGAAATAGATCTAGGGTTTCTAAAAAAAATCAGTCACAGAGATCTCTTCAAGCTATGAAAATGATTTTTTCCCAAACAAATCTCCGTCAAACGAAGCCCTAACCCCTCTAATGGCTCTGATACCACTATTATACCATGAAATAAAAAATACACAAAGTATCCCAGAAATTATTCACTGTAAAAGTTCACAAAACAAATCAAATATTTGACACGAAGATTTCATCGACTTTGGGCTCAAAAGTCATTGTCCCCTTCTGTTCAAATAAGAAACACCAAAATACCCAAACCTACATAGGAAACTGAACAAGGCTACTTCGACGGACCAAAGGAAAAATCCCCAAAATAGATATCAACCCTTTCTCCTCACACAAGAATCACTTAAATTCACTTATTCACACAGAATACAAACCCAAATCACAGAAGTTTCAAGGGAAACACAAAGAAGATGAAGGGGACGAAAAGAGAAAAAAGACAGAAAACTCATATTCTAGAGAGTTCAAGAGACGAAAGAAAAAGAGTCCAGTCTCCTAGGGCGACCATCAGAAGCCAATTTATATTAGAGGCTCATCACCATTGATTTCAATCAGAGGATCCAATGGTCCAGAGTATCACACTTGGCCAAATGTTGGGCTCGGGTTTTAGGCCTCTTTATTTGAGTTATCGGGCAATGGAAGTGAGAATGGACCTAGCCTAGTTTTCATCATAGCCCATGGTTTGAGTTGTAATTCCAAAATTGGCATCACAATCCAAACACTCTATTATCTGGGTTTGGGCTTCAAAATAACGGTTGTAATTCCACCCCCTTCACTTTTCCATTCCAGCCCCCTCCCAAAAGGAAGTATAGCATCCATTCCAAGTGGTGGTCTCGTCATAATTCATTCTAGCATTATCTAACAAAGTTTGGCTGAATGATTTTTTCGTTTGGGGTTCATTACATTATATAGATGAATATTACAGACATACATGATAATATGGTACAATTTTAGGTAAACTGAAATTTTTACCTAAAATAAAACACACGCATATAAATATGGTAATAAACCCGTGATCTTTGTGATTATGATTATCTCATTGACATCCCCCCTCAAATTGATGCTGGACGATCAAGAAACGTCAATTTGCTGACAAGGAATTGATGATGTTGTCGAGTCATGGCCTTGGTAAACACATCAGCGATTTGAACATCAGTGGTGATATGTGGAAGGAAAATAATGTGACCATCATAAGCCTCACAAATAGAGTGACAATCCGTCTCAATGTGTTTAGTACGCTCATGAAACACAGGATTAACAGCAATTTGAATAGCACTAGTGTTATCAGCATGAAGGGGAGTGGGCGTAAGCTGAGGACAACCAAGCTCTGCTAGAAGACCCCACAGCTAAACAATCTCAGAACGGGCAGAAGACATAGCCCGATACTCAAATTCAGTGGAAGATTTAGAGACACGATCCAGTTTCTTGCTGTGCCATGAAATTAGTGCATCTCCAAGAAACATGCACCAACCTGTAATCGAGCGACGAGTATCCATGCATCCAGCCCAATCCGCATCACTATATCCTCTTAACTGAATAAAGGAATTTGTAGGAAAGAAAAGGCCTCTATTGGGTGTACCCAGCAAGTATCATCAAGTATCTAATGATGTGACGAACCGCAGTCAGATGAAGGTGTCGTGGAGCATGCATAAATTGACAGACCTGTTGCACGGCGAAAGAGATATCTGGTCTAGTAATAGTGAGATAATTCAAACTATCAACCAACTGGCGATATAAAGAAGGATCAGGAAGGAGATCACCTTCATCCTTATGGTACTTTACATTCACTTCCAAAGGAATATCAATAGATCAACCATCCCGAAGTCCAGCTAAAGTAATCAATTCTTCCAAATACTTGTGCTGATGCAAATAAGTTCTGGTTAGACTTGAAACCACCTCAAGACCTAAGAAATACTGCAAGGGGCCCAAATCCTTCATATGAAAAGAATCCTTCAGTTGATTTTGTAGTTGAGATATCAAGCCAGAGTTAGTTCCTTTAATAACAATATCATCTAACATAGACCAAAAGAAACACAGTCCTCGCTTTGGTGACAGAGATGAAGAGAGACAAATCATATTTGCTCTGAGTAAATGAGAAACCTAAAAGAGTAGAACGAAATTTGTCAAACCAAGCATGAGGAGCCTACTTCAACCCATAAAGGGAATACTTTAGTTTACACACATTGGAAGATGGCGAAGAAAATAGACCCGCATGAGGTGTCATATAAATATCTTCCTTGAGGCCACCATGGAAAAAAGCATTCTTAACATCCATCTGTCGCAAAGACCAACCCTTGGAGGCAGCTATAGCTAGAATAGTTCGAATCGTCATCATTTTGGCAACAGGAGCAAAGGTCTCCTCATAATCCACCCCATATTCTTGACGATTTTCAAAATCTATAACCGAGCTTTATAACGTTCTAGAGATCCCTCAGATCGAAGCTTAACAGAATATACCCATTTGCAACCAATGGGTCGAATACTAGGAGGGCAAGGAACAATATCCCATGCGTGATTCTCCTAAAGAGCTTGAAGTTCCTCTTGCATAGCTTTCTCCCAACAGGGTTGACTAGCAGCCTGAAAATAAAAAGTAGGAACTGTAAAATGAGATAAGGTTGCAGAGAAGCATACCGAGTAGGAGGATGTGTAACACGAGTGGATCGCTGAAGACTAGTAGATTCTGAGATTGAATCGGGATCGGGAACGAGAAGGCGTAGTCGATCTGGAGGCTGTCGTCGTTGATATATCATACCGGGTTTAAAACGCTCTACAGAACCAGAGTCATTCTCAAAGCTAATAAGTGGGGCCAAATTAGGAGATGAAGCAATATGTTGTTGAAAGTAATACTGATTCTAAAAAAGACAACATTACGAGATATACGAAAACGATTGGCAACACCATCATAACAAAGGAAGCCTTTCTGAGCAATGCTGTAACCCATGAAAGCATATTGTACGGATTGAGCACTAAGCTTATGACGTTCATGAGGAGGTAAATGAACAAAACAAACACAACCAAAGGTGTGCAACATGTTATAGCCAGGATGTGTACCGTACATGTGAAAATAAGGTGATTCAAAATTCAAATGCTGAGCAGAAAGTCGATTAATCAGTTATACAGCTATAGAAAGGGCTTCGACCCAAAATTTGGATGGAACCGAAGATTCCAAAAGTAAAACTCTGACAACATCTAATAGGTGACAATTCTTTCTTTCTGCCACTACATTCTACCGAGGTGTATATGGGCAAGAGCGTTGAGATAGAATACCTTTTTGTTGTAAAAATGATTGACACTGATGAGACATATATTCCCCACCGTTGTCAGACCTCAATATACGAATACTAGAGGAGAATTGTGTCTTAATGTAAGCTATAAAGGTTTGAAGAATGGTACCGACTTCGCTTTTCGAGCGTAGAAAATATATCCAAGTGTAACGACTGAAATCATCAATAAATGTCACAAAGTACTTATAATGGGCATGAGAAGTCACAGGTGCCACACCCCAAACATCACTATGTATAATCTCAAAGCATTTATCAGCACGATTCCCATGAGTGGGAAAAGGAAGCGTCTTACTTTTTCCAAGCTTACAAGTATCACAATCGAAAGACAATTTGGAAAATTGAAACTTATCTTTATTACCCAAAGAACCACACTTCAACAAATGAGACAAAATTAAAGTATTGGGATGACCCAATCGTTTATGCCAAATTTCATGATGAAATCTATCACTAATACAAGCCAAAGACATAGCAGGAGGAATAATAAACTGTAGTCGAAACAATCTTCCGACTTTAGGCCCCTTCACGATCACCTTCCCCGATCCCTGATCCTACACAAGACAACCAGCACGAGAAAAACAAACATCACAATTATTATCAACTAATTGACCAACCGAAATCAAGTTTGTAGATAATCCCGGAGATACAAAAACATTATCGAAAGAAGGTCCAATATCACCGACAGCGGTAATGGGAAGAGTACTGCCATTAGCAATCTGAATATGTTGTGTGCCAGTATATCGTCAAATATTATGCAAAGAATCAGAACTACCTGTCATATGATTCGATGCCCCTGAATCAACAAACCAAGGAGAAGAGGCAATTTTACTATTACCTTGTAAGCCCAAAGTAGAGAAGGAAGAAACAATCATTTGCTGAACCATTTCTGGGGTAAGAACAGGTTGGCTGGTGCTAGCTGGTGAAGAAGTCGAATCAGTACCTTGTGCAACGGCGTGAAATGCATTAGCTTGTCGATGTGGGGATCGCGTGGGGTAGTCTTTGATGATGTGCCCTAGTTGTTTACAGTAATTGCAAATTTTTTGAGGACAATTACGAGCAATATGCCCATATCCTTTGCAGCGAAAACACTATAGTTTACCCCTCCCTCATCCTTGGGCAGCATATGCAACAGTGGCCACATTTGTTGAGGAAAAATCAGTTACAATGGCAGTTTGGGTTGCCAATCATTGTTCCTTAGGTAAAAGTTCACCCAAATATACATACAAAGAAGGAACCGGATCACGATTCAATAAACCAGCTCGGACCACTTCAAATTCGGATCGTAATTTCATAAGAAACTGATTCCTCTTGCTAACCTCTTGGATATCTCATAGTGCTGATAAGGCCATTGCAAGAACCTTAGCATGAATTATTCTGGAGTACTCGCTCCATAAGTTCAGGAAACCAGAATGATATTGTTCATTAGTAAGATTACCTTGAGTATAGTTAGCGATTTCTAACTCCAGCTGAAAACATCGTGCATTATTGTCTTGACAATAAATTCTCTTCAAGTATTCCCACATCTCTTTTGCCGTAGTGAAAGAGTGTAAATTATTCACCATGTGAGACTCCATGGATCCGAAAATCCAAGAAATAATATGAGCGTAATTTGTTTCCCATGCACTAAGATCCTTAGTATCTTCAGGTGCCTTAGAAGACCCATCAATATAACCCCAAAGTTCCTTTCCTTTCAAAAACATCCTGAATTGAAATTCCCATGTTGAATAATTTTTCCTAGTAAACTTAACGCAGAAGGCATCAACCGACATAATTTTGTAATATAAAATACAAAATATAATCCAAACAAATGCAGTCCACACACTGAAACAGTTTGCAGCCCAATTAGTTGTCACCCAAGGTCAACCCACAACAAAAGGATTGTAAGTCCAACAAACACAACACACCTATTAAAACACAAGGTCCACACTTGAGGCCCAAACCACCACCGAAGTTATGAACTCCAGAGAAGCTCCGACACTAGACGCTCAATTCCACACAATTCGCGTCAACCAGCAAAGAAACGCTCGAAGTCTTGTTAAGCCCACACATAGGATGCTGAAATCCTGTCGAATACACACAAAGAGATGCCGAAAAAAGGAAACCCATTGCTCACCCAAGGGACACCGAGAGTCGCGTCGATCAAAGGCCGAAGATCACCCACAGAGGCGCCGGAGAGTCTCTCCAATCACCCAGAACCGAATTACGCTAAAATAGTGACTTCGACCGGAGATTTATCGCCCTAAAAGTCTACAAGATGCCACCGAAAAATCTATTGACCAAATTGTCGATCCTAATTTCATCTACAGGTATGGCTCTGATACCATGACAAAGTTTGGCTGAATGATTTTCCCGTTTGGGATTCATTACCTTATATAGATGAATATTACAGATATACATGGTAATATGGTACAATTTTAGGTAAACTGAAATTTCTACCTAAAATACAACACACGCGTATAAATATGGTAATAAACCCGTGATCTTTGTGATTATGATTATCTTATTGGCATTATCTTCTTGATAAAACAGTTCCTCAAGTATCTGGTGGGGACAATCACGGGTGCCCACTTGGCTTTTTCTTGCTTGAGCCTGGCCAACATTGTGGAGTAAAACCGAAGTGTTGTATTTAGATACTTTCATGTCAAGGTCCATTCTTTCAATTGAGTTTTCAGCTAAAAATGCACTGAAAAGTATTTATTCTCTTTCAGCAGAAGTTTTCAAAATCTTAAACCATTTTCTAATGTTAAAATAGTGGAACTATAGACACAATTCATTAGTTTTCATGAAAGTTGATTTCTATTTCTTATTTTTTATTGCTTAAACTACCAAGCTCTCGATTCTTTGCTACTTTGAGTATGTTTGACTAAGCCTTAAAAAAATTAGAACTGCTTTTTAAGTAACTTTTAAGCTTAGCCCGATACGTCTAAGCATGAAAGCTACTTTCAAGTAAATGTTTTTGTTGAAATATGTTTGTCGAAAAAGTATAGAGTTCAGTCTTCACTTACTCTTTCCAAAAGCGCTGTTACTTTCTTTAGGCTCGCCAAACTCGTTCTTAGCTTCATCTTATATTAATAAATTTCTCTTGTGAATAACAATTACTACCTAGTGTGTGCTGCTGAATGCTAATGGAAACTTCACCCAATTTTGCACAGGTCATTTTACCAGCCGTGGAGAGATCCTTCCTTTTGTAAGTATTATGCCCTAGGTCCAATCAACTTTGGACATAAATACTTTTATATATAATTAATGCAATTAAATGGCAGATCTATTATTTAATTAATAAACAATTAAATAAATAATAGAGTCCGTAGATTCAAATATTTGTAATTTGTTAATCACAAGGAGTTGTGATTGTGAGATACAAATTACATCAGATTGAATCTTAAATCATCCGTGGTCGTAAGTAATAACGAGATACGAATATCGTCATTACGGATAGACCATCACGTGTGGCATTTCTTACTTGTGAAGTAAGTAGCTGATCTCACAAGTTAAAGTGTGGTAACACTTAAATGAACACGTGGATGTTTTGTTATAGAACAAAAACATTGAAGACCCGTCGAGAGATTCCACATGGATAGCTATCTGAGTGTCGGTGGTTAATCTCTAACGTTCGGTAGTGAAATTGGTCCTTTGACTTGAGATCGTCATGGTACCTTATATGAGGACAGTCATACTTTGGCGGTGTTGGATGTTGCTCTGAAAAGGGGCGCTAATACGACATCGTTCGGGTACGTCAAGAATCGTATGAAGGTTGTGATTGATCAATAAATGATCCGTCACTCTTAGATAGTAGGAGATTATGATCTGTGTTTCATTCAATTAAGTCAATGATGAAATCTTTGGCCAATGTGTACTCATAAGTCGAAAAGGAGTTTTCAATTTATATTGACTTAATAGTGGACTGAAAGATACGATCGATGATCGAGATGGACACAACTCCATATCTCGTAATTGATCGGATCATATTGACGAAGAGATTATATTTTCACGGTAAACGAACCAATTTGGTTTTGTCATACCACGTGACATTTCCCGTCACATGTATTGCCCTGACACATTGCTAGATGTCAATCAGGGACGGCGAATGTGAATTGACGATAAATTAAAAGGGTGTTTTAATTTATCAATTTTGATTACATCGAAATAATATTTCACGTCGTTAGGCATCGTGGTCGGGAACCTAATGGGTCACACACAAAAGAGAATTGGAAGATTGCAAATTGCCAATTGGTTAATTTAACAATCGTTGGATAAATTAATTAATTGGATTTGTTATTTATATTTTCGAATTAATTAATTGGATTAATTAATTCACGGACCGGGTTTAATTAATTGGATTAATTAATTATTGGACCGGACCGGGCCGAGCCTGTTTGGGTTTATATAAATACATAACTAGGGTTTGAGGTCCATAAGTTTTTCATTATTCTTGCTGGCACAAGAGAAAACCCTAGAGGCTGCAATCTTATTCTCTGTGTGGATCACCGTTGGAGGCTGGACAATTGGACAGCTGTGATGGCGAATCAAGGTTGATGGAATGAAAAAAAAGCAAAAAGATTGCAGATCTGGAAAAGGTACAATCTTATCACAATTTCTATCTAAACACAAAGGCGATTCTTGGTGGTAATCGAAAATTATTTTAAATTTCGCTGTACATGTATAAGTAGATTCCCAACAGTGGTATCAGAGCCACCTTTGTGTTTGTTAGAAATTGACTTGCGTGTTTGTGCAATCAAAAGTTGATTGTTGTTCATTTTTCATGTTTCTAGCAATTGAAGAAAATTTGATTTTCTTAATTTTATAAATCTGATTTCGGAAATTAAAAAAAAATTAACAAAAGGGGTTGGAATCGCCGACAGCAAAAGGGCCGCCGGCAAGTTGCAGTAACGGCAACGGTCGCCGTTGCTTGGCAACGGTCGCCGCTGCACAAAGCAACGGCGACCGCGCGCTGCTGCTATTGTAGCAGCAGCGCCGGCTGCTTGCTGGTGCAGCGCGCGACGCTGCAGCAGGCAGCCCGCGGGCTGCCGTTGCAATAAGCGGCGGTGCCGGCCTTGACAACGGCGCCGCTGGAAGAAAGGAGAGAGACAAAGATGGTAGTTTAGGGCTTCGAGTGGGTGAAATTTAATTAGGGTTTTCTGTTGAATTTGTGGTTTTTTCTCTGAAATCGACTGAGAAGATTATTTGGGACGGGGGCCTCCTCTGTAATTTGTGAAATTGAAGGCCCCTGTCTGCAATTACTTTTCAGGGGTCAATTTGTAAAATTTAAATAATGGGCCTTCTTGCAATTAGAGTAATTGAAGGGGGCATGTTGAAAATTTGTTAATTGGGTCAAATTGCAATTTCAAAAAAAAAAAAATTGTTTTGAATTTGAATTTTTAAAATTATATTTTGAATGAGTTTGGCCTATAATTTTAATTTTGACCCAAAATAGGAATTTTATTTAAAATTGACGACTTTAATATTTTCGTTAAAATAAGATTTTAACTTTAATATTAAATTTTGACCCTATATTGAATTTTATTTTATTTAGGAGTGTTATCTTAAATTAAAATATTAATTCAATTTAATTAGAGTTTGACTTTAATTTAATACTTAATTAAAATTTGATTTTAATTAATTATCCACCCGATTATATTTTTGAAATTAGAATTGGATTCTAATCTGACGTTTAATTAAAATTTGATTTTAATTAAATTATTCACCCAAATATGTTCGTGTAATTAGAATTGGATTCTAATATCACATTTAATTAAAATTTGATTTTAATTAAATTGTCTCGCCCTAAATTTCTTCTTGAAATTAGAGTTGGACTCTAATTTGGTATTTAATTAAAATTTTGATTTTAATTAAATTAATTCGCCCTTAATTATTGGAATTAGAGTTAGACTCTAATTTTGCTATTTAATTAAAATTTGATTTTAATTAAATTTCACCGCCTTAAATTGTGAAATTAGAGTTTGACTCTAAATTGATTTTTAATTAAAATTTGATTTTAATTAAATAATCCCGCCATATAATTGTTGAATTAGAGTTGGAGTCTAATTTGTTATTTAATTAAAATTTGATTTTAATTAAATATTCCCGCTAATTAAATAATCGATTAATATGATTAATTAATTATTTAATTATTTAATTGTTCCGATCCATTTGTCTAAAATAGTTTAGACGACTTAATTGCTAGAAACTTGAAACTTATTTGCATATAATATTAGATATTATATATGTATACATTTATGTGATGAATGTATTATTAGTGGACAATTATCGACTCGACCATATGGATATGTTGAATGGTTAATTTTTAATTTTGTCGTTTTATGGGCCTGCGAGCTCTTAGTTATTTTGGGCCTGCGAGCCCGTTATTATTGTTATTATTTTGGACCTGCGAGTCCATTATTATTATTGTTATTATTTTGGACCTGCGAGTCCATTATTATTATTGTTATTATGGGCCTGCGAGTCCAATTTCATTTAGACCTGCGTGCCAACTAGTATAGGATACATGTTGAAATTGGACTAATTGAAGAGACAAGAACAGGTGGAGAATATGGAGATGGTGCATTGACACTGTTCAATGCCATACCCCCTAGGAATTGACCAACTAGTCTTCCTTATGGTTCGGGAAGACTAGATAGTAAAAGTCCATTATCGTCCACACTATTATATTATGTTATATATATATTTATTTATTTGCATAGTAGATGTATAATAATAATATATATATGATTGTATTGTTGTTGATGAGACTCATGAATGCAAAATCCCTCCATAAAATATTAAGTCACATTTGTAATCGCCTTCCATCATTATAGTGAAAAA
>NC_036246.1:38985351-38986708 GCF_002742605.1 Olea europaea var. sylvestris | reverse complement strand
GCACCCAATATGGTTAAGACAGTATAAGCAAAAGGACAAATATCAAATCTGATGACCCTTGGTTTCATTATAGAATGAAAGGTCATTGGAAGGAATATTGTATGGCTTACGTCTACTTCACGAGTTTCTTAGGTATATGATACCAGGTGTAAATATCGTATTTATACAAATATGGAGAAACTAAAAAGAAGTAGACTACTACGAAAGGGAGAAGTTGACATACATGTTGGAGATGAGCAAAGGTTGCTACATTACCTATATGAATATACTTCTTACCATTGTCTTTTAGTTTAGTATTGAAATTAGAGAAATGTCGTTTTATGCCAACTATAGCTGAAACATTAAAATGAATTTCATGTTCGGACATGAACTATTTTAATGTTAAGGACAATTGTTGTTCTTGTTTATCTTGTTAAAGATCGTAAATTATAAAACGACATTTATATTCTTTAATACTAAAAATTCTATAATAAGTATAGAAATTATAAGGCATAAATACTATAATCTAATTATTACCAAAATCTGGCATGACAGACTTTGTCATTTAGATGAAATATAATTCTAAAGTTACATAAAGATGTATACTTGGGATTAATTCATTTTGACAAGTACAAATTATGCATGTCTGGCACAATAACCAAATCTTCTTTTGCTTGAAAAGAAGAAATGTCAACATAATTACCGGTTTAATGCATAGTGATGCATATGGATTCATGTCAATCAGTGTCGGGTAATGTTTCTCTTATTTCATCAATGATCAAGTATACTTGATGAAAACTCAAACATGAAACTCTTGAAAAGTTCAAGGGATTCACACTAGAATTAGAGAAACAAAGAGATAAAGATACCTTCACATTAAGATTCGATCAAGTGAGAGTATTTTAAAGATAAAATTTAGATTATCTAAGAGAGAATGAGATTCTCGTGCAGTGGACTCCTTCATATGCACTGCAGCAAGGTGGTGTATCTAAAAGGAGGAATCGTTAATTATTACATATAATGCGATTAATAACAAGCCATGTAAATTTCTCAAAATTGTTTTGAGGTCACGCATCGATTGCAGTGTGCAACACACTAAATCATGTCCCATCTAAATTGGTTAACAGAACTCCATACGAGTTATGGAAAGACAATAGTCCCAATTTATCTTATATGAAAAATTGGGGCCATGACGCTTATTTGAAGCGCCTTAAATCGGATAAGTTTGAGACTAAATCCGATAAATACATATTTGTGAGATATTCAAAGGAGACAATTGAATATAAATTATATTATCATGAAGAAAGTCTTCGTCTAACGACATATCGTCTTCTTAGAGAAAATGTTTACTCTAGGAGAGGACAGTGGGAGTAAAATA
>NC_036246.1:38953535-38985014 GCF_002742605.1 Olea europaea var. sylvestris | reverse complement strand
ATATATACAAAGCAATGCTAGAAGCAAAGGTTAAATGTTGACCTTGGTGAAATAGTTCTCCTATAGCCTTGCTTAAGTCCATTCGGGTTTTGTTTACAACAGTTGCATATTGTGTCTATAGGTTAAGAGAAGTCTCTTGGAGCTGAAATCTTAGATTTGATGAAAAGTCAAAGTGTTTGATTTTATCAAATTTGAAAATGAATTGTGTGTTTACAAGAAGATAGTGAGAGCATTTTTCGTATTCCTAAAACGACATCCCTATATTTCAATCGTTGAAATAATGGTTGTTAAAAGATTTATTCATAAATGATATGGGATAAGCAACTTGATCTATAGAGGTAGATCTAGAAGATTGCTTAACTTATCCCAATTTACATAGATGAAATATTGAGAAGATTTCATATGGAGAAACTGGTTTACTCTTAAGTGGTATGTTGGAAAGGTTCCAAACGTGAAGCAGCCGTTGATTCAATAGTAGAAACCTAATACATGGATACTTCAGAAGTAGTAAAGAGTTGCAATATGGATCATGATGTTCATAAATGAACTTGGAGTAGTTCCTGATATTATTGATCACATACAATAATATTGTGATAATAATAGAGCCATTGCGAAAGCAAAGGAACTAAGGTCTTATCAATGATCCAAACATGTATTAAGGCAGTATAATCTCATCAAAGAGATAATACAAAGAAATGACGTAAAGAGAATAGCAAATTTCTACATTTAATAATATTACAGATCCACTGACAAAGAGTTGTCGTAGTATAAACATGATCGTCATGTAGACTTATGATATTTGATACATAAGTGATTGGATCTAGTGCAAGTGGGAGTTTGTAAGTATTATGCCCTAAGTCCAATCAACTTTGGACATAAATATTTTTATATATAATTAATGCAATTAAATGGCAGATCTATTATTTAATTAATAGACAATTAAATAAATAATAGAGTCCGTAGATTCAAATATTTGTAATTTGTTAATCACAAGGAGTTGTGATTGTGAGATACAAATTACATCTGATTGAATTTTAAATCATCCGTGGTCGTAAGTAATAACGAGATATGGATATCGTCATTACGGATAGACCATCACGTGTGGCATTTCTTACTTGTGAAGTAAGTAGCTGATCTCACAAGTTAAAGTGTGGTAACACTTAAATGAACACGTGGATGTTTTGTTATAGAACAAAAACATTGGAGACCCGTCGAGAGATTCCACATGGATAACTATCTGAGTGTCGGTGGTTAATCTCTAACGTTCGGTAGTGAAATTGGTCCTTTGACTTGAGATCGTCATGGTACCTTATATGAGGACAGTCATACTTTGGCGGTGTTGGATGTTGCTCTGAAAAGGGGCGCTAATACGATATCGTTCGGGTACGTCAAGAATCGTATGAAGGTTGTGATTGATCAATAAAGGATTCGTCACTCTTAGATAGTAGGAGATTATGATCTGCGTTTTATTCAATTAAGTTAATGATGAAATCCTTGGTCAAGGTGTACTCATAAGTCGAAAAGGAGTTTTCGATTTATATTGACTTAATAATGGAGTGAAAGATACGATCGATGATCAAGATTGACACAACTTCATATCTCGTAATTGATCGGATCATATTGACGAAGGGATTATAGTTTCACGGTAAACGAACGAATTTGGTTTTGTCATACTACGTGACATTTCCCGTCACATGTATTGCCCTGACACATTGCTAGATGTCAATCAGGGACGGCGAATGTGAATTGACGATAAATTAAAAGGGTGTTTTAATTTATCAATTTTGATTAGATCGAAATAATATTTCACGTCGTTAGGCATTGTGGTCGGGAACATAATGGGTCACACACAAAAGAGAATTGGAAGATTGCAAATTGTCAATTGGTTAATTTAACAATCGTTGGATAAATTAATTAATTGGATTTGTTATTTATATTTTCGAATTAATTAATTGGATTAATTAATTCACGGACCGGGTTTAATTAATTTGATTAATTAATTATTGGACCGGACCGGGCCGAGCCGAGCCGGGTTTATATAAATACATAACTAGGGTTTGAGGTCCATGAGTTTTTCATTATTCTTGCTGGCACAAGAGAAAATCCTAGAGGCTGCAATCTTATTCTCTGTGTGGATCACCGTTGGAGGCTGGACAATTGGACAGCTGTGGTGACGAATCAAGGTTGATGGAACGAAAAGAAAAGCAAAAAGATTGCAGATCTGGAAAAGGTACAATCTTATCACAATTTCTATCTAAACACAAAGGCGATTCTTGGTGGGAATCGAAAATTATTTTAAATTCTGCTGTGCATGTATAAGTAGATTCCCAACACCTTTGAGGTCGACAGAGTGAAGAAAATGGATGAAATCCATTTTTGCGAACAACTTCTGGTAGTAATTTCAAATATTTTTGGACGAAAAACGTTATGTTTGCGTTTTCTTTCACTTGAAGACGAGAAAATCTCTCATGTATTCAAGTGGGAAAGAAGTATTCTCTTCTTGATTCTGAATGATCTCTATAGTAATAAGATGCCTCATTTGCCTATTTGGCAGACTGCTGTTTCTTTAATATTTTGAGTATGATTTTTTTTTTTGGGGGGTTTGGCTAGTTAGCCAAACAACTCAGTGAAGCGAGTTTTAAAAAATGTGTGATTAAGTAGTTAAAATTTAGCCAACTTTTTTTTTTTTTTTGGGTATTTAGCCAAACAACTTAGGCGAGTTTTAAAGAATGCGTGATTAAGTACTTAAAATTTGTGAATTCTATAAAATTTGTAGATAAAAATAGAGTTTTATCATTTTATAAGTTCCTATAAGCTTTAACAAATAGGATAGTTACAAAAAAGATATACTACATCTGTCCCACAAAAATACGCTTTGTTTTTTTTTCCCCCCTCCAAATAATGTCTTAATTTTTTAATATAATTTTGTTTAATTTGTATTGTTATCAACAAATATGAGCTACCATTTATTCAATTTAGTGGTAAATTATGAAAAAATGTAATTAAAATTTATAGTTTCGATATATATTAATTAAGTTTACTTAATTTGTGTAAAAATAGAGATAAGCTCATCTTCATGGGAGGCAAAGAGTACTAAAGAAAGAACATAACTTCGGTAGGTCAATGTTGGCCAAACGCTATCATTTTCTAGGGGTATCGTCTAAAATTTTGGTGAGTTCGGAACGCTCATGAACTTACACAACGTGACCACTAACTCATATATAGTTGTGTTACAAGCACTGGCGGAGCCAGCACCCGGCGAGCCGGCGCGGCCGCCCGTGCTGGCTCCAGCAGGAAAGGATTTTCACGTTGATATAGTTATTATGTTAAATATGTAAAATTGTACCTTCATTCACAATTATGATTGTAGCTCATTTTGGTAAATTCACGGACCGGGTTTAATTAATTTGATTAATTAATTATTGGACCGGACCGGGCCGAGCCGAGCCTGTTTGGGTTTATATAAATACATAACTAGGGTTTGAGGTCCATAAGTTTTTCATTATTCTTGCTGGCACAAGAGAAAATCCTAGAGGCTGCAATCTTATTCTCTGTGTGGATCACCGTTGGAGGCTGGACAATTGGACAGCTGTGGTGACGAATCAAGGTTGATGGAACGAAAAGAAAAGCAAAAAGATTGCAGATCTGGAAAAGGTACAATCTTATCACAATTTCTATCTAAACACAAAGGCGATTCTTGGTGGGAATCGAAAATTATTTTAAATTCTGCTGTGCATGTATAAGTAGATTCCCAACACCTTTGAGGTCGACAGAGTGAAGAAAATGGATGAAATCCATTTTTGCGAACAACTTCTGGTAGTAATTTCAAATATTTTTGGACGAAAAACGTTATGTTTGCGTTTTCTTTCACTTGAAGACGAGAAAATCTCTCATGTATTCAAGTGGGAAAGAAGTATTCTCTTCTTGATTCTGAATGATCTCTATAGTAATAAGATGCCTCATTTGCCTATTTGGCAGACTGCTGTTTCTTTAATATTTTGAGTATGATTTTTTTTTTTGGGGGGTTTGGCTAGTTAGCCAAACAACTCAGTGAAGCGAGTTTTAAAAAATGTGTGATTAAGTAGTTAAAATTTAGCCAACTTTTTTTTTTTTTTTGGGTATTTAGCCAAACAACTTAGGCGAGTTTTAAAGAATGCGTGATTAAGTACTTAAAATTTGTGAATTCTATAAAATTTGTAGATAAAAATAGAGTTTTATCATTTTATAAGTTCCTATAAGCTTTAACAAATAGGATAGTTACAAAAAAGATATACTACATCTGTCCCACAAAAATACGCTTTGTTTTTTTTTCCCCCCTCCAAATAATGTCTTAATTTTTTAATATAATTTTGTTTAATTTGTATTGTTATCAACAAATATGAGCTACCATTTATTCAATTTAGTGGTAAATTATGAAAAAATGTAATTAAAATTTATAGTTTCGATATATATTAATTAAGTTTACTTAATTTGTGTAAAAATAGAGATAAGCTCATCTTCATGGGAGGCAAAGAGTACTAAAGAAAGAACATAACTTCGGTAGGTCAATGTTGGCCAAACGCTATCATTTTCTAGGGGTATCGTCTAAAATTTTGGTGAGTTCGGAACGCTCATGAACTTACACAACGTGACCACTAACTCATATATAGTTGTGTTACAAGCACTGGCGGAGCCAGCACCCGGCGAGCCGGCGCGGCCGCCCGTGCTGGCTCCAGCAGGAAAGGATTTTCACGTTGATATAGTTATTATGTTAAATATGTAAAATTGTACCTTCATTCACAATTATGATTGTAGCTCATTTTGGTAGGGCATTGGTTTTACAAGTGAGAGGTATCTGGTTCGACTCCTCTCCTTTCCACTTCTTCTTTTAATTTTTCAAATACAATAAATAATAGTTAAATAATTGTATACTATTTTGTTTTAACTAGCACCGATGTAGCTTTGTATCTCAATTGGGAATTCCATTTTTATCATATCGGAGGTATGGGATTCGATTCCCTTCACCTCTTCTTCTTTTTAATTTTTTAACACAATAAATAATAATTAAACAATTCTATATTAATAGTTTTTGTTTCTAAAAAAATTTCTTTAAAAAAATTTGTTAACTCAAATTATTACTTCATAGTATATACTTTTATTATTATATTTTATCAATTTATTTTGTAAAATTCAAATTTGGACAATTTAATTACTGATCTTTATTATTTTAAGAGTTTGAAAAAAAGATTTCTTTTTTCGGGTAAAAATAGCTTTAAAAATCATTGCTTTAAAAATTTATTGACCGAAATTATTATTTCATAATATATACTTTAATTGTTAAGTTTTATCAATTTATTTTGTAAAATTCTTTGTTCTTATAAGAGTTTGAAAAATACTTTTCTTTTTGGGGGCAAAAATAGCTCTAAAATTCATTGTTTTTTAATTTTTTTTCTTTATCGATTAATCAATACATATAAACTTCATCTTGTCTCGCTTAAATTCATAAAAATTTGAAACTTGATAATAGGTATATGACTCAAAAAATGTATTTTTATTCTTTATTATTTTGAGTTGTACTGAATTATATTTTAATATTTATATTATTTTACATTTTAGTGCATTTATATATTGATTGGAGATTCTTTTAATATAAGTTAATTAAATATTAGTAAACAATATCGCTATATTGGACGGTGTTTGATAAATGCTCCACTCTCCGCCCTAGCTCGCTCGAGCAGCTGTATTCGTCCCTGGTTACATGTACATAATAACTTACGTAAACATTGTGTAATGAAATATAATTGGATAGAATTTCTTCAACCAGATAAAAACAATGAAATTATTTCATCATTAACTTTTTGACACATTATCTAAATATAAACCATTATAATACTTCATTATGTACCAGCAACATTATTCTCTCGTATATACATTTATCTCATGCCTATGTATATGAGTCGACATCTGCTGTCCAAAATTGATTGTTCAACCTGCTGTCTACTCAATGATTTATTGATACATTACTTTAAATTAACATGCCCAACTTTTCTCTCATTGTCACTTTTGCTTTAAAATAGATGTAAATGATATGTCAATAAATTATTAAGTGGACGACAAGTTGGACAGCAAACTTTAGATAGCAAATGTCAATTCCTATGTAATTTAATTTTCAAGAATCCTGTACATACCTATTTGTCTAATGTTTTTCAAAGTAAACAATTCCAATTCCTAAACCAACAAAGTTAAGTAACGTGTGCAGGACCCTAATCGCAATGAATCGAGAAGCAAAACCAATTCTCAAATCTCAAAGTAATTTTTCTTAATCAAATCTCTCCCTCTCTCTACACACACTACTCACTGCACATTTTTCTTCAGTTTCCAAAGCCTAGGTCCCTATACCTTTGAAACCCAACAGCCAGTTTTTCCTCTCTTTCCCCTAAATACGCCTCCTCCTCTAGCTCTCCCCTGGTAATATTTCGAATTTACTCACTAGACCATCTTACATTCCCAAGACAAGTACCCTATAGATAGGGTTACTTTAGTCTTTTTCTGCATGCAGTTTCACATAACCTACAACAGCTGCTATCCACCATGTTTTCAGCAATATTATGCACCAAAAACTATACGCATGCAAGTTAAATTACCCGTCTCTTTTATACCCGTCTCTTTTACATATATATGCGTGTGTGTTTTACCAGTTTCTTGTTTGACTCTTTAACTTTCTGTATGAATAATTACACGCATATATATGTAAACAGTAAACATGATTGGCTGATTGCTGGGGTAATTTACTTTCCTTATCCCTATAAAATCCTACAAAAAAATGCTTAAATGAAACCTGCAGCAAATTTTTTCTACGGCTAACATTTAAAAATGGAGGGTGAAAATCTGTGCAGTAATAGTCCATCTTCAGGGTCAAGATGGAATCCCACAAAAGAGCAAATAAATATGCTTGAGGGTTTATATATGAAGGGACTAAGGACTCCAAGTGCAGAACAGATTCAGCAGATTACTGAAAAGCTTAGGGTTTATGGTCACATTGAAGGGAAGAATGTTTTCTATTGGTTTCAGAATCACAAGGCAAGACAAAGACAGAAGCAGAAACAGGAAAATATTGCTTATTTAAATCGCTTTCTTCACACTACCCCAGTGATTCCTACATACCAAAATGGTATTGTTTATTTGTTTATTTTTACTCCATTTTTTAATGCATTTTTTGGAGTAATTCTGTCTAGGTTTTGTGTCGTGAGAAATCTTTTTGATCAAAGGATCATAAACAGTTGTTAAGGATCTTGTAACATTATATCTTGTTGTTCATCTATCAATTGTTTTCTTCACACAACCTCAGGTTTTCCACTCTACCAGAATCATATATATTTACTCCATTTTTTAGAACTCCGCTCTTTTGTACCCAGTTTTGAACTTTGGTAAAGGAAGGTTGCGGTGAGTTGACAGTTGTGGATAAAACTTTATCCGATATATAATTTGAATTCTTATAAAGAATATAGTTTATCAGGAACAAGTCTCTTGAAGTTGTTTATTTATATTTCAGCACGTGATTTCTTTTTAATGGTTTTATAGTTTTCAGTTGTCCGCAGTCCATATTACGTACAACCGCCTCAGAGTGATTTAGGGTTCAATTCGCAGTACTCAAAGGTGCCTGTGCCACTACCCGGAGGATTCAATACCAGAATAATCCCAGAAAACATTGGAAAAAACAAGGACAAAGTCATTCATCCCAGAAGCAGAAACGAGGAGTTTGATGTCATTTCCAACAAGAAGTGGTCTAATCAAGAAACATTGGATTTATTCCCAGTACACCCAACTGGCATTTTACAAGCAAAAACAAGAAGCCCTAACAGTGCAGAGAATTCCACTCCTAGTAGTCCAATTCCTTCTGAGAATAATTGCATTTTTGGGCATCCATTTTTTGAATTTTTCTGTGGAAATGGTCCTTGAGAAAGTCACTGATGATTAACAAACTGATGACATAATTCTATGAAATTTTTGTTGGAAGTGGATTTTCACTTAACATTGGTTGAGATTTACTTTTTGTATGGATGGATCAAAAGGTTGATTTTGTAGACGTACGATTCCGCTTTCATGTAATTCCAAGACTCAATGGATTACTCAATGAACTTTTTAATCTTCCCCCCATCTTCCTCTATCTCTATCCTATAGGTACAATGTTTGAAGTGATCTTATTCCATTCCAATTCCTTCCTGATGGAAGATCGTTGGGAAAAAATGGGGGCTGCTGACCAAGTTAAAAGAACGTTGATGTCTTTGTTTTAAGGTGTCGAAGAAGGCGATAACTTCCCTCCACTGGTATGTAGGGAAGTCCGGAAAAGGTGCAAGGAGCAAGATTCAATTTTTTATTTACTGATGCAAATAGATTTTCAGCATGTTCCTATAGGAAAAGTTTATGTCCAAGGAAAAGGTACACAGTAAACTTCCCATAAACAATGTGAAAAAGGACTACGAAAAGAATATACACAAGGAAATCTACAAAACCGTAAAGGAATAAAAAGACAACAATTATAGATATAAGCCAAATTAACTTGATGATGATGATGCTCAAATGCTTCCAACAAGATTAACGCTGCTGTGAACTTGGTGGCAGTATTGCCCGCAGACAGTACCGGCTCTAAGAATTTGGAGGCCCTAAGCGAAAAATTATTTTGAGGCCCTATGTATACAAAAGAAGATTACATTAGAACTCCAACTCCTAATTTCGCGACAACTCAATGGACACCAAATTCTTGTGTAAAAATTGAATCACAGAACAAAACCAAACCAAATCAAACGAAAACTCGACATATCTGAAGATCGCATTTTCATTAGAACTTCAATTTTGATCTCTCATAAACTCAAATATACCCTCCCAATGTCCAAGTTTGTGCATTCCAGTTGACTAGACAAAACATAATTTTTGAACTATTAGTCACATCCTCTCTTAAATTATAGAAGTTCTTTGACTACATATTTACTATCCCAATATCCAATTCCCCAGTTCAAACAATAAATAAGTGAATAAACAAACAAAACAAGAGAGCAAAACCCAGATTCGAGAAAATCAATTTGCAAAAAAAAGATTAGTAATGATGACAAACCTCAAAAGTCTTCTTCAATGGTTCATCTGCAGATCAACTGCAATGCAAATTAGCAACATATCAGTGCTTCCCAGATCTAGATTTATGAGAAAGCTGACTTTTTTTCATCGTAGTTCCAAATTGCTTGATGATATCTTCAGTAATGAACACCATTTTTTACTATGTTCTTCTCTAAAGTCTCTATAGATTCAAATCCAAATTTCAAACGTATTTTATCGGTGGAAAATCTGGAGAAAGGGTTAATTATGAAAATATAAAAAGGAACAAACAAGTAATCACCATACTGAAATCTGAATTGAAGAAGATGACTTACTACCTTTTAGTCGAATTGGTCCCTTCCCCTCAATTTCCTTTCGTTCTCGTCCCTTCAATTTCTTTCCTGTGTCCGTTCAATTTCCTAAAGGGCCTAAGTTTCTACTAGACTGCTAGATTTCCCTGATGGTATTACTATGAGTTTTGAGACCCTGGCCCAAGCCACATTTTTAGAGGCCCTAGGCGGTTGCCTAGGTGGCTTGGTCCGAGCAGGGCTGGCTCACAGCCACTATCAATGGCGCCATTCAGCTACAGGCATGTCCGCAATCAACCCTTGGCGAGGTCGGAGAGTGCACCGCTGATGTTCTGCAACATGATAATCAATACATACATGAAGAGTAGGGTAGTTACCAGTGGCGAATCCAGGATCGAAGTCCAACTAGGGCGGATGGTTGTAATAGTCCAATCGTTTATTATAATTTGGTTACATATATATATATATATATATATGAACTAAAACGTCAAAATCATATAGACTTTCATTTCAATTGAAAAAATCATTCCATAATCTGCAAAATGCCCCTATTTATTTTTCAATTACAATTGATTAAAAAAAATCAAGTACTCACAGGTTGAATTGAGCGGCTAACATTTTCTCAATTAAATTTTTTTACTTATCCTAATTTCCTAAATGTAAATTCTCAAATCAATAATCTAAACTCAAAATATAAATTACTTATCATAAATCACAATTTGCAAACATAAATTCGTAAACATAATTTCCCAAATCAATGATCATTCCTCATCAAAACATAAATTACTTATCATAAATCACAATTCGCAAATATAATTTCGTAAATATAAATTCCCAAATCAATAATCAATCATCATCAAAACATAAATTACTTATCATAAATCACAATTTGCAAACACTACAAGAAAAATAGCCTTTTACAACATTTAAATGGCAACATTCACCAATTGTATGTTGCTAAAAGAGGTTTATTGCAACATTCACCAAATCCATGTTGCCATTGGTTGAGAAAATTAAGATTTAGCAACGTTTTTTGAGTGATTGTTGCTAATACCCCTTTTCGCAACATTTAAAAACCTTTTTTTTTCCGGTAACATGCATTAACCGTTGCTATAGATGTTTTAGCAACGTTCATTGAACATTGTCGTTAATTACTTTTGGCAACGTGCATTGCCCGTTGCAAGAACTTGTTAACGACAACGTTTATTGAACGTTGCCATTAACCAGTTTTATCAACATTCATAAACGTTGTCGTTAACAAGTTTTTGCAACGGGCAATGCACGTTGATGTATATGTTTTAGCAATGCTCATTGAACGTTGTCGTTGATTTGTTTTAGTAACGTTCAAAGAACGTTGCCGTTGGTTTGTTTTAGCAACGTTCATTGAACGTTGCGATTAAGTATCTTTGGCAACATTCTTTGAACGTTGTCATTAATTTATTCGTAGTAAATTGACTAAATTCAACGTTAAATATAAAATCATACAAAACCCAACCTGACCCGACCCTGTTAGTTTGGTATAAACTCAAACCAGCCCTAATTTCTTCATGAACGTTGCGAGTAAGTATCTTTGACAACATTCTTTGAACGTTGTCATTAATTTATTCGTAGTAAATTGACTAAATTCAACGTTAAATATAAAATCATACAAAACCCAACCTGACCCGACCCTATTAGTTTGGTATAAAGTCAAACCAGCCCTAATTTCTTCCCCCTCTCTCGCTCTCCCACCACCGTTCTCACTCTCCCCACCACCGCTCACTCTCCCCGCTCAGTGCATTACTTTGAACAAATTAAACGTGTGAAAATGGAGAATGCAAAGAGTATGGGTTCGTATAGTGACGGAGTAGACGCTGTGTACCGGCCGCTGCCACCACTCTACTTGGCTTTTATGGTCATTTAGTTCTTCTCTGCATTTTCTTGGGCTTTGAATACCTACAATTATCGCCATTTTCAGGTCATTTTTTTCGATTTAATTAAATTTATTTTATTTCTAGCTGCTCTTAATCTGTGAGAATATAGGATAAAATGGTTGAATTAAAAATAAATTCAGTTTAATGGGATTCAGCTAAATTGCTAAAGGTCCAATATTTTCAATTCCTTTTTTGAACTCTTGATTATTTTTTGTGGGATTTATTAATTTTGTCGTGGTTTCTCCAATTTTCTTTGTTTAGAGCATCCATAAATGAAGTGTATGATTGATCATTAGTTTTTGACATTTTTTCCAATTTAATGGGATTTTTTTGCTTCTGGTTAATGTTTTATTGCTAATAATATGTCATTGTTGTTAATTTATTATTCCTCTGTGATTGTTCTTTATACGTTCTAGAACAGGCAAATAGATTGCAGTGGGCGCTTGCCTCTGTTCCATTGATTAAAGCCTTGCAACACGCTTTATCTTTCCTTTTCTGGTACGCTTTTATACTTGAAAGTTGAAACTATGTACCTTTGTGCTAATAATGTACAAGTTTTTTTGTTACTGTTATTTAATATGCTGTTTATTGATCATGTTTTGCTTCAGGAATTCGTGTTTTTACACGCACGTATGCTCTTTATGAACGTCTTTGGAAGCCTATGTTATTGGAGTGCTATTTCAGACAATTACTTTTGTATCTTTCATGCTTATTTCTAATGGCTATTGCATCACGTGTGAACGCCTTTCGGCGTCTGAGCGGCGAACCACATCTGCTCTGGGGTGTGTCTTTTACCTGACTCTAGTTGGTTGCAGAGCTTCTATACCTTACTTCTTTGTGAGTTTCCTCATTAGTTCACTTATATTTAGGGATAAGGTGGGAAGATAAACACTGTAACTCCATGCCAATTTAGTTGATTCATGGTTGTTTTTGGTTTAAACGGGTAGAGCTAAATAATGCAATGACTTGGTCCTTCTATTGGAAATATTTAATGCAGGTATTTCCTCTTAAAGCCGAGCTCTTGAAGCCTTCCGATCAAATGGAAAGACACATAACTGACCTTATTAAAAAGGTATATCGTCACTGTATTGGTCCCCACATTTTCTTCTCTTGTGGTGAAGGATACATATTTCATTATTTAATTCTTCTTCACAAAAGATAGCGGAGTAATATATCTTCCTTTAGTATGAAATTTTCTTGGTAGAAAGTAAAGAAAATTGCTACTGTTATATCAATTATGCATAACTATTTTTGATATGGTATTTTTAGAACAAGATTCCAGATTGACTGGGGGTTAAATTCAGAGTCTACAAGATGTAACAGGATCTGAATTTAAAATGTTTATGGACTTTTTAAAAAACCTGAACATATTTGGAGAGAAAGCTCCTCCCAAGCGAGTGCAAGAACTTATTGAAATCATTGAAGGCCAAGCTGATTTGGATGCACAATTCAATGTGAGTATTTTCTTTATTAGGTATTGTTTAGTATAGTATTTGTCTCTCTTTCTTTTTTTTGTGCTTTCACAAGGAAATGAAGTTTTTAAGCACGAAGATTACATTATGTTGCTGATATTGGAAGAAGCCAATCCATCTTTACAATTTGTAATCCAAGATTTCAAAACCCGCATCATTCTCACGAGTAAACCATAGAGCCCAACAACTAGCTTTCCCGAATTTGCGTCCACAAGTGGAGATGGGCCATTTTATAGACTTGATTGTGTCTAGTAATTGAAGTGGTAGGAATAGGTGCTTTCCTATTTAAGAAACCCACCCTTGACTTAATGTGCTTTTAATTTCTGGATGGCTATTGGATGTGTTCTTTTTCTCTGATAGATTTTATTAATGACAAATCACTCCATGTAGGACCACAACATCTCATCTTCAACACCCTAAAAGACTTCATGTTACGACATTTTTTTGTTGCTCAGCAATATAAGATTTTCAATGGGACAAATCCAATGTTAGGATTGTCTCTTGTTGGACGTCAGTGGAAGTATAGTTGTCAATTGCGTGTGAACAGTTCTCACTCCTTGGTCCTGATTTTCCATGGCTGTGTTTCAATTCTAGTTTATCAATTGGCTTGTGATCAGTATTTTTTATTTTTATTTAAATTTTGCTAAGTGATGGAATTTTAGATTTCGTGGTAGAATAGAAATATTTACGTGCAGGAGAAGTGTGCATGGGCTTATGAGTCTTGCCATATAGAGTGTACTTGGTTTCCATGAGTAAGTCAAAGAATAAAGAGCACCCACTGCAGCCTTTATTCTTTTGTTTCACTGTGGTTATCACCCCCTGGCTTAACTTGGTTCCCAGCAATTATACGTGAATTAGTAAGTGATGGTTCCCAGCAATTGAGTTCTAAGTACCCCACAGAGAATTTGGTGAGATTTCTGAAAGCAAGGGATAGGAATGTCTCCAATGCGTATAAAATGGTACGACACATTCTAAGAAAATCCCAAAGAGTATCTGACTTGAATCAAGTTTATGGATTTCAAGTATTCTTACCATCATACTTCATGTTTCAGCTGATTGATTTCTCGAACTGGAGGATACAAAATGAAATTGATAACATATTGGCTGTGAGTTTTCATGTTCTCTTTAAGTACAAGCATCATCAATCTATGGGCCAATTTTAGTCTTGACCAATGCATTCATAAAAATCTCTTACATATTTTACGCCTTCAGCCAGTTTATGTTTTGTCCAGCCTTTAATTTATTTCAATGGATAACTAAATTTCTATTGTATTATCTGAACTCAGATTCATACTCGATCTGAGTTTTCTAAGGACAAGCTTTTCTGTGGCGATCATGAAGGTTGAATTTACCCATTGCATTCAAAAGATAGGTGCAAGTCAAAAAGAAAGTAACGGGAAGGATTTTTTAGAACTAGCCAACCCAACAATTTGAAGGCAACAAGTTGTAAATTATCTTCTTTTATACAATAATTTTCTGTTGTTTAAGAGGAGTGTAAGATGATGTTTATTTGATGGGCAATATGTAAATCAAAATTTCTCCTCGATTTATTACAATGATGTGTTTTGACTATTTGGTGTGAATTAATAAAATTATATCAATTGAAAGCCCAAACAATCTTTTTTCATTTTGTTGTTGATTTGGTAAATTGTTATACAAATAGAAAAAAAAATTTGTAAACGACCTAAACGTTCAATGAACGTTGTCAAAAGTCTCATTTGCAACGTGCATCTCACGTTGCCGAAAGGGTGTTTTCGCAACGTTCAATGCACATTACGAAAACCAAGTTTCCACAACGCGCAATGAACGTTGTCAAAACTCTTCGCTCTACGGCAAAGTTGAAACCCACAACAAACGTCTGAACGTTGCGATAGGTCTACGGCAATGTTTTTTACCCGTTGCAAAAAGTGATTTTTGGTGTAGTGAAATATAATTTCTTAAACATAAATTTTCAAATCAATAATCAATTAAATATAACTCATGATAAAACGTAAATTACTTATCATAATTCATAAATTACAATTCGCAAAAATAAATTTCCAGATGAATAAATCATAACATAATTAACATTAAGTTATTCAATACGACAATACTCAACATCAACAAGACAACAACTCCAAGTCGAGTACGCAAACACAGTAGGAAATGGGCTAGCCAAAACAAAATAGAACAAAATCAAAATGGCCAAAACAAAAATAGAACAAGAAAAAAAAAAGAGGGAAAGAAAAGAAACGGTCACCACTCACCAGCAGGGATGCAAGGTCTGTTCACTGCAGCAGCCAACAGAAGCAAGTCTCGCACTCCTAGAACACGTCGTTCGTTGCTTTGGCTCCGGGCTCCGGCGAATGCTACATCTGCCTCCTAGAGCAGTGGAGTGGAGAGCTAGGTCGCATAGTCTGGAGAAAGAAAGAAGTGAGGAAAGGCTTTGGGCATTTGGCAATTTAGGGGAATTGGATTTGGGCATTTCACAATTCTAGGTTAATTGGACAATTCTGCTAAGCAATAAGAGGCCCAAAATTCGCAATTATTGATGGTGAACGGCTACCCAACAGTTCTACAAATTTCTGCGGAGCCAGCACGCGCGGCCGTCCCCTCGTCGGGTGCTGGCTCCGCGCCTAGTGGTTACATTGTTGTTCTTGGCAACGATTTTTGTCGTTCTTTTTCAGTTACTTAATAGTGATTCGGAGGATTACTAGGAGAAATAATAGGACATGGTTTATAGATGTGCTCTCTCTATAAAATTGTTAAAATAAGGTCTTAAATAAGGGTGTGTTTGATTACAATTATTTTCCATGGAAAATATTAATTTTCTACCCAAATTCTTACTTGGAGTGTTTGATTGCTATTTTTTTCCATGGAAAACATTTTCCAACTTTTGAAAGTATGCCTAATTTTCCTTGTTTTTAAGGAAAATATTTTCTTTGAGTAGAGGTGGTTTTTATTTTCCACAAAAGATGGAAAATATTTTCTTTTCTAGGTAATATTTTCCATGCCAATCAAACACACTCTAAGTTCAAGACCAATCGATGTCGGCTGATAAAAGAATATTGGGAAAAAAAAAGTTAAGAACTGATCGACAAAACTTTAAGAACAAGGTGAAGAATTAATCGATAAAATATCCTTAAACAACAAGGTCATGACCAGACGATTCAAGTGATGTTTTTGTTTTGATACTTTGGCAAGTGCAAAAGTTATTACAATTTATTTTTATGTAATTTTTTTATTTCTCAACATATTTGATTATTTACTTATCGATAGGGCCTCATTGGTAAGTACTACAAGATCTCTTACATTGGAACCAAACGAGAATAATATTCTACGACTAGCAATTCATTTATTTTCAAACCGACCCATCCAATTTACTAATTGTAATTTGGATCAACAAGAATCCCCTTCGTTACAAAGAGAATTATCTTCCCCTTTGATAATAATCAAAAATGGAAAGTGTTCAATTGGAACTGTAAAATATTCATTTGGCCGAGAGCTTCCAAATACATTGTACGCTAAACCGGTAATAAGTTATCATGCTTGCATATCCATCATTTGAGTCTAAAAAGTCTAGACTCATCAATCAGTTGATTCATTCTATTAATATTAAAGTAGACGCTAATTTCAAATGAGAAATTACTTATTTTCAATTTTGACGGATAAAAAATAAGTATATTAAGCGTGTGTTACGGAGCGAATCTTTCTAAATTATAATGAGAAATTCGTCCGTTGCCTACAGAAAATGGGGCCCACAATGTTGTAGCATTTTTTTTTACTGCACTATCAAGTCAATTAGAAATTTTAGTGGAAAGACCATGGCGTCCCTGCATTTTTGAAATTCCACACCATTACAAGGACATTTTTGACATTTCAAATACTAGGTGAAAGATAGCTGCAGTTTTTACCCTTTTTTTGCCAATTTCGTTGCAGACGTGGGGCCCATTTACCTTGTGTAACGAACAAAATTTTCATTGAAATTTACAAGGAATCGCTCCCAAACACACGCTAAAACTAAATATGCTTGCTTTTATAAGTCTATTTTTTAAGCTTAGCCAATATTAATCATGTCCAAGAAAGATGATATTACCTAGAATACAATGACCTTAAGGGGTGTTTAACGAGTCAAGCTATACTTGACTCAGCAGTAAACATGCCTTTTTTCTTTAGTCATAATGTTCTATCTTAGAAAGTTTTGATAAAAAGAGTTTCATTATAAAGGGTTAACTTATTAATTGAAGTAGTCAAATCTTTTTTAAAAATTGAAACCCCTCCCATGTTTAGTTGACTCGAATTTTTGTTCGGTTTGAAGGTTCACCAAACGAGCAGATGAAAACGATTTTATTTATTACCATTCAGATATTACCAAAAGATAATAGGATAATGAAAGAAGCTCACAAATTACAAAAAACCCAAACGTGTACTCAAAAGTATTTAAATTAGAAGCATATGGATACGTTGGGAGGCATGTGACACACTGACACGATTAGACAATGATAAAACTCCTCGGACAACCCCTGTTGGCCCCCTATTGACCGGTTGTCTGTGCCGCCTATCCATATAGCATCCCTCATTAGACAATATAATAAATAGGATTATATCATTTTAGTCCTTTAATCTGAGTTCAACTTCAAAGTAAAGACATATTAGCAAATGGGAAGGGGTTCACCAGTCCATTCCTTCAAACAATCCAGCAATGGATCAATCAATTTCGCTTCACACATAGCTGTGAATACCTTATCAAACTCTTCGCCCGGCGAACGGACCTTTTCGCCAGTTAAGAAACTAGTTCCCAGTTCTTCCTTCACGAACTTGTACAGTGGATACGACCTACAATCCTTGATGCGGTTAGCAATAGACGGCTTACCATTTTCCACCTCGAGTCGAACATTTTCGACTTCAGTAGGCAAAAGGGCCTTTAATTCTTCCTCAAAGACACTAATTTTCTTGAAAATTGAAGTGCTCTCATTCCTTTCCCCATCAGCATTCATCAGGGCATGATCAACAAGAACTTGCCTCAATTTTTGCATTAACGGACTGGTAGCACTGCAGGGATCATCAATGTAGGCAAATACATGCTCTCTATCTCCCACTTTTAATAAGTCTCTTTCACAAAACCAGGAAGGGTGAAGCTGTCCATCGGAGTCCGTCGTTAAAACTTTCTTGGCAATTAAACTTACTGTATTTTTCACAGAGGCCTTCAAATTCTCCTCCAAATGCCTCAAATCAATGGCTTGGCATAAAGCAACAAGGAAAGTAGACGACATGAGCTTCAATATATCGACGGCTTCTGCTGTTTTTCTTGAAGAAATTAGTCCCAAAGAGTTGACATCTTGGTTATGTTGCTCAGCACTTTGCACATGGTTGGTTACCTGTTGAAGACAAGATTTTAATAAATAAATGTATCCTAAACTATTGGCTTAAGCATTGAGATGATGTGGTTAAAAGAAATATTAGAACACAAAAAGTATTGGGATCAAGTCCCACTGCCACTCTATTATGAAAATTGTGCATGTTTGAGGCCTGTGATGAAAAACATGAGGTGTATATTGAAGACAAGAAACATTACTGGATTGGCAAGAAATTGGAGTTCGGAACAATAAGAAGCCATTGCGATTTCTGCGCCTTTGAATCCATAGTCAAGACTCGGATCACGTCCCCCGGAGAGATTCGAAGGCAACCCATTGTTGTAGAAGTCATTAACCATCTCAGAAAATTGTGCAAACATGAGTTTTCCTATCGAAGCAATGGCCAAACGAGTGTTATCCATTGACACTCCAACAGGGGTGGCTTGAAAATTCCCTCCATGTAATGCCTTATTCCTCGAAACATCAATCAATGGATTATCATTAACAGAATTGATCTCTCTTTCAATGGACTTTGTTGCAGCCCGAATGACTTCGACTTGTGGACCAAGCCACTGGGGCGAGGTACGAAGCGCATAACGATCTTGTTTAGGCTTTTGTAAAGGGTCCATTTCGTGTACTTTTTGAGCTTCTTTAATAAATGAACTTCCATCAAGAATGTGTTCCATGATAGCAGCGGCCTCAATCTGTCCAGGATGATGCTTCAACTTATGAGTCAAATGATCCGTAAATTCAGGCTTTCCTAGCATAACTTCAGCAAAGATTGCCGATAAAACTTCTGCCAAAACAGCAAGAATGTTAGCCTCAAACAGAACAATTGAAGCCAAACCAGAACCAACTGCAGTGCCGTTTACTAATGCAAGTCCTTCTTTTGGCTGCAACTCGAAGAATCCGATATCGATTCCGGCAAGGTAGAATGCTTCGGATGCACCAAGAATTTCCCCATCAGGTCCGACTGCCTTCGAATTAGCCCGGCCGGTCAAGAGCCCAGCAATGTAGGACAGAGGGACTAAATCACCAGATGAAGAAATGGTGCCCCTGAGGGGCAAGCATGGGGTGATTTTATGGTTAAGTAATTTGGCCATGGCTTCCAAGATTTCAAATCTGATGCCTGAATATCCTTGAAGCAATGTGTTTATTCTAACAAGCATTGAAGCCCTTGTGGCAGACCGAGGCAGAGTTTGGGACGATTCATTTCCATTGCCAAATACTCCAGCATTCAGAAATCTGTTGATAGATTAACAAACAAAGATCAGATGTAGCAATGCATTGATTTTTAAACCAAATTATTCATCCTTCTTAATGGATGTGATGAATAGGAAAATTTAAGTTGGATTGAAATATAATTAATCTTATAAGGAAATTAATAAGTTTTTTTTTTTAAATAAATAAAAATTTTATTAATCAAAAGTCAGGAGGAGGTAAAGTATCCCATGTTAATAAATTGATATTAATTTATACTTTATTTTAAATTTTAAATATTTCTTTTACTTAATCACTTTACTCTTTTCACTTTTCTCCGTATGATTTACAGAAATCTGAAAATTTCAAAGAAAAATAAAATAAAATCTGTGACTTTTGAAGATTTGTACAACTTTTGTGTTGTTCCGGAAAATCCTTCGAACTCAAAGCACGAGTTCAAGAATAGAAAACCAGTTTTTCCATATGAAAGTAAACTAATATAATTTTCCAACAGTATATGATTCATCAAAATAACAAATAAAATATAAAATAAAATAAAAAAATTGTCTTCTATCCATATCATCCTAACTACGTAAACATTAATGAGACCATGTATAAAAGTGACATTAAAATCCACGAATAATGTAAATAATGATTATGACATGAGAGCTATAACATAATTTACTGTGTGTATGGTTTTACCTAATAAGCTCCTTTTGTAGAGCTCCACCTTCTTTGGTTCTCCTATGTGATGTTGCACCAAAACCTGTGGTTACACCATAGCTATCTGTCCCTTTGTTCATACTATCCACCACCCAGTCACTGCTGGCAGTGACGCCGGCCCTGGCGGCATCCGCTAGCACCACGGCGACCGTGGTTTCTCGAGTAGCTATTGCCGCCACTTGAGATATGGTAAGTGTTTCCCCACCTAGCCGTACCACCGGTTTCCGGTATTCCTCCACCATGCGTTTGACTTCGTCGAGATGACTACCCTTTAGTGACTCCGCAGCCACGTTCCAATTCAATGGATCCTTCACTTGAACACAAAATTCGCCAACGCCGGCCTCATTGCAATTTAAATTAGTATATTCCATTGTGGATTACTCGATGGGCTAAAATTTGTAACCAATTAACCTTAGTTGAAAAGAATTTGAGCGAAAGTAACGATAAGAAAGATACGAGTAATAACGAGTTTATTGAATAATTGCCTATACAAGAATAGAACGTGATGAAGAGAATAAGAAAAGAAGGAACTTGAAAAGCTTATGAAAATTAAGCTTATAAGCTGAATTTCCTGAGTTTGTAGAGACAGCTTTGGTTTGATTAAATAGAAGTTCGTTCGACATTGATTGTTGCCTGGGTGAGCAGGCCGAAGTGTTAGTTGAAAATCCCATATGGCCGTTGGATGATCATTAGTTTGGATGAAGACACGTGTACGAATGTGGGGTGGGTGCGCATGGGGTGAGTTAGGATTTAACATTTATTTTGTCAAGGAGGATATGGTAGTGGGGTGGTTGGTAATTGTAGGTGGGAGTCTTGCAAGAAAATTAATGTCATGGTCACATTAAAGAAGAGTTCAAAAAGGCTTGAACTTTTTTTTTTTTTTTTCAACTTTTATTTAGGACATTTTTAGTACATAGTACTTGACAAATATCTTTTTTACTCTAATCGTATATAATTGGGACAAATCCAACGTAAAATTTGGTCATAAGTCGATAGAATGATGTCAGAGAAACTACGTTTCATTTTAAATTAGGTTTGATAGTTATTATTATATTGGATAGATTAATGAAAATGATGATTTATGATAAGTGCGTTTAGTACACTTATTTAGGCCATGTTACTAAGCATTTATATTGTCAAGGTATTAATTTCTATTTCTTGAGTTAATTTTCTTTTGTTTTTAGTGATGGACTCATGTGAAGCAATTGGTAAGGATGAAAGACAAATTGGCTATCAGATGGATGTTCAAAGACTAAGACTCACATAAAGAGAAATTAAAGAGCTTGAATTGAAATAAAGAGTACATGAGCTACACAAATAAATTTGTATCAATGATTAACTTGCATTATTTGGAAGAAATGAGGACTTGAAGGGAAAATGATACTTAGTTGGGCTTTGAAATTGAAAAGGAATTGAATTCTTTTCTAATTGGAGTGGTAATCGGAAATTAATGGGGAATAAAGTTAAAATGATTATTCTAGTGGTACCTAAAGGGGTATCGAAGGGTGTCCATTACTCGGCGCCCCCTATTGGAGGGACGTCGGTGGGCTAAAGGGGGTACCGAAAGGTGTCCATTACCCGGTGCCCCTGATTGGATGGGCGCCCCTTCAATAGGGGGCGTCGAGTGTCCACTATGAACACCTTTTGGTACATGATGATGTACTACTAGAATAATTTAAGTTAAAAAAGCAATTTGGAATCCTATTCACACTAAAAAATAAAAGTGGTGGGCTGAGGTTTAATTATCGGAATTTGTTCGTTGTACACTTTCTTTTCGACTTGGTGGTTTTAGTGCTGTCGAAATGCGAGTCCAGAAATTGAAAAAGAATACGATTCATTCGGGCATAAGAGATTGAAGTGGCTGGGAATAAAAAAAGAGAGGAATTATATATGCACGCAGAAAACGGAGGCAGAAAAGAAAATGACGAATACCGCGGGAAAAAAAAAGTCGGTGGATGCTGTGGGAACCAATTGGTAGGCTGCTGAAAAAGAAAAATAATTAAGTTATGTTTTTTATTCCCAGTCACAGGGGCGGACCCAAGGGGTCCTTTCGGATCACTTGACCCTCCAATTTTTTCAACTATTTTTTTTCGACTTAATTTTTCAACTCACTATAAAATATCAAACGAAATTAAAATATTACATTCTTAATATCATTTTGAAGTACTCACAACCCAGCATTTTCACGTCGTTAATGTTGTGTAAAATGGACGATCGTAATAAATATTATGATGGGTCAAAATAGATAGTTTCAAACTAATATTTTGAGAATTTCGATAACAAGCTAACTTTGAAAAATTTTCGACGATTATACGCTAACCATATCCATAAATCTTCTACACCCTCTCAAAGTTCATTTCAAGAACTATATCATAAATGTACCGAATGATCTAAATAAATATCGAAAATAATTAAACGTACATCAAACATATGTGCTAAAAATAAACGTATAACTCATAAAAAAAATCAATTATTTTATTAATATTTATTATTTTTGCGCCAAAAATTTCTCAATATAATTTACATCATTTTATTAGAAAATTTTATATGTGGTATGACGTCAAATTATTTTTTTTGGACGTAAAAATTCTTAATAAAGTTTTTATTACTTCATAAGGGTTATAAGTTGTTATACTACTTTTTTATCTTGATTATTTTTATATTTGAAAAAATTTATATATTTCGTTGTTTTTTTTTTTTTAAAATTTGATTGTGATCCCCTAATGTAAAATGTCTGCGTCCGCCACAGCCCAGTCACTTCAATCTCTAATGCCCGAATGAATCGTACTCTTTTTCAAATTTTGTACTTATCTCCTCTGAATCGTGTCCCCTGTGTGTGTATATATAATTAAGGATCTTGTTACTCGTACACCGAGCTGTTTGTATAGCCCCCTCACAAGAGGGGGGGCCCTCAATTTTTTTATTGGATATGGCCCAAACTGTCAAACTCGATGTATAACTAGCATATTCCTATAATTAAACCTCAGCCCATCATTTTTAGTGTGAATAGGATTCCAATTTGCTTTTTTAATTCTATTCCCATCAATTGCCTATTAACACTCCAATTAGAAAAGGGATGAAGATATTTGAATTTTGTTGATAAAATGGTGTACTCACTCTAGCAAAATTAACGGACCCCACGTGAATTCAAAAAATGTCAGCTTGTGATCCCCACCCCCATTTGTGAACAAGGGAGTTTATAAAATAAGTTTATTTATGTGACATGATCCTTAAAAAAGAATCCAATTCCTTTTCAGTTTCGCTCCTATTGCAAATCCAATTTCAAAGCCCAACTAAGTGTTACTTTCCCTTTAAATCCTCATTTCTTCCAAATAATGCAAGTTAATCCTTGATACAAATTTATTGGTGTAGCTCATGTACTCTTTATTTCAATTCAAGTCCTTTAATGTCTCTTTATGTGAATATTAATCGTCAAACATTCATTTAATGGCCAATTTGTCCTTCATTTTTTTCAAATTGCAACATATGATTTCATAACTAAAAACAAAAGAAAATTTACCCAAATTAAATAGAAATTAATACCTTGGCGATAAAAAAACTTAGTAATATGATATAAATAAGTGCACAAAACGCACTTATCAATTAACTACTAAATATGATTACCTCAACCTACTCAAAGGTATGATTTTCACTTAAGAAAAGTTCTTAAAAGAAGTAAATTACCTTTCTCATTTCTAAAGGTGGGTCAGATGGCCGGACCTTATTTGTCCTTAAAAGGATCGTGTCGTCAATTGATATGTCTAGAAAGGCATATCGACTAGGAAATTGTCTAAAAGTCGCACGTATTGTCCAAGTCACCAGACTTCAACATTACCCATAACAAAGATATTTTTACTTGTGTAATAATAGGCTAAGAAACTCTTTTACCTGAAAACTTGTAAATAGTTTTCTAATGTTTAGAATACTGCGTGGACTTCTGTTTGTTTTGTTGTCGTCTGCAATGGATAAAGTGAAGTGTATTTGAAAAGGTTGTACAATTTGGGACAAGTCATCATCACTACCAACCACCACACTTTCGATTTCAATAGAGTAGGTAAAGCTGTAAAATAATTCCAAGTCCTCCAATTATTCCTTCACCAAACACCAATCTTGTAAGAAGGAAAATTCATTTATTACAAGTGGATAACCTCGGAAGTACATGTTCGGTATACTCCTTAAACATATATGGACCAGTCTAGTAGTTTAAAGTGCCGAATATGCCCTTAAACTATGTAATTAGGGGACTGAAAGAAAGTTGTAATTGAGCCATTGGTTGAAGCCTGTGCCTGCTTGATAAAAACCGCACATTATTGCGAATGAAAAGAAAATATTGCTAATCGCTCCCAAAACAGAGAATGTATTCAATTTTCATAAATGTAATATATACTCCCTCCTCCGTTCTAATTATATAAGCCAAGTTTCATTTTTTTTCTTGTCCCAAATAGATAGACATGTTTCCTAATTTAAAATATTTTGTTTTGTTCATTTACCAATATACCCTTATTCAATTTTCTACACTTAATACGTCAACTTCTTAAAATCATCCAAATAGACACATTTTCCACTTCTTGAAAACATAGAACAACTCTCATTTCTTCTTCTTCAAATTACATCATTCAAATTCTATACTAATTTCAATAATAATTTACTACTACATGTTGAAAATTAAACAGAGATAAACTAGGAAAGATGTTGGCGAAAATTAATTTTCCAATAACATTAAAGAAGATTTCTTAATTCGTGTGATAAACGAAACAAGTCTATATAATTGAGACGGAGGGAGTATTGTTTACAATAGCTTAAAGTAACATGGTTCATCAATAAAACACCTAAGACCAAAATCAGACACTTGTGCAGATGGGTTTTTCTCTACATATCCATCACTGGCTCAATTAAACAGGCACTCGCCCTTTCAAGGATCGAGGTCCTGGTTGTCGAGAAAACAGATGCTCGAAGCCTGGCAAAATTTTGAGAAACTTCTGACTTCACCTTTCTTCATTGGGCTTAGGAATTTTCTTGTATTCATAATTTTCTATGTCAACCTTCTGCTGCAAAGTCTGTAATAGAACATATTATGAAACCATATAAAGCATATTTATGAGCAGCATGTTTGGCTAAGCTAAGTTACTTTTAAGTAACTTTATCTTCAAATGTGTCTGGATAACTAATTTTTTTCTTACTTAAAAAAAAATTAAAAAAAATCCTTTTTTAAAGTAACTCATACCTTCAAAATAAGTATATTTTTTTCCAGCTTTGATTCGTCAGAACTCATAGCAAGTTTGGCTAAGCTTAAGAGGTGTTTAACAGGCTACAAATCATATAATTTAATCATAACTTTTTAAGCTTTAGATGAACATGCACACATACCTTCAGCTCTTCCTCCAGCGAAATCTTTTTAGGCTTATACGCATTCACAGGTCCTGTTCTTGACAGTGCTTTTCTCGTCTCGATAATCTCCCACTCCTGGTCATCCTTCACTTTAGCAATATCCTTGCTGAAGTACAAATTACACTCCATTAAAATCAAACACAAACACAGGAGGGCAGCAAGCTATATATTGCCATTGTGGTGTATGTGTGGAGTATGTAGTAGGAGAAAATTACTTCCAAGTTTACAATTCTTCACATGTTTGGATAGCTTTAATTTTCTCAATTATAGTTAAAGATACACCTAAAAGTAAAAGAAAAGGTACTTACTTTGGGAGTAAGGTAGAGACTACTTTCAAACATAACCTGCTTATATTCAACTTTGATCAACAAAAAGATCATTTATTTTACATTTACTTATACTTGCAAGTATATTTTTTATGCTTAGCCAAACTTGAACTATATATAATCACATCCATTTTTATATCAGAAGAAATCTATATTCAAAGATGGCTTAAACAGACTCGTGTTTGAATCAGAAAAATATGAGTGCACGCACAGCTGAACTGAGTTTTACATGCAGTAGCATATCCTGTTACATTAACTTCCAAAGATTGGAAAGGAAAAGATGCGGGTTCCAAATGTGTCATAACAAGTTTATCTCGTTGCAGATCAAAATGTCATCTATTAACTACACTACCATAGCAGCCTTATTTTAATAAAATTTGCAGTAAAATATTGAATGTTTATTCTTGAATTCCACCTTAACTCACAAGTATATTTCCAAAAGTAAGCGTGTCCAAGGCATAGAATTGCATCACCTGATGCACCACTACAAGGAAGCCTCCAATCTGTGTTGGTGTGGAACCAATTTGACGACAGACATTATTCTAGGAACTGATATTGCACTTATACATATATAGTGCATTATTGAGAGAGAAATTTGAAGGATCAGAAAGTGGTACTGCTACCTGTATGCTTTAGATGTGGTATTAAGTGAAGAACAAGAATTCTGTTGTCAAATTCTGAGACTCTTTTTAGTCACTTGATGAGGTATCAATCTAACCCATGTTGTGTTATTTGCCAATTAATTTATTTGTCCAGTTCTCAGCTAGGAGATTATAGTTCTTTATGCATAGAGTATTTTGGAAGAACAAAAACAACAGCTATTAATTTTGTTGCTCCCTTAATCGTGTAATCTATCCCAAGCTGTGTTAATTTGTCTATGAATTGGAAAATTTTGCCGGTAGTGGCCCACCTAAGTGACAATATTTGTGTATATCATGTGTGCCATTGTGATTGCTTAATACTAATGGTGTTTCTGCTTTTTATAATTCTTTCTACACAGCTTGACCATTGTTGCTGTTGCCTATTGATGTCACCTATAAGAAACTGAACTTCTCTTACTGTAATTGATGCGGATGTTGATTACATACAACAATAGCCAGAATGATCCTATTAAGCTTCACATTTTTACTTAATAAAATGAAATGGGAACCCACATACATGATAATGACCACTTCCTATTTTCCCATTTTGGCATTTGCTTGAAATAAATAAGTCGCTATACTTGTTGTGCTCGTCTCATGCATCAATGTCTATAATGATTATCTTCTAATGAACTGAGTTTCTCTTTAGGAAAAGTAATACTAAGACATCTGAACTTCAAAACTTAAATAACCATTAGAATGAAGACGATAAATAAATCGAGCGGAATCCTTCTTTGTTCAACACATGTCCACTACTAATTGATGCATCAGAGAAATATTAGTCCAACAAAGCATTTGGACTAACCTGCCTTGCAGTAGGTGACCAAGTCCAAGAGCCCCAAGCACAGTCAGTGAAATCATTGGAAGACCATATCGTATAAACGGTGCTTTCCTGCCCCACCTACTGAACTTTGAAGCCGAGTTTTGAAACCTGGGAGCAGATTGCGCTGCTGGATTATCCAATTTTTTGGGTTGATCAGTTGTCATATGAACAGTTGTCATCTTTACATACCATAAGAAACCCTGCATCATAATTCCAAAGCATCATTGCGAACAATAAACTCACTTGTCGTGACATTACCTCGAATTTTAGGCATAAATAAAAGTGTGAAGTTATGATGTCACCCTATATAGGTTCCGACACATTCATTTCTAGTTATTAGACGAAGAATTTACATAATAACCCCGCCCGAGTTAATGATCAAGTAGCAAACAATAACATAAAGACACCTGAGAAAAATTACACTATCCGTGAATAGCAAATTCTCCCTCAAAATAATCCAAAATTTAAAGCCTTATACACACTTCAAACATTCTTATCGCATGCTTAATGGTAGCTCAAAATAATCTTCACGGCGATTTTCTCAAATTAAAATTTATAAATTAAACAAGAGAAAAATAAAAATAAAAATTATTGCAATTTTACCAACACCAAAAAAAAGTCATTATAATGTAAACGTCCAGGATTTAAATTAAGAAATAAATAAATAAAGACGCCATAATACCTGTTCAGCACTTGAATCATGGGGATATGTTCTCTCGATGGGTTCTGGTGTGTGAGGGGGTGGAGTTGGGGATCGGGTGAGAAATGAAGAAGCCGAGGTTCTAGCAGGCGAAGCTCTGTCCTTCCCAACTTTTTACATAAATTATACTTTCCTCCGAGTTAATTGTTCCAATAGTCACATAATTTAACTCCACATCTTTGATTGATCAATAAAGTTTAAAATGTCGAATTTTAATCACTAAATTTATGTTCATATCTTCGATTGTTCATTGAAATTTAAAACGTCGAGTTTTGACCACTGAATTTTGAAAAAATATTATACATTACTCACTTAACTTTAAAAAATATTATACATTTCTCACTGTAAATTCGATATTTTTTAAAGTTCAACAATTATGCTAGTAAATAACTTATGGCATATTTTAAAGTTCAGTAGTCAAAACTCAATATTTTAAACTTTAATGAACAATCTAAAATATGGATCTAAGTTCAATGACCTTAAATCGACATTTTAAACTCCAGTGACCAATCAAAAACATGAACCTAAGTTCAGTAACCATTAGAACAATTAACTCCTTTCCTCCACAATAATTTACTAATTTCACCGAGAACTCCATTTTTTTTTTTCAAAAATCATTTAATCACATAATTAGTATTAATAAAACTTTTTTAAAATCTCTATACACGTCCCAATACACCCCAAAATAATTAGATCAGTTTAAGTTAAAAGCTATGGTTAAAATCAAATACTATCACTCAACTTATATATATGCATTTCGATTGTTTACTGAAATTTAAAATGTTGAATTTTGACCATTAAAATTATGTAAACGTTGAACGTTACTCGCTGGCATAATTTTCGTTTTAAACATTTAATGGAATCGGTGATGTGACTAACGGAATGCCCACATGGCGATCTATCACGCCCTTACCAAATTGCTACGTAAGAAGGTTTATTTCATTGAATGATCGAATTTTGATCACTAAATTTATAAAAATGACGTCGGCCAATTGTTCAATAAAAATTGTGTATCGCAAGTGCACATATCATGTGCATGTAATAAAGTGGACAAATAAGCCCATGTTATCGATCTTACAATGAATGATTATTAAATTACACAATAGTTAAATTTAACAACGAAATGCATAACAAATTTGAATTTTGCAAATGATGAAAGAACTTAAAATTCTACAAAAATAACGAAAACATCACAGATATAAGATCTTTCCTCAATTTTAGTATTTGATCTTTTCGTTATTTTGGTCACTAAATTTATAAAAATGATGTCGGAAAATTCGACCATTTCATAGTTCAATAAGCAATCGAAAATATTTTTCAAAATTTAGTGGGCAATGAAAGACGCCTTCTTACACGACAATTTTGTAATGGCGTGACGGTGCGCCACCTATGCATTCTGTTAGCCATAATACCAATTTCATTAGAGATTTAGAACGGATGTTACGTCAGTAACGTCCAACATTTGAATAAATTCAATGACCAAAATTCGATATTTAAACTTCAGTGAGTCATCAATGACACATACATAAGTTTAGTGATTATTGGGACAATTAACACATCCAGTAAAGATTTTAACTTATCTAGATGGCTTAAGTTAAAAGCTAAAACTATTTGTCAAATTTATCGATATTGGCACGATATCCATCGATAATTTCAATGCCCATAAAAATGAACATGATTGCCTTCTTTTTTTCCCAACTTGGCCCTATTCAACCATGTCAGGCCAATGTTCATAAATTAATCGGTTAAACAACTTTTTGTCTACATATTTCGTGAGGTTCACAAGTATTATTCACTAATCTACCTCTCAATTTCATCCATTTATAATTCAAACCATTTAAAACATGCTTTGCATAGTCCAATACGACCTATAGGTGAGCCTTCTTGACTTGTCAATGTAAAAAGCTTAGTACAAGCTTAGAACAATTCACAGGCACAAGTCGTACATGGCCTAATCAAGTTTCGATGATCTCGAATTCATCAACAACGACAATTCACAGGCACAAGTAGCAAGACAATCCAAGTCGACCATTCTCGTGTTCAATCCCATGCAAAATGGGTATTTGTCTCTATCTCGCTCTCCCTACATAGAATTGTGATAGGCAAAAAAAATTGTGTACGCTATGACCCATTGAAAGCAACTCGGCCAAAAGTGGGACTACAAAAAGTCATCTCAATTTTATGATATATCCAGACCGATGGCTGTTCTCCAAAGTGCAATGGAAGAAGAAGCATAACACAATCTAGTGTCTGACTAAAATTTTATCAATTAACACACAAGCAATCTAAATGCCACTAGTAGCTGCCAAGAGAAAAAGAAATGGTGCTACTGAGAACTTCATTCAATGAATCTAACTTATGACTCTCATCATTTTGTTTTCATTCAATACTTATTTTCTTGGCAATCCGCTTCGCCATTGCTGGGTGCATTTTCTGGCTCTTGATCTGAAGACCTCGCCTTAAATTTTAAACTGAACTTTCTAAAGAAGTTGCTGCAGCTTCCCTTAGTCTTCACTAGCTTCTCCATCTCTTCTTTCACATTCTTGCACTCCTTTTCGAGTTCGGCCACCCGTTCTCTCATATCATCAAACGTAAGAATCTCGTCCTGTACAGAGCTCATTGGGATGCAGTCATTTGTCGGTACCATTTTCCCACATAGATTTTGTGAATCCTCAAGGTTGTCCGAGACATAGAAACAACCAGCAACAGAGGTTCGTAGCCGAAGTTGTTCAAAAAACAGAACCTGGATAATAATGCGCAGCGGTAGCCTCTCGTTCTGCGCTGCATGTGTACTGGCTTCCACTGAGAACTTCTGGAAATTCATGACCCTGCAAAGCTGTTCTCTTTCTGAGTCTGTTAGCCAGGGATGAGCCTGAAAAAGCAGTAATAATCACAAAAGCAGTTAGAAAAAGTACACAAGTTTTCATTAATAATTGACATAAAAAAAGGAGTACATCCAGTCATGGTCGCAAGTTTTCATTAGTAATCGAGATGAAAAATAGAAGTTCTCCTCATACCTTTCTTGCAAAGAAAAACAGCCCCCTAATAAATCCTTTGTATATTAGGTCGATCCACGGTCAAAGGCATATGTTTGCAGTAGAGTTATGTTTTGTGGATGTAGTTTCCTCTAATTGATGATATAGTATCTGTAAAACTTTATGAACAAACCCCCAACACCCAGAAAGAAGGGAAAAAGGAAAAAACGCACCATTACCACAAAGAATGACAGAAACAAACCATGCAATTAAATAAATGCAACTTTCTAAATGTCATAGGAGCACAAATGGCACAATGGAATCCTCTAATTAGAAAATCTAGTGGTACATAGGTTTTCTATGCATAAATTCATCAAGCCTTAAATATATTCACAAGTTCTCCAACAATATTGCTATAATAATATGCTCCTCAAGAATATACCAAAGTTCTGCATACAAACCCGAGAATGCTAAATCCCCAACAAAATAATGCTAAATACCTTTGTAGGTTCTTTAAGTGCGCGTGTGATATGCAATATTAGATTGTAATTACAGTATAATAGATAATAATAATATATATATATATATATATATATATATATTTTTTT
>NC_036246.1:38945950-38953060 GCF_002742605.1 Olea europaea var. sylvestris | reverse complement strand
AAAATTAAATTAATATTTCTTATTTTTAAAATTTTTTTTTTTTTTTTTTTTTTTTTTTTTTTTTTTTTTTTTAATATTTAATAATCTCGAGTGCAATATAAATACGCCTCATAAAAGTGTTTAAGGCTGACAAATTATTATAATCTCGACGAAAAGACCTAAATTCAATTACTACCTTGAGATATATATCGATTGCCCGGTATATTCCATCATGTAGTGATCTAGCATAGTTGGGAATTATAGCAGCAAGTGACAGGAATTCAGTTAATTTCAAGTTAACATCAGGTGCCACCTCAGCCAGATAACTGTCCACCAGATTAGCCACCATTGTCATGGGTGTAAGTGAATAAGAATCTCTAGCAAACTGATCCTCATCTATGAAAGAGTTTGAGGTAGAATCAGTTTCTTCCTGATCCATCGACATGAAATGACCAACAATCCGCTGAATACTGTCAATGTCATAAAGGGTCTCAACTGAATACCCCGTATTTGGGATGAGAAGATCTTCAAGAACTGCTTGATCCAATTGTGCCCCTATCCTTCTTTCCAAGTTTTCTCGACATGATGGACTAGTATGTAAAATTATGGATGTCCTTAGAAGCTTAAGCAAGAACTTTGTAGGTATAATGCCTTTTTGATTAGGTAGTAATTCTACTATCTCTTCAAGAAGAGTCCTATGATTTGCATCTGACATATTGGAAAGGGTGCAATTCTGAAAGCTTGATTTCCGACCATGTAATGGAAGATGCCTTTTAGCATAAAACATTATTGAACCCGCAATTCTCTCCGGTGACATGCCTTTGGAACCAACTACCAGGATCAACCTTTTGAAAAGAGACAATTGAAGAGAAGCCACATCTTCGTGCCACCAATCATCCATCATGGGATCTTGCTTTGAAGTTAAGTTTATCCTGTTCCATAGAGAAGTATCCACTTGACTCTGAGTAGCGCATCGTCCGGACACGGACCAACTTAAAAGACTCGGATCAGTACAAGCTTTTGCAGCCAATGAATCAATACATCTACAAACTATATGAAGTTCTTCTGTGAGGGGAAGGAACTCTTCACAAGTTTCAAGGACTTTAATGGAATCGACCCAACTCTCAAATACGTCGTTTAGGAAACTTTCGGTTGATGCAATGAGGTTTCCTTCTCCATAATCCTCAGTCATTTGAAGATACTCAGATGCACACCTAAGGCTCACTACATTAACTGCAGTAAGTTCTACTCTAATAGAATAACAGAATTTGACTATGAGCAAAAAGGATTTTGCTCCACCAGGTAAATCGTGAAGTTGTAAAACACTTTTTGCTTCAACCTCGCAGTTCACGTTCTCGGAAAGTTCTTGGATTAGCCTCTCCAACAATCGGCTCCTAGATAACAGTGGAAACTGGAAAACATAGCTGAAGTGTCAAAGCTAGTCAATGATAGATTACATAGGCATATAACAAAATAATATTAGAAAAGGATATAATAAGTGTACGAATATGAAAAGATGTGTCCATCTTCAAAGAGAAATATGAGGAGCGTGAAAACTTGTTTTGTTCTCATTTCTCTCTTGATATTGCATTAAAAGCAGCACCTTTATATATAGGTGAGCCTAAACAATTTGTGATTTGAGATAATGGATTACTCCCATCAATTGGGGAAAAATCAACGAAAACAATGAATTTCATGATTGTTGCCAAAATCTTGAAACCAGAACAATGTAGATCACTATGTTTGTTTCTCGACAACACGCAAAAAGGAGAAAAATATGGTGCAATAAATTTAACAACACACGTGAATATAAAATCAGACATTCAAAGGCTACAGACAACTACCTTGTGAAGATGGAAGCTTGTTTCACCAACTTCAACGTGAATATCACTTGGAAGGCCAGTGGAGCAGACCCTACAGAGAATGGACCGGGAGAAGTATGAGTAAGCAATGTGCACGATTCAGGGTATCGTAATTCAGAAAAATATGCAGGATTGTATGTTATTTAACTTTGTTGGTACATCGTCCATTTAAGTTAACAACTACAGTAACTAGATCTGACGAATTCAAATATCATTAAAGCACACAAAATTACTTAGATTGAAATGAATTGGGAAGCAATATAAAAATATCACCACAACCAGAATACCAAGTAAGTACTGTGTATTAAAATACTTCTTTGTCAAAAAAATAAAAAATAAAAAAAATACATACATACGTGTATGTTTATGTATTTATGTATGTGTGTGTGTGTGTGTGTATATATATATGGGTCCAAGTTTCGAGCCTACTGCCTTAAGAAAATAATTTGAGAATTCAGACATGCTATTATAGAGTCGGGGGAAAGAAAACAATTCTACAGAAAAAAACCTTATTTTCAACATCTTTCTAACATAATGAATGAAATGCACCGTGTCTTATCCAATTACATCCTGCTTCCCCCAGTAGCTGTGTTGCTCTCAGCTATAACCTTAAAAAACCTACTGTTGTGTGCTTGCTTCCAATTTCAGGTACATCAATTAATAGGTATACAAGGATTAATGTAAGACCCTTCAAGGACAGAAATTCATCCATCCATATTTTTTAAGGTCAACAAAAATCTAAACAACTCTATTATATTACCCTACTCCTATAAACTTCTCTATGTATTGATGCATCTGACACTGTTTTTGGAAGGCCTACCTTATTGGTTTATAAGCATATCCGGCTTACCTCATGATACAAGACGTTTCAAGGATGAGCTCTACCCAATGTACTTGTAATGGTAATATCCGTACACAAACACAATGTTGAACTGAGTTGATGAAGAAAAAGAAACTTAGAAAAACTAGCAATAAAATAATTTCACCAAAATGGAAGGTTTGAACATGATTATGGATTGCTGTCCTCAAACGATATTTGCCGTCATCAGGATAAGTGCTCGAAGGTTTTAAAAGGCAAATAATTGGTAGGAGTAATCAAACTTGGAAGATTCAAAGTTGAAAAAGAAACTTCAAAGAACAATATATAAAACTTAGTTTCACATTTTATTTTGGATATAAGTGAATCAATTTGATGTTAATGATATAATTTCAATCATGAAAACCACTCGTATATAGAATTACAATCGCCATGCACAAAAAGGTGCAAAAACCAAGCCAAAAATGTGTAAAACCCTTCAAAATGGTACCAGAATTTAAAACCCCACGGGTGTCCACCCAGTTCAACAACATGGCCACTGTAATTGCAACACAAGGCCGGGCGGCTGCCCAAACCATTTTTCAGCCTTCATCATTTTTTCTCATTTTGTTTTCGCTTGTTTTTCTCATGGTTAACCATTTTTATCACTTCCAAAATTGGTTAATTTGAACAATATCCAACACACGAGGCGGATGGGAGGGCTATTCCCAGTACAAGACTTGTTCAATGGAGCCACCTATCTGGGAAAAAAAAAAAAAGAAGTCATTTGGTTCTGAAGTGGAGTGGATCGTACCTAGAATCTAAGTTCCACACTGCTCGTTGAAAGTCAGTCTTGTGGGCTTATAAGCATTACAAGCCAATTTCAAGAACTGATCGTACGCAACCTACGGTTTCTATAATTGAGAAATAATACAAACACCATTATTACAAGTACATTTTTCACTGGAAGAAGAAATAGCTCAAGACAAATAGACCCGCCTGGGTAATCAAATGTACCTAATCACTAAACTCTCAAATTCATTAAAAATGAAATAAGGGGTCCAAAAAATGTAGAGATTATAATCGCTAACCAGGTTTTGCCATCCAAGTAAAACACGTCTGCCTTAGATCCCAACTTCATGCATGCCATGGGATATCTGTGGTTACAAGAGACGGCATTCAAATTCAATGGGTGTAATAAAGAGATGAAAAGGAAGGAATTGGGAAATTTTCAAGAAACCTACTGGCTACAGCCGTTACAGAAAAGAAATGGTTTGTTTGGATACATTTTAATTTTAATGTAACAATAAAGAGTGCGTTTAATTTTGTTTCCTTAAATAGGATTTAACTATTCGATAATGAAGAATCCAATATTAATTCTCGATTTAACAAAAACGTAATACAAAATAATTAATTATTGTAAACAATTTGTTGCTGGTTTGGGACCAATTTCTAGATTTTGTAAATTCCCGTGTTGTGGAAGTTCGTCATGTCCAGTAAATAATAAGATCATGTGACCAAATCAGATGGCTAGGAAACGAAGCTACTTCACGATGAGGAGTATGGGGAATGCAGATTGCAGAGACCAAGAAATGATGTAGAGTGTCTTATGTCTGTTCATAATTTAAAAGTTCGTGTCGAGTCTAATATGTAAAAAAAGGTTGAACCCCAACTTTGAGGATCCTCACCGTCCCGTCCTTTGAACTTTATGAGGGAGGTAAATTTCGAGATGTGCCCCAAAAGGCCAGTGAACAAGAATTACATGTATACTGCGGCTACAACGAGTCCAATTCCATGTCTCAGGAATCGAACCCCCACACTGCGGCTGCCAGAAAGGCTTGAGATAACCTCACTCCTGTCTTTTGCACCACTGTACTATACCCCGAGGGGCATGTCGAGTCTAATATGTAATTATATTTATTATGCGTGTCAAATTGAAAGCAATGAGAGTTTTATAGCATGTCTCAACTCTCTACTCATGCTTAGATTGATGGTATTGGAATATCCAAATGAACCAATAACTTTTTGAGAAAATTGAAGGTACGCTTACGAGAAAATTAAAGGGACGCCCTTCTTAAAGTATGTAAGTTATCAAAACATGAAAAGTATATGAGTACATGATGCACTAACCAAGAGTTGTATAAAAAGACCGTTAAATATAGCCCTCACAAGTGAGTAATATTTCAGTAAACATAAACTAAATTTGTAAGTATTCGATAACATGTTTTCCAATGAATGATGTAGTTAGTCAAAGGTGGTAAGAAACCTCGTGCACAAGGTGATTAAAGAGCTTGAAAGTTCGTATAAAAGGAGTTTATAAATAGACAAAAACGAATGGTGGGCTGAACCAAGTCCAAATATTTATTGGACTAAAGCCAAAGTTGGAAGTCAAACGGACTGATCGAGAGGTGTAAACAAGCCAAGACCAATTTCGTCCAAAAGGTCGAAGTAAAAAAATTGCTAATTAAAATTTTTTGGCATGTTTATTTGATTAAGGATATTCCCATTGCATGCATGTCAATATCAGATTTTGAATTTATTGATAAATGCATTTTTTGTGTTTATTCAGACTTTTATTCTTATTTATTTATATGTAAATTAAACGAATATCTACTTAATTTGTATCAACTATAAATTATGTTAATTGTGAGAAAAATCCATACTTGGATACAATTGGTATGAAAAGAAGAAGAAGCTATTTTGGAGCTTAATTGGAGTTAATTCGAGGCAATTAAAGATTAATTGAATTACAACTTGCAAGTGGTCAATTGAAAGTATTAATGGAGATTCGATAAAAATTCATTAAGTTTTGGGAGTTAAATTCGATATTTGGAAAGCTTGAGACCTAAATTTAAGGCTGGACAAAACTTTCGAACCGACCCTAACGGTTCTTCTTTTAAGATGCACGTTCTAAATTGAAAAACAAGTCACAATTTTCATTATCGATGGTCAATATCTTTATATGTAAATGGAACTGAATTTTCAGGTTGATATCGATGCGAGGAGGTAGTCAGCCTCATTCTTGGATACCTAAACAAGAGGTGAAACAACATTAGTTACTCCATAGTTAGATGTCTGAAACGATAATTCCTCTGAAGAATATAAGTTTCATTCAATAATGGAGTAAGGACCAACTTTTTGCACCAAAAAAATCTCCATCTAACACTAATTGTTCCTGCCAATTGTTAAGCCACTGGATGCCTTACTGTAAAATGAAATTATGTTTTACAAATATGCAAATGAAAGCGTGATATTGGAGTGAAAAGATTACGAGGAATGCTGAAGTCGAAGAATATTAGGTTAAGCCTAAAATGGAAAAGTACTTAAAAAGTAACTTTTAAGCTTATCTAAGAAAAAGTTACGTTTTAGTAATGTTTGCCCAACAAGAATAAAAAACAGTAGGTGTAACATTTTTCAGGTTTAGGCAGACGTACTTTACGAACAAGTTTATCTTTTCTCTAATAGCTTTAAATTTTTAGTTAAGGTGGTGGCAGTTGAGGATTCAGACCCGCTAGTGCCGTCCTCCTGCGGGAAATTTTCCGATATATAATGGCAGAGAACAAGAAAAACGCCGAGGCTATTGTGGCAGCTAAAATGGGTGGAGGGAGAGGGATTTTGCTTTGTTGATGGTGGTGGGAGGGCGGTGGTTCCGAAAATGGTGGCGAAAGTGGTGGCATTGTTGCGTATAGTACTGAAAAATAGTGTCTTTAGGTAATCAAAAAAAACTAGTAAGACGAAGAAGAAAGAACACAGTGTTGAGAAGTGCGTCACTGAATCACCTCCTTCTGTTTGTTATCCTCTCTCTCTCTCTCACACCTGATATTTTGTCAGTTATTGAGTCAAACGCTACAGTTACAGCACCGTGATATATCACCATGGTGTGGCAGTTGAGGCTTCAGATCCGCTGGCTACTTTTTTCCATGGGACACCCTGCTCTCTTTCAGATTAATTATGAAAGTTTCCTATCCTCAATTTGCAGGGTGACACATGGGAAGAGCCGCCCGAATACCTCTCAGAGACGTGGCAATTTAATCATCTAGATGCATCCAAGTCAGTTTCTACTGATTTCATTAGCATTAGCTAGACAATATCACGTAGCAGTCTCTGTTGAACAAAGATGGAGAGAGAGAGGTAATATCAGATTGATTCATGCATAGATAGATAGATATACACTTTTCGAGTCTAGACAAATTTGATTCATTATTGTTACTGATTTTTTTGGATGGAAGATGTGCACCAATTTATATAGTTATTTTCCTCCCTCATGTTTATACTAACTGCTATTCTACACAATGTTGTACTTATAGTTTTTGCAAGATTTTATCGTATTTTTACTTTTCCATCTCATGTTTAGAAAAAAGAAAAACTCGTGATGTTCCCAATTTTGTCTAGCGTTGATTAAAACCAACGTTCTTAAGGCCAAAAAGTCAGATCGAAGGGAGGAGGGGGGGGGGGGGGGGGGGGGCCCCACAT
>NC_036246.1:38938512-38945733 GCF_002742605.1 Olea europaea var. sylvestris | reverse complement strand
GGGGGGGGGGGGGGGGAAGCTCTCCATTCCTGGATCTCCTGTAGCTGGAACCACAAGAATCCTTAGTTAAAATGGGATTCGAACACAACACCATTTGATTTTTTGGAAGATAAAGACAAAGAAGCTTGATAAAGATGAGGCGAATATAAAAGATCTAATATATCTTGTGGCAAGCAGCTGGAAAAACATGAACCCGATGAGCAAGGTACATTATATAATACTTGTTTACTCAACGGTTAACAAAGAAAATAAGCTAAAATTTTGGTCACTGTAGTGTCCAGCTATCCAATATAATGTTTGGACTAATTGATCATATTTAACATCAACTGCCACAATACTTGTATTCCACAAGTTGCAACTTATCTATTTACACAGAGAGACACAAACACAAGAATTTTTACCCTTCTTTCATTTACAAGCTATATTCATCCGACCCAAGAGGGCTTGTCATTGGTCTAACCAACTTGGCCATTATAGGAGCACTGCAGTAGAGAGTTTCTTGGTAACTAGGAATAGGGCACGTAAACCAGTCGTCGGATTCTCAAAGATGTTCGTATCAGGCTGAGAATTTCATAGTTGTCTCAAGTTGAAATGTAGTTGTTTTATGCAATCTGAGACTTGATGGGTGGATTCAGGCGCTTCATCATGAAGTTGAACTGGACAATGCGTGAACTTCTCGGCTGGGGCCAATTCGCTCCTTCTGGCACCTTAATGCACTTAAACCCCTGCCCTTTATACAACTCTGTGACACCGGGATCGTTAAGGTCACTGTGTAATGCAATGGCATGGCACCCCCAGCTTTTGGCTGTTGCCTCTGCTTTAGCTATCAGTCTTTTCGCAATTCCCATTCTACGGTATCTTTCTCGGACAGCAACATTTGATATATACGCAATTCCTGTCCTGTCCACAACGATACCATTTGTAATTTCTAGTAATGAGTAAGAGCTGAGACAATGCTTCAATAAATTCTTGAATAAGATAAGAATTCAACACAGGAGAAGCTAATACTTCGTACCTTCTCTGCTGCAGGGGACCTTTTCGTGGAAGAAAATCAGCGATAGTATCCACGGTCAATATCCCGGCTACATATCCCCTGTTTAGACTAAACATTCCATCAAAAACTCCAATTTTGAAGTCATCATTCACTGAAAAGGATGCATCTTGATCAGAACTTCCAATTACAGCAACAAGGCAAGTTCTGTTGCAGCCATTTGGCATCGAGTATCCAAATAACATTCCAATGGCTCGATTAATTCTCAACAAATAATCATAAGGAAACCGAAATTTAGGGAAGAAGGAACTGCAGTGAGTCTCAGCCACTTCCCAGCAGTCCTCTGACCTCGCCTCTCGAACAACAATTTCGGGAGACACGGTTGGAAACAAGTCGGCCACTTGACTAGCCCTACAAAACACTAGAGCACGCAAAGATCCTCTAGTTAGACTTCAATAATCCCCGAAGGCTAATATTATGACTAACAACGATCTTTTACAACATCAAAGAATGAAAATGTGATGGAATAGTAACAAGAAAATAGTATATGTTTAATTAAACATCAGAATTGTCAAATACCCTTATTGTTTTGTAGTTCAGGAACATAGGTGAAGCAGCTGTTAGGGATTAAAATTCAATCTCGATCACAAGAGCAATGATGAGTAACACAGATTTATACATGAGGCAGCAAGATTTTTAACTTCTTTTAAATTTTTACTGTCAAGTAACATAGAGCTCATATTACAGCTTCATAATCAGCCCATGAATGAACATTTTCAACTTATGGTCACTAAATTGAGAAAGAAAGTCGTCGGGTTATGTGAAGCGGAACGTAGTTTTTACTATCAAAAAGCTAAGTGCATTTTCCTTAAGCAAAGTAATAAATGTACTAAGTTCTTTCACTCAGTAGTTAAAAGGAACTCAAGGAGAAACTTTATAGCTACTATACTCAAAGAGGATGGGATGTATACTACATCACATGATCAAGTTGCTTCGAAATTTGTCAAATTTTACACTACATTGCTGGGGAAAAACTATCCAACTCGGCCTCTTGAGCTGGATATTGTTACAAGTGGTCCTTTGGTTTCATTGGAACAAGGTAACACCTTGATTTGGGACATTTCTTATGAGGAGATCAAAGAGACACTCTTTGTGATTGGAGATGAAAAGTCTCCCGGGCAGATGGTTATACTTCTTGTTTTTTTTAAAAATGCATGGGGGACTATTGGTGAAAATTTTGTTGGGGCTATCATGGAGTTCTTTTCGTCGGGTTCCATCCTCAAACAAATCAACCACACGGTCATTGCTTTGGTGCCTAAATCTGGTCATACACCGCATGTTGGGGATTATAGGCCTATCTCTTGTTGTAATGTTATTTAGAAAGTGATCGCTAAAATACTTGCTTCTAGATTGAGACCTATTTTGGGTAATATTGTGGACCATGCACAAGCCGCTTTTGTTGAAGGTAGAAGTATCACGGAAAACATTCATCTTGCCTAAGAACTCATGAGACAATACAATAGGAAAAGGGTTGCTTTGAGATGTCTCCTAAAAATTGATCTTACAAAAGCTTATGATTCGATAAGTTGGGATTTCCTTAAAGATGTTCTTGAAGGGTTGCACTTCCTCTCGAGATTTGTAAATTGGGTCATGGAATGTGTTACTTCTCCAACATATTTCATTGTTTTGAATGGGAGTATGCATAGTTTTTTCAAAGGAGGGAAAGGCCTCCGACAAGGTGATCTTCTCTCCCCCTTTTTGTTCATGCTTTGTATTGACTATTTCTCAAGAATGCTTAGAGCTGCCACGAACGATAGTGATTTCAATTATCACCCTAAATGTGGCCCCCTAAAGATCACCAATTTAGCTTTTGCGGACGATTTGATGCTCTTTGCTAGGGAAGATGTTATGTCAGTGAAAATTCTCATAGATTGCCTCTCCAATTTTGGATTTGTATGGGTTTAAGGTTGAACATCCTTAAATCCAGCTTACATATAGCTGGTATTCACGGACAAGTGCTTGAGGATATCTTTCAATTGACAAATGTCCCAAGGGGTAGTATGTCATTTCGATATTTGGGCATTCCTCTTGCTTCGGAAAAACTTAAGGTAAGTTGTTATGCTCCATTTCTTGATAAAATTATAGCTTATATTGGTGCATGGAATTGCTCTTCATTATCTTATGCGGGCAAGGCGGGCGGTTCTTCAAGGTGTTGAATGTTTTAGCTTTCTATCTTCCCTATCCCGGCTACAATTATATCAAGGATTGTTAGCCTTTGTCGGAAATTCCTTTGGGGATCTAAGAAGCCTTTGGTTGCGTGGAAGGATCTTTGCCTTCCAAAAGATGAAGGGGGCCTCGGATTGAAAGACTTAAAGAGTTGGAATTTAGCGTTACTCGCTAAATCCCTTTGGAATATACAAAATAAAAAGGACACTCTTTGGATTCGGTGGGTTCATCAAGTGTGTCTTAAAGGGACTTGCATTTGGGAAGTTCTACCTAGGAAAGATCATTCCCCACTCTTTAAAAAATTGCTGGAAATCAGAAATATATTGACACAGAATGTGGCTGCCAGATTTTCTCGCATGGACAGAACGTGCAATACGCACAACTGGGTAGAGTAAACTATCCATCTATGTATGCTGGACTTCCCCCAAGGCAGGCTGCTGTTATGCCACAAAGCAGTGACTGTTTAAGCAGGCCGACTGGAGTTAACACTGTCCGAAATCAGACAGTTATGGACAGATTACAAAGCTGGTCGACTGGAGGAAAATTTTGCACAAAATTCGCCTATGACTTCTTCAGGCCGAGAGGCTCAAAGAAGGTTTGGGCCGCTGATGTTTGGAGCTCTTTCATCACTCCGAAGCACTCCTTTGTGCTTTGGTCAGGGGTCCTATCAAAACTCCTAAATAAAGACAAATTGCATTACTTGGATATTGATCGAAATTGTATTCTTTGTGGGCAAAAGGCGGAGACGGGCTGTCACCTTTTCTTTGAATGTTCTTTCACTTCCACCGTATAGGGGAATATTAGACATTGGCTTGACATCAAAAGATCTATGTCAACACTTGCTAGCTCTCTCAAGTGGATGAAAAAAGAGGCTCGAGGGACATCATGGCGAAACAAGGCTAAGAGAATTACACTTGCTAGTACCGTTTACTACCTTTGGTTGACACGTAATAGGAAGATTTTTGAAGGTCTTTCATCCAACTTGGATTCCATTGTGAAAAGGATCAAGACACGCGTATACAAAGTTATGTTCTATTTGTATCCAAATGTCTTGATCTATTTCGAGTCCTTAACGTTGGATCATTGACTATTTTTGCACTTCACTTTTGTTGTATCTCCCGGATATGCTCAGAGTAATTGTATGTGATATTGGTTTTTGTTTTGTCTAGGTATGCTCGGTTTACTTGTATATGAACATTTTTTATCAATGATATTTACATTTACCGAAAAAAAAATATAGAGCCCATATTATCGAACAAACTAACGTAGTAGTCATGTCACTTCCTATATTTCTAGTACACATTTGGTTGCCTTGCACCCCAATAATATATAAGGAAATGCCCAACTACTGCCACTTGTCCTCGAGTGTCTTGGGACACCATGGAAAATCAGTTAAATTCGCACAGTAAGGTTGTGGTTCCCTAGTATTGAAAGTATAATTTTTTTAAATAAATAAGTTTGTCTTTTAAAGCTTAAACTTTTGGATATAATGCTTAAACTTTTGGATAATTTAGTTAAGAGGAAATTTCACGTAAATGTCCAGACATAAAGTCATGGAGTCGCTAGTTTATGAAAGTTGTGCCCGTGTCAGCCTTTTGAAAGAAATATGAATCTATCTTCGGGCGAGCTAAACTTTTACACTAGTGGATTTGCTCGTCCACACTAAAAGAGAGAAAGAGATGAATTTTCATACCTGATCCGTGGGGAGGGGAACAGGAAGAGGAAGAAATTTTCGAGAATGAAGGAAAGGGATTCTTCAGATTCTTGAAATGGGGAGATAGACCGATGCTGAAGCTGCTTACTGATGGAACGGTCTGCATTTCTATGAAATGCCAGTATCAAGAAATGAAGATTGGGATGAAAAGTGAATGTTAGAGATTTTTTCTGTCTTGCCATTTGTATCTTACGTTGGGATACAAAAGTAAATTGCAAGCCAAAGATAACTGACTAGTGATATTTATATGTTCACACTACTTTAAGATTTATGCTACTGTTGGAGATAGGGATAAAAAAAACTAGGCTATTACTTCAATGCCTGTTTTTATCTTTTGATTTATAGTAGAAGGGATGACAATCGGGTAAGCCTCACCATCCTAATTTCCTAACTAATCGGGGAATTCTCAACCCATATGGAACTGGGCGGTGCTAGCAATGGGTGCAAGGGATAAAAAAAACTAGGCTATTACTTCAATGCCTGTTTTTATCTTTTGATTTATAGTAGAAGGGATGACAATCGGGTAAGCCTCACCATCCTAATTTCCTAACTAATCGGGGAATTCTCAACCCATATGGGACTGGGCGGTGCTAGCAATGGGTGCAAGCCGCTCATCGGCTTAGCTTGTGTGGCTCTCACTCGAGCCGAGTTGTCATAATTTCATACGAGTTGTTCTTTGACAATCCACAAGCCATCACCTAAACTAAATATTACATTCGACTCCCTCTCTAGATGGTAATCGGTGCGTTTATTTTGTAGCATTTTCTTGATGATGATAATTTAACTTTGAAAAAGAAAATTATTTCGATTAAAAACATAACATCTTTTGAACCTAATAATGACGTTGCACAAATTACAACACTTGGATGATTATGATCCTCAGATGAGCAAAAGAAAATCAACGTTATGGCCAAAATAATAATAATAATAATAATAATAACTCCAGCTACATAACAGAATGTACGTGACTAGATTAAATAAAATACATATTCTTCAAATAAAAATATGTTATTCATAATAAACACTCTCTAGTTGGACAATTAATATCTACAACGAAACCAGTATATCACTCCTCGTACTGAATCAACATCACTATAAATTAGTGACTACCAGGGATAGGCATTATAAAATACAGTAACTAAATCCCAGAACCATTTACAATAACCATTTAATATTGACATTTTTAAGAATAGTGGGAGTTATCTTTCTTGAAATTATAAATAAAGGAAGTTCCAGCCAACGCAGAGCGCTAGGAATCTTGTCTGTCAAGTTAAATGGGTTTAATAAGAAGAAATTTGGGATTTGATCATCACATTTAGAAGTAAAACTCATTTAGAAATTATAAAGAATAATTAAAAAAGAACTTTTCATTGAAGTAATATCCATGAAAATTATAAATATGTCAAATGAACATAATCATTTCTATCCCTACTTTTAGCTGATCCAAGAAAACACACTAAAATCCTAACCAATATTCTTCATAAATAAAAACTTGCTTATCTTCAAACCATTTCTCAATTATAGTAAAACCAACAGGGGTGTGTATAAAGTGCATGTTTGGTACACAATACTTGAACAAGTCTGGACAGAAATGTGAACTGGCATCCAATCAAAAGATTCTTGCTGTTGAGTTCTGGATACCTAGAAATCAACTGGTAGACTACTCAAGAAAGCTAATGTGTGGGGAGACGTAGACTTTCCAAAGAGAGAACACCAGAGAGGAAGCTTCTTAAGAACTTTTTCGATTTGTGGTGTCTGTCTGTCGAAATCTGTCCTAATTCGTAAAAGCAGATTCTCTTTCTTTTCATGGTCACTTGTAATTGCAGCACGGGTTTTGTTCCAGAAAAGAGTGAGAGTGAACTTGGTCGGTGCCTTTGGTCCACCAGAAAACTGAATGATATGCCATCCATCGACACTGCTCTTTTCACCAAGTGGAATCAATTCATCGGAAAGGTCTGCTGCATCTGCGGACAGAAACAGTAAGAATGAAACTAGACAAGGTAACTAGGAACTCATGCCTTACGGTCAAAAAGGTTTACTGTTTTACTTAAGAAAAAGTAATACATCCAAGCATGTTCAGAAAGATGAAGTTACTTAAAAGTAAGTTTGACTTACTTTTTAAGCTTAGCCGAACAAGCTTATGTCAGTAACCAGCAAACTAGAAAGATATCTCAGTCTATTTATAAAAAAATCATGAATCATTGTCCTTATATTTTGAGTAAGCAAAAAAGATTGAACTAGAACTATTTTAAACAAGAATTTTTTTTATGTATTTATCTTTTTATTGGGG
>NC_036246.1:38900687-38938424 GCF_002742605.1 Olea europaea var. sylvestris | reverse complement strand
GAACACAATTCCATAATCTTTAAGTACAAAACAAACAATTCATGCAAGGGATTTAGAAAAATATTCAACTTGTTAAGCAAACTGTACACATTATATCCAGTACGGCATCTAAATGCACAAATTGATAAAAACAAAAATCTGCTATATTTATGTATATGTCTCTCCAAAAAAAAGGTTGAGGAAGCAGAGAGAGAAATATTTGCAAACATCTATAGTACCTTTTAACAGGAAGTCATCAATTTCTTTGGTATTAATTCCAAGAGACCAGCGAGTAGAAAGTTTGGTATCAATTATGATCTGCGTAATTCTGTTCTCATCTTTAGTGTCTTTTTCCACACTTATTGCAGGAATATCAGAGGCAACCCAGCCAGTTTGAGCACCCTTGTCCGTCCAACAGCTATAGTTGACAGAAAAAGTAACAAAATCTTGAAATCTATCCCGTCCACAAACAAATCCTTCCCCAATCTGGTCAGCTTCCTTAACCAAATTTCCGGGAGTTGATGAAAATAGAGAGATATATGAGACTGGTTTTTCATTGTATGTTTCTGCAGCATCCACAACATGCACAACCTAGGAAACACCAAAACCATTAAGAAAATAAACCACAGTGAAAAAGCTTCATGTAGTTTAATCGAAAAGTGGCACTATTATAGCCATAAAAGATTCTATAGAAAGATACCCAAAATTGAGTAATTAGTAAGAGAAGTTCAGAGGTTACTGCAGTAATTTAAGATGGATTATTCACTTAAAGTTTGTCTTTAACGATATTTTACTGTGGGAGATGGAATAAAGATCGCAAGTATGCTATTGATGAATGCACGATCAAGTCAAAATTCAACAATGACATATGTGAAGAGAAAAGGAGAAGCAAGCTACATGGATCAAATTCATGTTAACAACCGCTGGTTGCTTACATTTACAGCTCTAGCAGTATCTTCTCTAAATGGTGGCACAACACCCATCCAAGCTGCACCAAGTGAGATTGCAAACAGAATGCATGTACCAACAATAATTGGCAGTTTTGCATCTGGAGAAAAAATGAAACACGGATTTAGTCGGGCATTTAACTGTAAACCTTCAAATCACATGCTTGAACAAATTCATTGGACTGCTAGCTGACGCCAACAGGAACTGAAGGATAGAATAAATGTTGATTCAATTTATCGAGGTGAAATGTTAATTTCAAATCATATCTAGATCCCAGGCATTTACATATCGTTTAAAATGGTCAAGGCTTGATTAATACATTAGAAAGGTATCGCCTTCATTTGTCTGATTTCGAGTCTAGGCATAATCCACCAAAAAAGCACATTTATAATGCATGTCTTTTCTTTAGATTGGATCAATGCTTATGGTGCAAAGAAAGAAACCATCTCAGAAACCTAAACCCACGCCATCTGATTCTTGAATGATGAAAATATAAAATGGGCGACTAAGTATGGTCTAAGGAATGACCTCTTCCCCTTTGAAATTAGCCATAATAAGATAGATATTAACCTTCTGTTTTGTTAAAAGTAGGTCAATGTTAACGGTTGGACAGACAGCACCTTAGGCGCATTCTTACTTCTAGGCCAGCCCAAGCTTTTTACACTCAACTCGAGTTGACATGATGCAGATTAATTATACTCTGGACCATTTTTAGAGGATATTTTGCATATTTGAAATAAAGACAGCTCAGTATTTGGTTCAATTTGAGTCGGTACTTCTAAAAGTAGGTTGCTACGCCAGTTTTGACAATTTATGCCACCAAAAGCTGAAAATCATCCTCTGTTTCATAAGCTCTCAATCATGAGTTTTATATATAAAATAAAACAAGGAATGAAGTGGTTACAGCTCATATAGACAGTAGATCGAAATGATAATATTAACAGCATGTTTGGCTAAGCTTGAAAAAAAGTTAAAAGCTACTTTTAAGTAGCCTTTTTTCCAAATATGCTAGGTAACTTACTTTTTTCTTATGTTCAAGTACAAATAGACACTTATTCCATAGTGAAAAAATATATATAACTTACTTAGCCCCCGTTTGGCCCCCTTTAAAACTCATCAATTTAATTTAAATTTGTCTCTCTCCTATCTTCAACCACACAATCTTCCATAAAATAATATTTCACGCAAATCGAAAATTTTTCATTCTTTTACAACCATCCATTTTTCAAAAAAATACTATTCCCCCCATTATAAATCCAAATAATGGGGGCCAAATGGGGGCTTATTTTCACCTTTAATTAAAAAATAATAATAATAAAATTAAACTTACTTATTTAAGCCTTGTTTGGTGGGGGATTAAAAATAGATTTTGATAGAAGTTTTTGAAACGTGTGGTTGAAAAGTTGTGAAACCCATAAAATATGTGGTTAATATTGATTGTTTGACTTTGACTTAAATTAAAATCCGATTTAAATCAATACCAAGCAAAGGGTTAATAATAAGTAAACTTCTTAAGCTAACTAATCATGCTCTAGACCATCAAGATAAGGATAGTAGATGCTTAAGGCTGAATGATGTGAGCATGCATAAAGATACACTGAGTTTGTGCCTCCAAGTAATTTCAAAGTAGATACTAACAAGACTAAACAAAATTTTTTTTATAATAATACATGGATTAGAAATTGAAAGATTTCTTGTGACATTGATATGTTGATATCCCCAAAGAAGAGCAAAACAAATTGCCAATAACATGTCAATGCCGCAGCAAACCTAAATTTAAAAAAAAAATATATATATATATATATTGTAATAATAAGTACCTGAGATGTGAACATACGACATTAGATACACCATTGTAAAACATATGATAGCAGCAACAAATAAAGCAATTATCACGGTTCCAAGCCACTCAGGAGTGCTACCAGGGTTCCTGCCAACGAGACAGGCTGATTATTAGAAACTGTAGATGAGTGAAAGATTAAAAAACAGAACCATTTCAAAAAATGATAGAATTCAATATGAAGTGTATAGCCATCATCCATATAGCCACTGAGCTTGTGCAATAATAATCATGAGTAGTAGTTCTTCGGGGCACAAGAATCAGGTGATGCTCACCACATATTTACATCCTTCCATGCACCAAGCATGTGTGATGGAGACTCTAAATAAATCACTAATATGTTTCTTAAAATAAATGGAAACTAAATATACTAAAGTCCATCCTAACTCTCCATCAATGTGCTTTTTCAAACAACATACATCTAAGGTGCAGAGTTCCAGCAACTATGGTTATGATGTATACAAAGAAAAATGAGATTTTAGGTAAGATCTGAATTAGCAAACCAAGAAAATTCACATCGTGACTGTTCATAATTGTTCAATGACTGGTCTACAGGAATTTTACTATGCTCTATGAGTAAAGTTCATGGGTGAAGTAGAAAGATTTGAACTCGAATTTTCTGCTTTCTTTTCATGGCCTGAAATTCAATGGCAGAATCAACCTCTAAGAGAACTGTAGAAGAAGTCCATTAAAAATAATGCATCTTAACAGATGTCCGACAAATAAATTGACCTTTTTTAGATTTTTAATTTAATCTAAACTCTTAAGAAAGGTGTATATTGGAGAAACAATATGACAACCATGAGAAGACAAACTAACAGGTAAAAAGGAGTCTCCAGCGAATGATAACTTCGTAGATGCCACAGGGGTTCCATCAAACCCATCCAACAAGAATTTGCTAAATATTCCTATACGGTTAAGACAAGAAACTAAATCCCAACATTTGACTTCTTATGTTTACATTTATTAATGCACATAAAATTGATTACAATCTCTGTGAAGCTACTAATTTAGATTCTTCATTTTACTACAGGTAATACTAAAAGCGAGAAAACAAGAAAGGAAACAAAGAAGAAAAAACAGAACCTTAAATTTCTCTAAGAAGTGATTCAGCCACTTCAAGTAAGATTTTCAGAAGTTTACCTTTCAAAGCGAACTGCTGTTCCAATAACTGTGGCCGTCAACCTAATAATCATCCCGGAAGAGAGTAAGAATGGTATAGATAAGCCAATCAGCAAGGTCAGAGTCTTCAGCGGCTTCGGCAGCCTTGCTGGTGATAATGTTGCTTCAAGCAAACCATCTAGACATTCCAGAATATGCATCAGATGAAAGCAAACTGTTGATAAACGTTTTCTAGTTCTTAGAAATTAAAAGCTATGCAAAAGAGGAGTCTATAATGCCTATGGGGTGCCATAAAATGATCAAAGCATAACCCCATCAAATTTACATTCAGATATCCATTTTCAGATACACGGTTTTAGTTTTATTTAGGAATCACAGAGTCTCACTAGCCTTGTTTGAGTCACATCCATACCTAAGATATCAGGCTAGGATGTTATAAAATGAAAACTTACATGCAAAGGCGGGTGAGATTAACCAAGCAAGAGCTAAATAAGAAGATCCAATCTTGTAGTAGTTTCCCACCGTCAGGAGAATAAGCCACTGTAATAAACCAGTTTTATAGAGCCATCGTTCAGCATCCAACTTGGCCACGTCAGATTTAACAATCATAGGCAAGTTCCTCTTTCTTCCAACAAATGTCCGAGACAAGTACGATTGAAGAATAAGGTAACCCACATGATGCCCAATAAATGCCCCGAGGAGAGCAGGTGCACCGAACAAACCAACTACCAGCCATGGGCTTGCAACAAATGGCACTGGTGAAGAACATACAAGGGGAAGAATGAAGGCAGCAATGATGGAGAAACCAATGGAACATATCCACATAAGTATGACACTCAAACATGACAAGGCCAGTGATATTGCTGCAGTATAGCCACCCATCAATAGTGATGTCGTCCATATTAAAAGTGACTGCAATATCACTGAATTATAAAGCATATTGGCAACACGTTGACGAAATGTGATCAAGTATGTTCCCTGAGATTAGGCGTTACAAATGTGTTAGAAAATAATCAGCATACGAGATCTTTTTCAAAGAAGTGTCAAGAGATAGTACTGTTGCCACTGATATGGAAAAAAATTGAACTTCAATGTAAAATATTACAAGAGATTATCAAGATACCAAAATGTCAAAGTATATAGATTTGTCCTGGCTAGATTCTCCTTTGCCTTTAGGAAGGTTTGAGGAGGCAGCAGCATGAAGCAGAAAGGCAAGCATATTTTCTCCAAGATGTTGAAGAGAACCAGGTTTCAAAAGTTTTAACCGGTCATTCTGCATTTATAAAGTTCAGACAGTAAGATCGCAATGTAAACAAATTAATGTCAAATGTCTGTTGCAGTTATAAGAACATTAATATGAGTTGAATCAAGCAGTAGTCCAACTTCCACATAAGATTTCCTATAAATGAATATTATCTGAAAAAATATTATTGGAAAGGAAGTTTTTAGTCACGCTTTATTGCTTCTCTCATTTTATTCAAGTAGGGTTGAATTACATTCCAACATGTAAAGCCATACACGACCCGAAAACTTTACATATTATAACACATATAATCAACTAATTTAGTATTTCTGCACTTCAACCTATAAGCCCACACAAAACATGCTATTAGTTGGAAAGAAGAACCTAAGTTTCACTACTTCACTGTCAAGTGCAGCAGGGTTTGTTCAGGATACATATCTCAAAGTGAAATGGGGCTTACAACATCTATTGATAAAGATGGAAAGAGGTCGCATTTCCAACTGGACTGAATAGTTACGTCACCTTTGTGTGGTATACTGCAGTGTTCTCCATATATGCAAAGTCTAGACCAGAAAGTCCTGCAATCTCTTTGTACACTTGAAAATCAGTTGCAGATTTTATTGCACCAGAAGAAAAGATATCCTGCCGCACCAAGTCATATAGAATATAAATATGGTCATGAACTAATAATTCGGACCATACAGGTAGGTGGAGATAGAATTAATGTGTTCTCTTCTAACGGACCTCAGCAATAATTTGGGCTGTTGGATACTTAGCTACTAAAGCATAGTTTTCTATGGCCCATGGATGAGGACCAGCCTGTTTGACAAACAACATTAAGTATGTCAGAAGGAAAAATGAAAATATAAGAATGTCAGGGGACAGGGGAGAGCAGTATAATTGTTTCATCAAAAAAACAATTTAGAACTAGTTCACATTTTGGATATTGACCCTAAAAGCATTTTTATGACTTCAGACTTGTGTATTTTTATACTATATAAACTTATCTAATATAAAAGATGGGTGCAAATGAGAACATAAAATAAGATAAGCGTAGGATAAGGGTAAATTGTACTCGTTAACAAAATCAAACCTGGAAAATACTGGACTTCCCTCCAATACCCATGGCCTCCAAATCAATAGCCATTTGTATTGTATCACTCCAGGGATGCTGCGAAGTACACATAGAACAACCACCACACTTAGAAATACTTCTAGTGATTCTCAGATTGGAATTCAACATTTTATGCTTCACATTGCAAGCATATCAGCCAAAAATTTTGGGAACGACTAAAAAACAACTTGGACTTGGCTCTATCTAAAAAGCACAAGGAATAATTTTTTGATATTAGAAAAGCAAAAAGACGCATAACGCTGTTAATAAAAAAAATGGAAATTGGAGAAAAACATCCTTTATCCACCTAATTACATCAGAAAAGCTATCTTTTGAGTTCTATCCCTTCTGATCAGATCTCCTGACCAAAGAAAATATTTCTTATAGTCACCGTAAGGGCCTCTTGCTCCCATACAAAAGGGTTGTGATAGAAGTGGAATGGCTTAAGGTGATTTCAAGCATTTTGGTTTCGTTGCACCTTTTCAAGAGGCCGGTCTAGAGTTAATCGGAATATGCTTAATATGTTATCGTTGCTCTTTTGGTGGGTATGCACACAGACACATTACCTATGTAAATTTGATGGAAAGAAATAAGCTGCATAAACATCATAGAGTTTTTCCAGATGAGAAGCCGAAATACTTGGAACAATGTATCATTGGGTGGGAATGAAGAATTGGAAGAGGAGACAATATCAACAACATGTTAACACGACATAATATTTGTTCATATAGCAAACTCCCCATTCACCATATAAAGTTAATAAATAATAAAATTGAGTGATCAAAAATATTGTAGCATGCTAGTATTTATATGGAGATCTTTATCTTGATAAAGATAATTCCATAATTATATACTTAAAAATAATCTGCAGGTCAATGAATCTTGATTGCCCAAACCTGGGTAATAAAACTATGAGCACCATTTAAACCTTCCTCCTCTCCAGTATTAAACAAAAATATAACAGCATTCTTAAATCCATGAGCCCACTGAGAAATTCCTCGAGCAAGCTCCAACATAACAGCCACACATGAACTGCAATCACCAGCTCCTTCCCTAAAAAAGAGCCCAAGCCTAAGTTGGTATTTATAATTCTGCAAGCAAACTTAACCATGTATTGTAAATTTTAGCAGAGTTTCATGTTGACATAGAGCAAATAAATCAACATATTGGAGCAGATGTTTAAGTAAATAAATAAAGGACAAAATGCGAGCTTTCGACATAATTCATGATGGAGGACGCAAGAACATAATCGGCACTACGAATAATAAACACAAAAAGATTACATGTTAGGGATGCCATAGTGAGTAAGTCAAGGAATAAGCTAATATCTGGACGTGTGCGCGTATTGTTCACTTATTTAGATCAACATGCCAGTTGAATCCTATTGAGCTCTTGCAGTGGAAAGGATTGTGATCAGAACCCTGTTTTGGTGCTCAACAGTACGTTAGATTTATACATAGAGCGCGTAACCGAAAATTGAAATTCATAATCTTACTGTACATGACATTTTGCCGTATGCCTGCTAAAATTTAGAATGTGAACATTACCATTTGAAGTATTCTGATCCTCATGTTGAGCATTTTTCCTCAAGTAATAAGGTTTTGAAAAAAAGAAATTGAATAGTTTTCAAAGTTTGAGTTGGAGAAAAATTTACCTTCTTGCTAATACATGTCCGGATTTCTACATCTAGTCCACAGGTAAAAAAGCAAAAATTGAAAAAATTATACTGTATAACTAATATAGCTTAAGTTTAGGGCAGAAATGAAGAAGCAAACTAGGTATAAAATTACCATAGGAAATATCTTCCTATTTAGGGAGATCTTCCTTAAGACAAGACGCTTCAATGCATTTATCCTAGATCTAGAGTTTCATTTGCATAAATTTGATGTTTAAATGCATAATAATGTTCGACCACCCTCCAAAATGCTATAAACATACTAAAGTTCCCGAAATATCAAGGAACAATATTTATAAGATAATCCAATTTCTCATTTGCAGAGTGAAATAACTGAACTCCAATTAACGTTGAGCAGCAAAACCATGCTTTTAGATAGATTGAAGTGAGAGAGCAGCAAACATGCTATTGAAATGTCTAAGTTCCTCAGGGATACATTGTACAAATTTTAAAATTACACCGTAACCTGTAAGTGGATCATAAAAAATTATATTTCAAATATGCTCATAAGATGAACACATAAAATAAAGAAGAAACTCTATATCCTAGACATTTTCATTTGTTTTTGCCAGAAACAGAAAGAAAACTGTCTAACATATACATTAGATAAATAAATTCGTCCAAAAGTCGCTCAAGTTTTAAAATGGAATGACTGTTAAAAAGGAAAAAAGGAAGAAGAAGAAAGTTTCTAAGAGATTATGAGAAACCAAGAAACAAATCCAATAGCACAAAATTATCTCCAATGTAATATAAATAAAAACATATAAGAACCATACGCTGCAAAAACTGAATCGATGTGAGAGGAGACCAGAATTGCATTTTCTCCTGCTTCAGATGCATATTTCGGCAAGATTCTTAATACAATGTGATTCAGGTCTGAATAAACAAGGGTTTTCCCATTAAAAAGGCCACCAACCAGATTATTTGCGCCAGATTTTGCACTGAAAAAATCCACTTCCACAACAACCTCCCAATGAGCTGCTTTCTTAATAGATTCTGATGCTTCGAAGACATACTGCAGAAATTAGGTTAGACAATATTATTTTTTTAATTTCTCAAGAATGCCATCAATGTTCACCATTGAGAGAATATCTCTTTCAAAATAAAAACTGGGAAGTCGTAGAGTAGGAGATCTAGACAAATTAGTACTTTCTTTATACATACATGTGTGCACTAATGTTTTTGTGCAGGATGTAATAATTATTTATGCCATGTCATAATGTACAGGAAAAAATGAATCCAGAAACTAAACAGAAATGCAAAACGCAACCTAAATGAAGGTATGTACGGAAAATGTTCACATCCAAATTCTACAAGAAACTGCATTTTCTGGAGCTACTTCTCTAAATACAATTGCATGTGAATATTGAACCATTTGAATAACTAACAAGACCAAACTAATTTAAACCATTAGGAATGTGATCAAGCAAATCTTCAACAAGCTTCTCAAGTAAGAGGCTCTTCTGAACATTCCAAGGTTGAGCAGCATTATTTCAAGAATTCAAACTTCATTGAAGTTGAACTTCAGTTACTCAATCTGAGGACATAGAAATGCCACCATCTCGTCAGTGAAGTAATCTTTTGATGAGGGGGCAACATTCTTATATTTTTCAACAAATCCCTGATAATGCAATGCATCTGTAAGTTCTTTTTACTTTTATACATAGGAAAAATTGCAATTGCCCCTTCCCCCAAACTCATATTTTTTGCAGTTAACACCCAAAGGTGAAAGAAACACCATATATCCCTGAAACCAACCACTGCTGTACGTTCCAAATATTGTCCGTCCTCCCTTTTTGATGGAATTTGGTCATATGTTTGGACCATTCTAAAGGTAATCATCAATTTGTCATTTTAAACACACCAAAAGAATCTCTTTAGATTAAATGCCAATTCAAGGAACTGTCATGGGGAAATCCTGCAATTTAATAAAAAATTAATATGTCTTATCAGGCTCTGTAGAGTTCTATATACAATACCTTTATATTGACAAAAACCAAGGGAAGTTAGTAGAGGAAAAAGTTATCACTTGGGCTTCATTTTGTTCTTGGGAAACATGGGTTTTAAAGGGAAATTATACCCTCAATGAAATGTTCAATTTTTTAAAATTGGTTTGCAATGACAATGCCAATGAAAATCCCAGATAAAAAAGGAAATTGTACCCCTAATGGTAGAGAAAAGGAAGGACAATTGACCTTCCAATATGATTGAAATGTAGCTGAGTGAATGCAAAACAACTTGTCCCCATCTCATGATTGCCTAATTATAATGCTTAGATATGGTTATAAGCTCTTGCTTTCTAAGGAATATTCATGCTTCAATATAACAAATCTCCATGAAAAATCAATTCAAATTCATATGCAAGCATTTCTGCTTACAACTCAATACCCCTTCTCTGAAAACATATTTTTACGAAATTACTAAGCAAGGCCATAATTGCATCGTGAAATAATTTTTCAGATCATCTAATAGTTCTAGTTTCGAAGACTTTTGAAGTGAACTCCGTGCCTTGTTACTAGGAATTCGTGAATTGAATCCCTCCAAAATAGTGCATGGTGTCAACTATACGGCCGAATTGCAATAAAATTTGTTCCATATAGTGCTTTTTTTATCTCTCAAAAATTAAATCCGAAATGTCTCTTTTTTCTTCTCATTTCTTGAGGGTTGGAGTGGGAAAGTGTTATTCATCCATAAAACTTGTTTTGATTCGTCAAAAATCTGAAGAATAATACATAAAGAACCCAGCTTAAAGTTTCTTCTTCATTTAGTTGGAGACTTGGGCCATTTATTATCTAACACTTACTGTATTCCCTCAAGTCACTTATGAAGTAGATTCTCACAATCTATTATAAATCGACAAGTGTTTTTCTATCATGTATCTAGAGTAACCGTATTCTCTCAAGTCACTTATGAAGTAGATTCTCACAATCTATTATAAATCGACGAGTGTTTTTCTATCATGTATCTAGAGTAACTAAAAATAATTATCTTGTTCACAACATATCACAAGGCTTAAGTCAATTTATCACTTCCAAACCATAAATTACCTGCAGAGCGCGATCTAAAGAAACAGAACCAACAGGATGTGGGCCTAATTGAGTCAACGCTTCGACGTGTTTCATGGCCTCATGCTCAGAGAAACCTCTCTTTCCAACCTGCTCAAGGGTAAGCGGCAAAGGCAAACTTTCAAACTGATAATGGTAAACACCCCAAGACCCATATATGACCAGCACAAACAATGCCAGTATCACATATGATGACCTTGTTGCAACCACGACCACGTTCTTAGTGTTATCATACAAAGGAGTTTCCTTTCCATTATTGATTGCCTCAACACTGCTACTAACAGATGAATTTGACTTTTCAGAAGAACCTTTAGGCCTCTGTCTCATCTTTATTGAGTATATATAAAATCAAATTAAGCATGCAATACACCTGCTAATCAAAAACATTAAAAATAAGCAAAATTAACAATAACCCACAAAAGTATTCCAGTGTGGTGTGCGTTTTTGAGTGATTATAGGAAAGCCCAGTAACCAAAAATCCACGATTAAAATGTTGGCGAATTGGGTTCGTCTCATAAAATTACAAACTTCAATCACAGAACTCAAATATTAGTCGTGATTTTGTGTGTTTAAACAGAAACAAGAAAAAGAGAAAAAAACGAAGTTCAGTACCTGAATTGGATTATCGACGGTAGCTTTGCAAACTTTTTGAACAACAAAAAGTTGGAGCAACAAGAGTATGGATTGGGTGGTTCAATCTGAATCTGGAGTCAATGCTAGTTGTTTTCTTCTTATTGTAACAGTGATTGAAGCCCGTCAAGAATTCGTTAATGGACATGTAATGGGAAATTTTGTGAATAAATTTTTCGAGTGTGAATGTTTATCTATTTTTATTCTAGTACAGGTGTTTGATTGTGATTAAAATTAGATTTTTTTTATTGGATTGTTATAAAAGTGATTAAAAAGTTGTAAACAGTCAATTCACAGTCTCGACGAGATGAAAGGACTTCACCCAAGAACTCAATCGTATGGATATGTAACATACACAATTTCCAATCCTATCAAAAAAGGAAACTTTGAAAACACGAAGGTATTTGATGAGGATTAAAATTAGGCCCTATTTGATTAGGCAACAATTTCATGGAAAATTGAATTTTTTTCTATCTTCCACCTTTTGATAGTGTTGACACACAAAAAGTTCAGCCCAAATCGAATAGTTCAAGGAATGAAGTCCAATTGGAGGATCCCCAAATCAAATGGCCCAAAAAACGGCACAATCAGGCAATTCAGGATAAAGGCCTAAATAGGGAAGCCCATGAACGCGGTAATATCATCGTCCAAGCTTGCAGGTCACCCAAGATTTGAGCGAATGAATTGCTATACAGTCGCCCAGAGTTGTGACCATGTTCTCGCCCAAATCTTCGAGTCGCCCAGAATCTTAGCAAATATAAGATGTTACGGTTACCCAAAAATACTGTTAATGAAACAGTTATTGAGTAACCCTATCACGTTCCACGATTCAAGAAATTCAATTGAAAACGGTTGAACGACAAAAAGTAATGGCAGCAGTTGGAGAAGGCAGTTCCATGACAAGTTGGCCACTACGAGGAAAGTGAGCAATTATAGAGCGATCAAGCAGTTTTTAAGCGATTGATCACGAAGAGATCATCCAGGGAGTATAAAAGGAAGAAAAGACATAAAGTAAAGGACCCCGAATCAAACACTCTCAAATAGAGGATATGTAACTTTAAATTTCTTAGTTTAGATTTAAACACTCCTTTTCAATAACCCGTGTGCTTGCACCCCTTGGAGGCATTCTATTTTTATTTTCCAATTGTAAAGTTATCGCTAATAAAAACACCCCTTTTTGGGACTTTGTCTCGAGAGGTTTGTCCCTTACACAATCGTCTGATCCCTTCTTAATTGTTAGCGACTAACCCACGCGAAACAATTTGGCAAGCCCAGTGAGACTGTGGTGTTTGGTGTTGAAGATACAAAAAGTGAAACAATATGTCTCAGAGATCCGATAAGGAAGCAGCAAGTCAGGGAGTAGTCAAGTCTGTGATCGAGCGATATGAGGAGCAGCATAGCTCTCCACGAACAGATGGACAGAATCAGAGCAGTAACAGTCGTTACAAATCAATGGCAGAGTTGAGTCCTCGAACTATGCGTGCACTGCTTGGAGAACTCACACAAGATGTCGTTGAACAGGTAAATCTTCGAAATATTCATAATATAGAAAGATTTGCCCAGAATGGGAATGCACATTATGACAACATGGCCAAACAACTGAATACTTTACATGAAATAATGAATAAGTTAGTAGGCCAAATTTGTCAACCAGTTATGCCTCTTGCAAACCACTTTCAAATTAGAACAATTGTGGGACATAATCCCCCAGTCCTAAATCCAAATCAAGGGGTAGAACCACCTTTCGGTCCCTCTATTTCAAACTAGGGGATGGTGTAATGCCAAATCAAAATAATGGTAGTGGTACGCCTAACTTGGGGGCTAATCGAAATATAAGAGATAATGTCCTAAATAATGGGCAGAATACCCTACGTGTTAATGAGGGAATAAATGTTCAGGCTAATGGTAACAATGACCCAAATCATGATAACTTTGTTCCCAATCAAGAACCAAACATCAGGTCTCAAGCAAATCAACCGGTCAACCAACCTGTAGGGATTCCATATGACCCCAACGTCATGTTGAGGAATCAGATTATGGAAATCGTACAGGACCAGATGGCTTTTGGGGTACGTCCTGTCATTAGGCCGACTTACACAAAACCATATCCTGATTGGGTAGACCAAGCATATCCATGGTCTAGAGGATATAAAGTGCCAGAATTCTCACTGTTTACCGGTTTAGGGGAGGTGTCTACTCTAGAACACATAGGGCGATTCACACTGCAAAGTGGTGACGTAACTGATTATCATAAAATGAGGTTTTTCTCTAGTTCATTAACAGGAGTAGCTTTCTCCTGATTCATCAATTTGCCAGCGAACTATGTTCAAACATGACAACAATTGGAACAATTATTCCACGCTCAATTTTATAAGACTGAGTCTGAAATTACTTTGGTCGATTTGGCAAACCTACGTCAAATGCCAAACGATTGGGCAGAAGGTTTCCTCCAAAAGTTCAAGACGTAAATGTTTTGTACCTTTACCCGAAAAAGAGTTTGTCAAAATCGCTTAAGACTGTTTGAGCTTTGATTTGAAAAAGAAATTCCAAGACAAGGAATTTCCTGACCTTTTCCAATTAAGCGCGAATGTGATTAGGTATGAACCATTGATAAGAGAAGAAGAGCAAATAAAAAATTCTAGCAAGGGGACTTATTATAGAAACCCAAATTTTGATGTTCATACCATCAATAACGAGTCATACGATCAGACCGAAATATGTTTGGCCAAATTAGTCAAAGGAGACACGTATACTTGTCCTATAATGGCTAAGCCTAGACCATCGGGCAAGGATGAGCCTATGAAAGATGAAAACATAAAAGCTAGAACATTCTCGTTCAATGTAACCAAAGCTGACCTTATATTTGATAAATTATATAAGGATAAGCAGATAAAGTTGAGCGATAAGCATAAATTGTCAAACCCTCAACAAATTAAAGGTAAAAAATATTGTAAGTAGCATAATGCATGGTCACATTTGACTGACAATTGCTTGGTTTTTCGCCATGTGTTACAGGATGCCATTAAATCAGGACAAATTACGTTCGATGATAAGAAGAAGATCGCAGTGGATGAAAATCCTTTCCCACAGCCACTTGGAGTGAATATGGTGACGTCTGGTTTCAAAAACAAGTTGTCAAAATTCAAATTGGTTATAGATGATGGAGAAGAAGACCCTGGACCACATCCCAGTGTCTTTGAGCGTATTAAAGGGAAGGAGTCAAAAAAGGATGAAGACGTCTTGTGTGCAAGATGTATAAGAGAAGTGAGTGGGAATGCGGAGAAACCAGGGATATGGCAGCATTCCCATCACCCTACTTTCTTCCCAAACGCTCAACCTGGTAGAGGGCGAGGTACATCGTTCTATAAGGGACCGCCTTTTGAGAGGCAATTCAGGCCAGTAAATAATGGGAGAACATTCAGGCCACAACCTCCCCAACCAAATGTATGGCATTCGTTCCAGTATAATGCAGGAAAGGCGATACCCTTCAACGAGATGACTAGAACCCAATAGAGGCGTTTCCAACGAAATTATGGACGAATGATGAGACAACAACAGGGAGTGTCACGTCCTAAGGCGCCTAAACTACTTGAGGTGGCCAATCAAAATGTTCTCAAAAACTGTGAAGAGACTGGTATAGATGAATCAATGAAAGAGTTGCCAGAAATCTCTTCTGGTAGATCGAAGTTTGAGCGAGACAGAAGGGATCGAGAAGATCCAGATCAGCCCCTTACTATTCAGTTCGGTACGTTACCGTCTGTCGTAGCTAATAACTATTTACTAGCCAATGAGTTCAAGAATAAAGAAAAGGAAGAAGAAGAAAGAGAGGATAACGAAGGAGAAGCATGCGTGCTGGAATATGAAGAAGGCCAGACTTCCAGAGAGGCCTACAATGGTGAGGAAGATGATGGTATGACAGACATTGAAGAGGAAATCGATCTGGAAGCAGAAAGAAGAAGAAGAAGAGGAGTATCGTACAATATTCTGTTGAAGCAACTACATCAAGAGGGAGTTCGTGAAGTATATTTATTGGGAGAACCATCTGGGCGTTCTTTCGATTTTTACCTGCTGTACGGGATACCCAAAAGGAAGAAGATAGTGCCTCGCTCTGAAAAGTATGGATCACCTCCAAAAATAATGCCTCCTCCCACAGGTTGGGTAACTGAAGATGAAACATCAGAAAATGGTAAAAAGGAAATTCACGAGACGGAGGCTCAGTGCGATATGTTGCACGTTAACTTATCACAAAAGGATAACTCGATAGAGGACAAGCAGGAAGTAGAAATAGAGGCTGTCGAAAAGGTTATTTTTAAACGGCCAGCCATGAAATTGACTAAACACTTGACGTCGTTGTACGTTAAAGCTCTAGTTAACGGCTTACCTGTGGCAAAAGTGCTTGTCGATAATGGAGCAGCTATAAACACCATTCCATCTAAGATGATGAGGAAATTTGCAAAAACAGAAGGGGATATGATTCCAACAGAAGTCATTCTTACAAGTTTCAATGGAGGAGCAACTGTAGCTAAGGGAGTTATGTCATTGGATATAACTGTAGGTACAACTACTAGGACCACGGTCTTCTTTGTAATAGATAGTCCTACTAGTTACAATGTGTTACTAGGAAGAGATTGGATAGACGGAAGTCGCTGTATACCCTCATCGCTCCGTCAATGCCTGGTTTTTTGGAATAATAAGGGTGAAGTAGAGGTGGTGCAACCCGATCATAGGCCTTTTGTCACAGAAGCAAACTCAGTGGAAAGGTTCATGTACGAAGGAAACTATGGACCTGTCAGGGTAGTCCAAGATGGGGAAGAAACACAAATTGTCGTGCAGAGTAAAGAGCCATTTTTAGTGGACGCACTCACTGAAATGTTCAGTCAGATGAGGCCAAATATAGTGGCCCTAGAAGAACCAGTAATTGGCAAAAGAATAATCAAAGAGTCCTGAATGAGTTCGAAGCAACAACAGCAAATGGCCGATATTCGGCCTTCAAAGCCAAATTAATGGCTTTCAATGAAGAATGCAAGGACAAGACGAAAAAAGAGGCAGCCCTGAAAGCGTTGAAGGACAAATTAGCAGTATTCGAATTGGAACAAAGTATTGGCCGAGAAGTCAACAAGGTGAATTGTCTAGAAAAAATGCTTACAAGGGAGTTGGACGATGAAGTAATGCGGATCATCAAGTCTGGATACGCTCAAATACAAGACCCTCTGATTAAAGTAAATATTGGCAATGAAGGAGAAGATCGTTCAACATTCATCAACCAGATGCTCGATCAAGAGGTTAGTGATAAAGTAATCGCTTTGTTAAAGGAGTATAAAGATTGTTTTGCTTGGAAATATGAACAAATGTCTGGTTTAGATAGAGACTTGGTGGAACATAGATTACCAACTAATCCTAATTTTAAACCTCATAGGCAAACTCCCAGAAGTTTTGCTCCTAATGTACTCCCTGAGATTAAGAAAGAGATAGAGCGATTATTAAAAGCAGGTTTTATTAGAACAGCCAGGTATGTTGAATGGTTGTCCAATATCGTGTCAGTACTAAAAAAAATGGTAAATTAAGGATGTACATAGACTTTAGGAATTTAAACATAGCCACACCCAAAGATGAGTATCCAATGCCCATGGTAGATTCTTTAGTAGACTCAACTGCCGGACAGATCATGTATTCTTTCATGGATAGGTATTCAGGATACAATCAAATTTATATAGCTGAGAAAGATCTACACAAAACTGCCTTTAGATGCCCTGGGTCTTTAGGATGTTTCGAATGGGTAGTCATGCCTTTCGGCCTGAAAAATGTATGAGCAACTTATCAAAGGGCAATGAATTTAATTTTTCATGATATGATAGACAAGTTTGTTGAAGTATATGTAGATGATATAGTTGTCAAATCCATTAAAGAAGAGGACAATTTCGAACAGTTAAGATGTTCATTTGAGCGAATGAAGCAATATAATGCAGGAAACAGTTATATAACAGCAATATAACAGTTAAGATGTTCATTTGAATCCCTTGAAATGTGCATTTGATGTTAATGCAGGAAACTTTCTTGATTTCTTGGTACACAAAAGAGGGATTGAACTTAATAAAAATAAAGCGAAGGCCATTCTAGAGGCCAAACCACCTAGCAACAAAAAAGAATTGCAAAGATTTCTAGGCCAAGTAAACTTTTTAAGACGCTTTATTTCTAACTATGCAGGGCAAACTAAAGTCTTTTCGCCACTTTTAAAGTTGAAAAATCAGGACGAATTCGTCTGGAAAGAAGAACATCAAAAGTCTTTTGAAAACCTGAAGACATATTTATCAAGTCTACCAGTATTGGTGTTACCAATCCAAGGACGACCAATGAAAGTGTATGTATCGACTGAAAAAGAATCAATAACTGAAATGGTCGTGCAAGAAGACCAATTTGGTGAAGAGAGGGCGATTTACTACTTGAGTAGACGGTTAACAAAATGTGAATGTAATTACTCTGCTATCGAAAAATTATGCCTTGCATTGTATTTCACATGTACAAAATTAAGGGCTTATTTACGGCCCGTAACCGTTTATTTGATTTCTAGAGTAAATTTAATTAAGTACATGTTCTCTCGCCCAATTTTACACCAAAAGGGTAGGCCTTTGGACGTTAGCTTTATCAGAATTCGAAATACAATACATACCCTAAAAGGCAGTCAAAAATCAGGGTTTGGCTAACTTTTTAGCCGATCATCCATGCCTCGACATGCCTGAAGAAATTGAATTAGAAATCAATTCGTTCGAGCTAAAACCTTGGGTGTTGTATTTTGATTGGTCAAAACCTCTAAAGGTGCAGGAGTAGGAGTAGCATTGATAAATCCTTTAGGGATTTGCTATAAGTTCGCATTCACTTTGGATAGGATGTGCACCAACAATCAGGCCGAATATGAAGCCTTAATCGTGCGCCTAGAACTAATGATAGATATGGGGGTAAAAAATGTAAACATTAGAGGCGATTCTCAATTGGCAATTCACCAACTGATTGGTGATTTTAAATGCCAAAGTGATTCCATCACGAGTCAATATGAAATCGCCTAAAAGTTATTAGAAGAATTCGACCAAGTAGAACTTCAATGCGTTAATAGGATATACAATGACGTGGCAAATGAGTTGGCCCAGATGGCCTCAGGGTACTCAAATGTTTTAAATTGAAAGTCTACTTGTGAGTATGGAATAATATTGCTCGTGATCCAAAGAAAGGCGAGAAGGATTGAATTTCATTGCATACAAGATGGAGATGCAATGGATTGGAGGGCGGAGATTAAGGAGTTCCTTAAAGAATCTAATAAAAGAGATAGTAGAAAAATGAAGTTGCGTTTGCTAAACTATGCACTGATAGATAAAGAGTTGTTGAAGAAACGCTCTGATGGTATACTGCTAAAATGTGTAAGTTTGCAAGAAGTCAGGACGATCATGGCTGAAGTGCACGAAGGGATATGTGGAGCTCATCAAACTGGCCAAAGGATGAGATGGTTAATTATTAGGAGTGGATATTTTTGGCCAAAGATGGGAGAATTATGCGTTCAGTGTGCAAAGAGTTGTTTAGCATGCCAAAAGCATGGTCCAATACAAAGGGCGCCAGCACGAGAGCTGGCACCTATTATTAAACTTTGACCGTTCAAGGGTTGGGCGATAGACCTGATAGGGAAGATTTAACCCCATCGTCCAAGCAACATACTTTTGTTATAATTGCAACCGATTATTCCACTAAGTAGGTAGAGGCAGTACCTTTAAAGAAGATCACCCAGAAGCATGTTATAGAATTTATCCGTGATCACATCATTTATAGATTTGAAATTTCACAAACTTTGATGGTAGATCACGGAACATCTTTAAATGGAGATCAAGTGAATAAATTTTTGAGCGAGTTTGCAGTTAAATTAGTAAACTTCACACCATATTACGCTCAATCCAACGGGCAATCAGAATCTTCTAATAAGATTCTAAAAAAATATCATAAAGAAAATGATAGATGAAAATGTCAGAAATTGACACGAATGTCTAAACAAGGCCTTATGGGCTTATAGGACGTCGCCTCGGTCAAGTACCAAAATTACTCCTTTCCAACTTACTTATGGACAGGAGGTCGTTTTGCCTATGGAAATCAACGTGCAATCAATCAAAGTGTGTTTGCAACATAAGTTAAGTGATGATGAGTATACCGAATCACTAATTCAAAACTTATTGGAGTTGGACGAATTAAAGTTAGACGTCCTAGATAGATTACAAGTTCAAAAACAAAGAGTGACTAAATTTTATAATAAAAAAATTATAGCCAAGTCGTTCAGCCTGGGCGAACTGGTTTGGAAAACAGTACTCCCTTTGGATAGCAAAGATCCAAAGAATGGCAAATGGTCGCCCAATTGGGAAGGACCATATAAAGTGAACAATGTATTGCCTAATGGAGCCTATCATTTGGAAGATTTAGACGGCACCAAGCACATAAGGTTCATTAATGGCAAGTATTTGAAAAAGTATGTTCCTTCCTTATGGGAAAGTGAACAAATAAAAGCGTAATCAAATCGCATTGAACGATCGTAGAGTAAAAAAGGCCAAAGCAAAATACGTTCAAATAAAATTCTTTATTATCAAATGTTCATTACAAAGCTGCGAAAATACAAGATGCTAAATGCTCTATAAACTACAATTAAGAGCAAACTAATCTCCCGGTCGATCGTCGAGTAAGAGGGTGTACTGGCCTTGATCGCCATCCTGATCGCACTGCTGCAAAGGCAAGCAGAGAGGCCAAAAAGCACTCTCAGCAAGTAGAAAGGAAGATGAAGCATCCTCATATCGCCTTCCTAAATGCATCGCTGCAATGACGGGCAAGGAGGCTGAGAAGCACTCTCAGCAAGCAAGTGGCTTGCAGGCGTCCTCAAAAATTGTCTTCCATCATCGAACTCCTTGTAAGGAACATGGAGACGATGGAAAGAACTTCGCTGGTCAAAGAATATTTCCTATATCTCCCATACCAAAGGTGACATCAAGAAAGATGGCAAAGTGGGCGGATCAGATGATCCATTTCCATGGAAAACGAAAGTTTTGGATTGATTGTCAAAAATACCAAACAATGGCAGCAAATTGGTTTTTTGAAGAAAATGGAAATGAAAATGAAAAGTATGAAGTATACGTGCATTTATAGGGAGGTGAAGGTGAAAAGACAGAATATGAGCAGTCACATTCATGTCTAGTAAATGGGATTAAGTGGCCCAAAGTCCAAATAATAATAATAATAATAATAATAATAATAAATAAATAAATTTCTAAGAGAGAAGAAAGGGGGCAGAAATATCAAGAGAAAATGTGCAAAAAAATTTAGCATAAAGTAGTTAAATGCCTAAGCGATTGACGATTAAAAGACGAACGTCAATAAATACACAAGAGGCTAAAATAGTTATTCATTAACAATGATGGCTGTTGTTATGATCAAAATTAGCAATGGTTATCAGTACACGGTTATAAAGGGAAAGTCAATACGAAATTACAAAAAGAAAAAGTTAAGGCATTATGTGTCTTAATTACAATTCGCCCCATACCAAACGAATTCTTTCCCTAAGTCTCCCCCAGTCCTCGCTCTGCCGAGAAGAAGTGATATTCAATTCAGCCACAACATCATTATCAACTTCCAACTTCTTGTACTGCTCGACCAAAGACTTAGTTCGCTCAATTCCTTGAGAGATATTATACTTTTTAGCAGCTATTCTCGCCTTGTAGTCATCCATCTTGGCTTGAAGCTCCTTCATCTGTGCAGCCAAACTAGTCATCAAAGAGTCTTCAATCATAACTTCTGAAGAGATTTCTTTCAACTCGTCCTCAACTTTGTTCATCTCCAGAAGCAAGGACTCTTTTTCAGATACAACGCGAAGATATTGAGTACTTTTGGGCTTCAGTTCAACATTCTTGGCCAGCAAGGAGAGGACCTCGGAATGGACAACTTTCAACGTCGCTTTAAAATCAGCAGAAAGATTGGGCGACGGAAGTGTCAGTGCTTGCTCCAATTTCGCATTCAAATGCTCAAGCTTATCCTTATGCTTGGCAGCACTAGCCTTATCGATGTCCATATCCATGAAGGACACATACTCAAATATCGACTGCTTGAGGAACTTCATATCTTTCTCTGAAGAAGTAGAAGGACAACTGGCTAAAGCAGGGCGAGATGTCTTGACTTGCCCCCAGGAAGTGAACAAGTCTTGAATGGAACGCACAATTTTATCAGAATCCTGCAAAGAAAATCGCTAATATTGAAGGTTTCCACTACACTAAACAAAGTGGAGGTAAAGGTGAAGCAAAGATTACCTCATCAGCAATCTTGGAAGGTGGCATATTCCCAGCCAAATCTGCCACCGGTGGCTCCACCATTCGTGAGGACTTCCCCTTGTCAGAGCGAGAAGACCTTGCCGCAACGGGCAGACTCATGGGAGCATCTGCAGAACTCAAAAAGTAACAAATCAAAAACTAATAGCACAAGCAAAGGTAAAGCATCAAAAAATGAATTACCTTCTGCTTCAACGTTTGGGGGGTAAACGCCCTGGGAAGAAGGTGGCTCATCCATTGGTTGTGATGAAGATTCTGGGACTGAAGATTTCTCTTTAAGTGTAGTCCCTTCATCAGCTGATTTGGACGAAGCAGCCTCAGCAGAAGATGATGAAGCAGGAGCTGCCAACATCAAAGCCTTCAAAGGAGAGGCTGAACTTTTCTGAGAAATCCAAATAAATCATCAGCACATAGAAAAGTTTCAAGTATGGAAAGGTATGCTTGTGAGTAAACCAATTTAATTATCTTCCTCCTGACAATGAGAGAGGTGTCATCATCATCGTCCAAAATGGGAGATGCTGAGGCTGACCGTTTGCGGTTTGGGGCACTTTTAGCTGCAGCGGGCTTGGCAGGAAGAGAAGTCGATGGATGAGCAGACTGTTTAGCATGAGCAGGGAAAGAGGGACTCCTAATGGATAGAGGAGTGACCAAAACAGGAGAGGTGGAAGAAATGTTTAGCTGGTCCAGGGAATGGAAAGCACGATTGGCATCAGTCGCAAACAATCTGCGCTTCACTGACGGCCAGAGTTGTTCAAAAAGGGGATGAATGACACGGCTAGGATTGAAGGGAGCTAAAGAAAAGCTGCTCGTTAAAAGAATATTGCGAGCATCTATAGCTTTTGCCTCTGCCTTATTAATAGTGTAGAAGCGGTCTATCAAGTTTCTTGAATAACAAGTAGGAACGGGCCAAGTTTGGCCAAAACCAAGTTGGCGAGCAAAGAATTGGGGAGCATATATTTCAACCCCAGCTTTGGCATTGGTCCCAGTCAAAATATCATGGAACACATCTCTCCCGATCAAAAACTGAATCCAAATGAACAGAGAGGTGCTTGCAATATCCATAGTGGATGGAGGTTGCACATAATCCGGAGTCAAAAAGGGAGGAAAAGGAAAGAAGGAAGGGATTGAATCCAAAGTATAAAGGAATGAAAAAATGTCCCTTCTGGACATATTTACAGGAGTTAGGGGATCAATGGCTAGCCCATAGCAGCTAGCAGAAGGACTGGAAAAAGATGGAGCACCAAGCGATGGAAAATAGGCTCTCAACCACATTTGAGTGAACCAAAGAGGCCCAATGCCCAAGGAGTCGCACCATTCTTCAATTGGGATTGAAGAGAAGTCATGCCTCTATAGAGGGCAGCTAAAAAGAAAGAACACAAATTTAGAGGCCTACCACGCGCCAATTTGTGCGCTACAGGTAAATAACTTATGGAGGGCTTTATGCTTGTCACACACAAAATGTATTTACAAAGCCAAATCAGAAGAAAGGCCACATGCTCAGCATGGGAAGGCTGAGCACTCGAGTGGTTATGACAGGTTTGCAGGCTTGAATAAGACTCGGTGAGTTTTCTATCAAATTTTGGGGCGACACCAGAAATCAAAATACCAGGGAAAATGGTATTACCCAAAGGTGGAAGATTTACTAGGGCCCCAATATCCCTTAAGGTAATGGACATGGGGCCAAGAGGGAAAACAAAAGTATTATACTCAGAAGACCAAAAACTTAAAGCGATTGGAAAAAGTGCTGAGTAAAAAATAGGGGGTTGAAGAGAGATTTCTAACAAATCAGGAATCCTAGTATTATCAAAAATTGCCTTAGTAGGACCATGGTCCACAAGGCGAGCATGCCATCTACGGAAAACGACATCAGATTTAAGTCAAGTGCGAATACCTCTTTCGCGAAGTGGGCTCAGCAGTAAAGAGTTTAAAAATGGAGGGCCTTGAGTACAAGGGAATAGCTGACCGACAGATGCTTGTTCGGTGGCCTCGACGTTGTTGAATGAAGGACCTAGATAGAACTTCTTGAGTTCGACATTGGCTGGTGCAAGGAAGTTCGGAGTTATATATGGCCGAGTGAGGAGTTTCTGGAAATCTTCGAAATTGAAGGAGTCACCAGACTGGGATTGTGAAGCAGCCATTAGGAACGAAATAGAGTTTGTCGAAGTTACGTAGCAGAGAAGCAAGAAGATGAACAGTAATATTGCGAGAGAGAAGCGCGAAACAATGAGGCGTGATTTAGTGGTGCAACGAAATGGCGTGTGTTTGGGGGTTATAAGGGTTTGCAAACGTCGCACCTTTTCAGGCTATGAAGAAAACAATTGTTAAAATTCTTGAGAATTTCGAATGTTGTTAGGAAACACAAAGTGAATATGACAAAAAATAATAATTGGTATTAATTCTGCCTTATTGAGGGGTAATTGTTGACACACAAAAAGTTCAGCCCAAATCAAATAGCCCTAGGAATGAAGCCCAATTGGAGAATCCCCAAATCAGATAGCCCAAAGAACGGCCCAATCAGGCAATTCAGGATAAAGGCCCAAATAGGGAAGCCCATGAACACGGTAATACCATCGTCCAAACTTGCAAGTCGCCCAAGATTTGAGCGAATAGATTGCCATATAGTCACCCAGAGTTGTGACCCTATTCTCGCCCAAACCTTTGAGTCGCCCAAAATCTTAGCTAATATAAGATGTTACGGTTACCCAAAAATGCAGTTAATGAAGCAGTTATTGAATAGCCCTATCACGTTCCACGATTCAAGGAATTCAATTGAAAACGGTTGAACGACAAAAAGTAATGGCAGCAGTTGGAGAAGGCAGTTCCACGACAAGTTGGCCACTACGAAGAAAGTGGGCAGTTATAGAGCGATCAAGCAGTTTTGAAGCGATTGATCACAAAGAGATCATTCAAGGAGTATAAAAGGAGGAAAAGACATAGAGCAAAGGACCCCGAATCAAACACTCTCAAATAGAGAATATGTAACTTTAAATTTCTTAGTTTAGATTTAAACACTCCTTTTCAGTAACTCGTGTGCTTGCGCCCCTTGGAGGCGTTCTATTTTTATTTTCCAATTGTAAAGTCATTGCCAATAAAAACACCCCTTTTTGGGACTTTGTCTCAAGAGGTTTGTCCATTACACAATCGTCTGATCCCTTTTTAATTATTAGTGACTAACCCGCGCAAAACAGATAGGAAATAATTTCCGTGGAATTCATCCTCTTGGTTTTATTAAAAAATGGAGCTTTCTTGGTTTTTAAGTAAGGTGGGGGAATTGGCTTTCTAGGTAGGTTGCCATTTTTTCCTTGGCAATGGAAACAAATTCTAAAAATTATTAAAAAAAATTTCCTTTGATTGGCAATTTTCATGTAAAATAAAGGCAAACGAACATAAAAAAAATAGATGATTTTCTTAAATAATTTTTTTTTTTTTTTTTGCAATGGAAACAAATTTCATCCTAAATACTAGTAAAATCTACCACTTTAATTGACAATTTTCATATAAAATAAAGTCAAACGAACGTCAAAAACACTTTTATTTCAACGTTTTTCACGTGAAAAAAATACTAATCAAACACGATAATTTACAATTCTCAGAAAAATAATTTTTAAACAATTCAATTCCCTGAAATTCGTTTTCTTTTCACCCAAATTTCATTTTTGCAATCAAATAGACCCTTAGATTTTTTATTAGATTGTGATAGAAGTTGTTGAAATGTGTCATTAAAAAATTGTGGAATCTATGAAAAATGTAGTTAATATTGATTGTTTGACTTTGACTTAGATTAAAATCAGATTTTAATTCAAATTAAACAAGCACATAGTTAATATTGATTGTTGAACTTTAACTTAATTTAAAATCAGAATCTAAACCAAACATACTCTTAATAGGTGGGGTTAACTCGAGTGGACCGGTCCAAGTTTCATTGTACGGGAAAATTTGAAGTATTTTTACGAGTTGGGTTAGATGAGCTATTGAGTCAAATAATTTAGATGTGTCTCCAGTTATGGTACATATGATTTGTTATTAGGTGAGAGAACCATGTGAATGAATGGAGATTAATTAATGAATCATGCTACAGAACTCGGGATAAAATTTCGGGTTCTGCTCTAGGGCCGAGGTGGCAATCACCTCGACCCTTGATCATTTTCATGTGGGGTCCCCACACACGCATCCAGGGGCCGAGATTTGGCCACCTCGGCCCTGGATCGGAGCCCGGGATTCTAGGCTCTACAGCTTTATTCTTAATTAATTGCATGATTCAATCACAATCACTAATAATTAATAGCCCTGGATCAAGAAAAATTTATTTATTTATTCAGCAAATGGTAAATTATTAATAATTGTCTAATTTATCAACTAATTAATGACTTATTAATTTATAAAAATATTCCTTAATTTCTTAAATATTGTGCAATGTATTTAGTTGCTCATTTTACTAACTATAATAAAAACTCTGTGTCTGTTTAATCAAGTAAAATTCATGATTGTATTTATTTTTTTCAAGAAACAGATTGTACAGTCATTTTATTCCATTTTATAAACTTTAGGCAAAAACTTTAAATAACAAAAAGTAATGTAACACAACACATCATATATACAATAATACGCGTGATCTATATAATTATACTATTTTATAAATTTCTCGAATTATTCATTTAGCAAGTTATTACCAAGTTATGATCGACAAAAAATATTATTTAACAAAGATCATAATTTATTGTTCAAAGGAAATTTTCTTATCTTCTTTCCCCCACAAAAAAATAAATAAATAAATAAATTCGGACAGTAATTTATTATAGTTAACATATATTATTTTTGCACTACTACTATCACTCTATTATGCTATCTGTTGCGTGTTGTCACACATGTCCTACCCACCTGGGCCAATGACCCACTCATCCTGATCCACGTGGCATTCCTGTTGAGGTGGCACACATTGTCGAGGTGGGTTATATTTGAAGTGCTTCAAGTCGAGATCCATCCGTCGAGGCTCCTCGATCTGATGTACGCGAGTCTGTCGAAGTCCAACTACCGAGGCCCAGACCCGAAGCATGGAACCTGTTGAATGTAGCTGAGGTCCACAAGTGGAAGTATTTGTCAAATGGTCGAAGCCCCGAAACTAATGCACGAGCCTCTTAACCACAAGGAGCTTCCTCCACAGTCACTTCTCCCAAGAGATCGCCTGCTCAGAGATCTTATTCGAATGACTGATGGAACATTTGTCACAAGCATAAAGGTCAAGTCTTGTCACTAGTATGGAGGACCTGCGCAAGCAATAAATGCGCCGTAAGCTAGCAAGTCAAGCCCCATACCTAAGAAAAGACGTTTGAACTAAAGAGATGAGATCACGTGCCACTTCATCCAAGAGCTCCCATTTCATATGTATCACTATAAATACTTCCATTGTGTAATGTCAAAGGCTAATGCAAGAATCAATACTAAAGACTACATTTACTCAACTCTCTCTCATTTACTTGCAATATACAAATCGAGTTTATACACTTTTACACATACATTTACGAGCACCGGTTGGTAATTATTGTACAATCAGATTACGAACAACCAGCCGGATTCCGAATGTCACCGTCCCGCGTCGTTGGGCTGCTCCCACGCCCCTTTGAACCGCTCGTTTTAGACCATCCACGTATTTTAGCGTGTTGGACATTCGCCCACGCAAGCGCGGGTGGGACCGACATCTGTTGGCGCACTTTTTGGGGTCAACACTATCTATTCCTCTCAATATCATATACTAATTATCATTATAATTTTGAAGTGTCAAAATTTTAGTGGACGCAAATCTTTAAGAAAAAACATATAAATATATGATACATCCCACAAAATTATTAGCACTTCAAAATTATAGCAATATGTCAATTTGAATGGTGAAAAGGAAACGGAAACAGCAAATCAGAACTCCAAACCTATGATATTTGTATAATAACAATCAGTTTGGGCTGGAACTTCTGAAATTCAAAAGCAATAAATCATTTACGACAACTTCAAATTGTTTTGAGGGATTATTTTCTCTATATCCATCAAATACAACAAATACAAAGCTGCTGCAATATTACAAGAACTACAAATCTTCTGATCAAAATGATGGTTTTTTTTTTTTTTTTGAGACTAAAAACAGCCCTAGCATTGCTGAATTGAAATGAAAAAACATTTAAAATATATATACACAATGTGACACCATCATAGAGAGCCTCTCAGTAAAATCCCTCCTGCCCCTTCTATGGCCGGACATCATTGTCTCTGATGTTTGCAGTCGGGACACAGTTGTTCAGCTTTTTGCATAGTGCAGTTTAATGGCCTCCACAGGATCTGAAACGCCAGTGTGAACAACCATTCCCTTTTTTGGCTGTTGGGTACCTGACATGACATTAGAACAACTTCTTGCTCGTTGCATCTCTAAATTTACTGTAAAAGGCCGCACTTCACCTTTCCTTGGAACCTCATAATCTGCTACTCTGTTGCAGCTACTTTGTCCAGGGATTGGAAAGCTCTTGACAACTTGATGTAACAATGGCTGCTTTAGTTTGTCCAATGGCATGATAACTGCAGCAGGATTCTGACGAAGCAAGAGAGTCGAATTGGGAAAAGGAGGGAAAGCATTCTGAAACTTATTAGCATCCCAAGAACGAAAATTTGTGATTGGAATATTCTCAGAGCTCAGGTAGTCAACACAGTCAAACTTCGCTTGAGTTGAATTTAAATTAATAGTCTGATTCCCACTGAATGATTGCTTACCTGATTTAGGATGATGCATTTTCTTATCATTGGGCGGTATAGAAGAATTTTGTTTACCCTGAGAAGATATTAAAATCTGACCAAACAATTTCACACCACCTTTCCTACAGTAATCCCTTGTCTGCTCTTGCGATGGAGTTGGAGCCTCGGAAGAAGTCTGAAATCTCAAACTATTGCACTTCTGAAGAGAGAATCCAGAACTCCGATCTAATGGAAAATTTCCATCTACCTTTGCGTCACTTTGAAGTGAAACTTCTCTTTCGCAACTAATACCCACATGTTTCTCCTTCACAGTTGACATTGAAACCTTCAAGTCCCCAAGAATTTGGGAAGACTCGACACGATCTGAAAATGAGCGACAGGAAAGATGATGTTGACAATTACCCGTCCGAGCAATTTTCTGACACTGCACATCACTGGTCGCAATAGCTCGAGCAGCTGATGAAGCATTATGATTAGAAGTTTTCTTTTGGCATCCCAATGATATATCTAATTGCGTAGAAGAATGTGCATCACCACATGGATGAGAAGAAACACCTGGCCTACGATGCCCATCAGAAAAATCAATTGAAGCAGCATTCTGTGTCTCGCCCAATCTATTAGACTGGACATGGTTCTCAGCCTCTTCAATTACTCGTAAAGATTCTGTATCACAGGAGACATCCAAAGTTCCACAATTAGCGCGTTGCTCATTTGCATCTGTATCAAAGTCTAAACCGGCCATATCCTTCTCCTGACAAAGATCTGTCCCAGATTTCTCAGCATCCATAAAATCATCAAAACCCGTTCCATTATTTTCCTCACATTCGTTAAGATGGGGCTTCAAAGTCGGTATTCCTACTATATCAGATTCACAGCTCGTATTTAAATCGGGAGACAGAAGGTTCTCTCCCATCTCACATCCTGATCTCTCGCAGCAAATAATAGTCTCTGACTCCACAACACAAGCATCTTCGGAGTCGTCACTTCCACCTCCCATAGCATCACCAGACACCGCATTGCTAGGTCTGGGCTGTATCATATCCAATCCAAGACACTTATGGGTCTTGCTAAAGAAGACCTTGCACTCATTTATGGATCTGGTTCTGACGCACTGTGAGATCATTTCAAAATCCTTGCCATAAGATGAAACGGCCTGTATGAAAATGGATTTCTCCTCATCAGTCCAATCAGTGGTGTCCATCTCCTCACAGCTCTCATCTAAGCATGAATCGTAAAGTTCCTCGCAGATCTCTGCAGGATCAACAGAACTCGTAATGCAAGAATTCATAGCTTTGTGTGACAAGGAAGAACATACACCGGCTAACACATCAACAGCCAGAGTTTCTCGATCATTAACTTTAATATCGAGATTGTTTGATCTTTGTAATGAACCAATATCACCTCTTGATTCTCCGTAAGCACTCAACCCATGAGAGAATCTCGAGGTGCATTTTTGCTGAATTTCTATACCACTATCAGCAGAAACAGCAACTGCTGATGCTGAACCCAGTACGTCAAGGGAAGCTGCATTTGCCTCACGATTCCATCTTTTCCCTGATGCAACCAGGTAAGTACCACCAGATCGGGTCTTCCTTTGGTTTGGAAATCCCATCTTCGACTTCTCAAAGTATTCCGACCTGTGATTCTTGTAGTAAAACTCAATGCAATCTGCAGTTGTTTTGTGATCAAGAAAATACGCTATCTTACTGAAGTCTTTCCCAAAGGTAGCAAGTTTGTCGACGAAAATTTCTCTCTCTTCAGATGTCCAGATGTTGATCATAGACCTCTCTTTTTCAACAGTAAGAGGATCTTCCACCAAACCATTACTCGAGATAAACCTCGATATAAACTTCTCCTTCTTGTCCAAAATTAAAACTGGCATCTTCAGTGTATTCCTGTAGAGTCTGAGCTTGAAATTCGAAAGCAACCTACTCACAAAATCAATTCCTTCTTCTGTGGGCACCAGGCTAAGATTCCCTTTAGCAAAGACTGAGACCATGGATATATATAATGTCAGGATAGATTTACAGGCACATAATCAATTCTCTAACCCATTGAATATTTAAGTTTAAAGGCAAGTGTACAAAAAATAAATTAAGTGCAAATTACGGAGAAAAATATAAATGGATTTTATCAAGCAATGTTGTTCCAGTGATACTGCAACAAACAACTCCTAAATAAATAGGGGCTATCATTTCACTTTTTCTGTGAAAGAAGACAAATCTACAGTTGAGAAAACAAAGCTTCCGATCAACAATCCCAAATCAGCGTTTTGAAAAGTCTCATGCAAGCATGAGTTGTGAACTAGACAGAACCCAATGTATTTACAACTCAGAAGCTCTTTTCCAACTGTAAGTGTATTTCATTAGCTTCCAATTCATACTAGCAATTGCATAAATGAAAAAGAGAAGCCAATCCTAATCCTACCAAGTAATCATATCCCATTAAAATCAAAGAGGCATATAAAGCCAAAACTTCTTACCGGCAGAAGAAAATCTAGAGGGACAGGAATGATGCTTTCGATAGGCAAAATAATCAGTCCAATTTCGATCTTTCTTGTGTGACTTCAGAGGAACTCTCCTTACAGAAAGTAGCTGATTTTCCTTCCAGAAGTGATGAAAAACCTTAAACTTGAGGGTCGTGACTTTCTCGTTAAATTGTACGAATCGTTTCCTCGTTAGAAATTTCTTCTTCATTATCATGGAATCACTTGGCAAATATGAGACACCAGCAGCAGTTGAAATATCAAAATGACACTGGTTGGCAGGCAATAACTTATTTAACACTTCTGAAGCTCTATCTGCAGAATCTTTGTTGGTTGCCAGTATTAAATCATATACATCCTCACTACCACAACATGAATTGCTACAACTAGCAAGAGTAGGATAATTACTACTCAAGATCGGTTCAGAATCATCCACACGACCTTTTGTTTCCTCATCATTAAGACTATTTTCTAAACAATTCACTTCCAGGTTTTTAGAATTATTTACATCAGAATTTAGGTATCCTTCAATGTGATTGGCTCGTTCAGAAGGGCAGAAGTCCTCTGCACTTGCAACAAACTTTGATATCGCACTCTCTGAATTATCAATATCCTCCTCTTTCACCACAGTGTTCTCATTGTCCAATACCTCGGTTATATTCTCCAAAATCTTGTCACCTGGCAGCAAACATGATGCAGCTGGATAAGGAAAGCTACTTCCAACCTCAGATATCGATGTTTTCATCTCAGTATCAATCGAATTTATATTGGACTCAGTCATCTCGAGTGCTTTTAATACGTCGACTTTCCATAACAACAACTTGTTCATCGCAGTAGTTCGCACAAAACCAGAATCCACAGAATGTGGATAATCAGGTCTTAACAATTCACTGATCGAAGAGCTCAAATTAGCAATAGACGTGAGCTCCAAGTTCTCTAAACTGAAAGTTGGCCCCACACACTGCATCTGGGACAGACTACTTGGTGAATAACTAAAATTAGTCTTATCATGATCAAAACTTACTGCCTTGATGGATTGTTTCTCCTGAACACCTGTCTTATTAAAGAGAGAGTGAGAAAACTTCAAATGAGATATAATTGCGAAAATAAAATAATGCATTGATCCACTGATCTCAAGTCTGAAAAATACCAACAAAGGAACTTGCTTATCAAGGATGAAAGGATTTGACATTAAGATCTACAAAGCGTGAAAGGAAACTCTTCGTATACCAAATAAAGAAAAGCACATCATCCTTACGGTATGCAGATGAAGCAACAAATGCAGAAAAATCAATACTACCTATATAAAAAGCAGAGCAACAGTTAATTATGCTCCAAATTAACAGAGAAATTTCGATAAATATTATAATCAGTATAGAGTTCTATTAGGATTTCATCAAGTATCCGACTTTTGGCCACCACATGTAAAACATAAACAGATGTGAACATGTCATTTCAATTAAGAAGATTACCACTGAACTTCAGCTAGGACACATTAACATCACATATTCAGCACTATAATTCTATACGACAAAAAGATGCAGAACACTAATCATGTGTTATATTGACCTTTTGTATAGTCTAGAACCAAATCAAGTGGGTGCTCAGATAAAGTAGCATTAATCAGTATAAACATAATAAATAAAAGGCAACATTTCACGAGCTAGGACAAACCAATAAGCAGAATTAAGAATTAACAAATTGATTATCCACGTATGAGAATCTCTGACATTCCATCAATCCAGCATCTGAAGAGAAGTCAAATATGGCCAATTATGAAGAAATAATAAAACATTTGCTGCTTATTATTTATTAGCCATATAAATAATGTCGAATAACTCCTAAATGTTAAGAGAAAGCTAACTATTAACAGCAAGTAAAGATTTCACATGGAACCTAAACCGGTTGGAAACCCCTAATACTAAGCAGTTAAAGTAATAATGATTTACATCTACAGTCCATACTTAGGGCTCGTTTGGCATGAACTTTGAAAAGTCAAAAGCAGCTTTTGGACCCATTTGACTATTTTTATGAAAGTGCTTCTTCTAGTTAGAAGAGAAAAAGCAACCCTCAGCCTCACACCCTCGCTCAAAGCTCCTTTATAGTACAGCAAGGGCTTGTGCCTCTGGCTTTTCACATTTTTTGGTGTTGACCTTTGGAAAGCAGGATAGCCATTCCCTGATTCAACAAAAGCTTCTTTCCTCTCAGCAGAAGCGGTCTTAACTTTTTGTGTTCATGAGACTTCCTCTAAAAGCACTTCCGGAATAGGAAGCTCTTTTAAATCTTAGTTTCCAAATAAAAACAAGGTAATTTCCTGCAAAAGCTCTTCTATAGAAAGCAAAAGTCATGCCAAACGGGCCCTCGGTAAGTTTCACTTTGCCTACAAGTTAGAAAAGTTATTACCATGAGACATGCGCTGGGAACCAACATGGTAGATCAGTTGGCTGAATTATCATACCCACAGTTCCATTTAGATTATAGGAGTCAAGAAGATTCGAACACGTAAGTGCAATAAAATTTTACGCTGGCTATCAACCTGCACAAGAGGTAGACCAAAACTAAACTAGTCTCATGTAATTGCCTAAATTTTAATTTAACAAATTTCAGTAGATATAGTGACGAATCAAATGCAAACGCGAAAAAGGAATCATACAGGCTAGTAGGCTACAGCTCACCCATGTAGTCAGAAATGAGACTTAAATTGTTGTTCTTGGGGTGAACGCGAGTTTGGAGAATGGTTGTGGTTATATATTCTTACTATGAACACTGCAAACTCTCTAAAATCTCATCCACTAGAGAATCCTTAAATACTATCTCCAAAGGATGACTGAGGAGTGAGGGGGTAGGGTAAAAGGAGGAGATCATTCTTAAAAACTATCTCCACAAGTAGCGAAAAAAATAACATAATCAACTTGATACACACACGGAAAGTTAGTTACAGCTGTTAAGCATTCATTTGGTTCACAAGTTTGTCAAACTTAACCTATTCCGTAATCCTAAAATAGGTATATTTACATCCAGATTGCTTCTGTGTATACTTTCTTTTTCAATTTACTGCCTTCTTTACTTCCTATACACTTTCCCTTTGTATTCTTCCTCTTTTAGATGTTTTAACAATAATGGAAGGGTAGATAAATACCAACAGATATCACAGATGGAAAAGGTAAGGTGCTTAACAAGGAATCCAACAACTTACCAGGCGACGAACTACAAGCAACCGAAGATGGAGTAGCCAGTGAGGCACAATCCAATAAAGCTGCAGCTTTAGGACTCTCATCAGCAAGGTTCACGGCATCAGACTGCATAACTTCTGTATCACTATCACTAATGACCAATCCATTTCTGGTTGCACCATCTTCAGGGTCTTCAACTTTCTTCTTCTCAAACTTTTTCAGTCCCTCACCCCATTGAAGGCGGGGCTTCTTCCTGGAACTATTATCTTCAGAAGAAGTCTTAGAAGCAGAAATCGGACAAGCAACAGCACCCCCAGAAGGAGACTGAACTGGCATCGCAATCTTTGGCCGCACCTGCGGCACAGTATCATTGGAGTCTGTTCCCACACTCTTGAAGGTACTCCAAAGGCTAAAACCAGATCCCCTTGAAGATAAGCTTCCTAACCGGGTCCGTTTCAAAGATTTGCAATCTATAGACTCCAGTGGGTTCTCTTTCTCTAATTTATGACCTTTGTAGGCTCTCTCAGTATTGGCACCATTCTTATCATGCTTCACTTTCAAGAGAAACTGAGATTGACCCAACAAGGTTATGCTGTCAGGAAGAGGATGGAAGGAGGATTTGTTGCTTCCGTTGCTGTTATTGCTGCCATAATTGTAAGATTTCCCATTCTCTACAGAACTCTGTTCGTTTAGATCACTGATGGGTCTCCTTGGACCACATGGCGAGGAAGTAGGCTCCCAAGAGTGATCTTTCAAGACTTTGTGGCTAAAGGAACCCCTAATTTCCCTGTTATGTCTGAAATATCTTCCATCAATGCAAGAATTAGGAGGCCGATAATTCATGTCATAAAAAATCCTGTCACTGAACTGTGACCCAAAAGGTGGAAAGACATGACTGGACTCCTCTTGGTACATGTTTCGACCACCCTGCTTTCCGAGACCTTCAGCAAATACAATCCAACCGCCATAAAAAGTGGCCAGAGAAAACGCAAATCAATAGTCAAAGACAAACTTCACAATCACGCAGTAAAAGTTCAATTTTTGCATGAATTATATTATTTCACCAATTTCAAATCGGACAAAGAAAATCAAAGGAACCACAGATCTAACAAGCATACAATCGACAAGCCATCCTTTAAGTAAGTTTCTTTCATTTAACACACAACATCTGCCTTCAGACATATCTGTCAAACCCATCAGTAGTTCGTATAATAGAATTGAGCTTATATATCTGGTCTCCATGGCGGACTTTAAGATATTAAATGTGGATTATTTCCCTGAAAAATCTTTCTATCCAAAAATATTAAGAGCTCAAAGAACTCTCTCTTCCTCCAATTACATTTAAAGCCCAAAATTTCACTTCTAGTCAAAAACATTTAGAACTTCTCCATAGATTATTAACTTGGTTCATCGATTCCATTTCATAAAAAGGAAAATTAAATTAATTACTCACCAGGAGGGGGAGGGGGAGGGCGGGAGCGGAAACCTGAGTAAGAGCCGTGCTGATGGTGGTGGTAAGGATGAGACGGCGGCGGCAGCGGTTGAGGGTGGTGCTGGTCCCGCCATCTAGTAGGGCCACGTCCACCGCCACTGAATCCTCCCCAAAAGGCGGGATTCGACCCGGGTCTATCGTACCTCCGAAAGCTTCTCCGGTCCCATTGAAATACCTCCGGCGGCATCAGTTATCACTACTACTCTACTGCTACTAAATTTTGACACCTTTCTTTGGGTGTATGGGGCAAGGAAATCCCGGTGATATAGGGTTTTGAGAGGAGGGAGAGAAGTGGACCTTCATTTCAATGGTGTTTCTTACTGTGATTTCTTTTATAACCGAAGGAAAATGTTATCATTTAAGCATGTTTGCTTCGGCTAAGGTTAGAAACTTGCGAGCTCACTCTATTTAGACACCCTATGTTGTAAATTGGTACCTCAATTATCGCCACTTGATTGTCATTATCTATGCATTATGAGCCTAGATAAATAGCATTATTCGTTCAAAAACTCTTAAAAATGGTACTTTTAAGTTTTTAACTTTAGTCGAGTACCAGAACACGTAACCTTTTAGTCGACAAAGATAATAATAAATTATTTAACCCTTGTTTGAGCCCTATGTTGGGGAAGAAAGTGTATTTGGGAATAGTATATTTCTAGAGAACGCGAGATTTAAAAAATAAGAAAAAATTTCGATTTGCGTGTACAATTATTTTGAGTTTGTTTGGTGGGAAATTTGATAATTGATTTTTTTATCGTTAGAGATAAAGTGGGTCCTAATTGTGAGAGAAGAATTCAAAAATGAAGTCTGGAATAATAAAATAACGGTCGAAAATTTAATTTTAATTGACTTTCAATCCGTAACAACAAGCAGTTTATTGAAAAATATATGGTTGAAAATAAGTCTTAAAAAAAATTGATAAAATAGGCTCAAACAAGAGTTTAATTTGATGTTAAGATACGGTTTTTTTTACAAACAAGTAAATTTATTAACTAAAGTAGAAATATGTAATTTATATAAAAGATATTACCAAACGAAAAAAATAATAATAATAATAATAAAAAACTTTAAAATATTTTTTTAAAAATGTTTAGTCAAACATGCTTAACTTTGCTTAAGTTTTGGTACACTTATAATTTACATGGGTGACACGTATGCACTACTTAGGAAGCGAATGCCAAGTGGCTAATATCAACTTGCCACATGCAAATCGTACTTCGTCAACAACGACGAGATGGTATAATTCTTCAACTTCACATTTATAACTGCATCATTATTCAACTCGTTTATTTTTCACACGCTTTGTCTAACAAGTAACGATAGTATGATTCACCTGTTTTACATATATGTAACACTCCAAATTTTAAATTTTTCCATGTGGGTTGGTAATTTAACAAATAAAATAATCCGTGTCCAACACTGTCGTCACACTAAAGTCGAAAAGTTGAAGTGATAAACACGTCCCACTTATTTGCATAAATGGTTTATTCCGCAAGCGTATATTTTTAATTTATCGTAACTTATTTGGATCGAATATTTAAGTATTTTAAAAGTTATTAAAAATATATCGATATTATACTCATTTTATAGCTCTTGTCAAATAGTATAATTTGGAATTAAGAAAAAGTAATATTCAGCTAGTATGTCCGAGTTATTCTAATAAAAAAAAAAGTGTTAGTATTTAATATTTTATTAATATAGATAATAATAAAATAATAAAAACAAAACTTTCATTTCCAATTTAATTCATACGGTTACTTGGGGAAATGAAACGAAAATTGAAAATTAATAATTTAAAATTTATTAAGCTCATTAGTGATAGAGTAATTAACCCACATGAAACCTAATTAATATCAAATTACGTTAGAATCTCTATAGTCACATGTTCTGCGTATAAAAGTG
>NC_036246.1:38881000-38899673 GCF_002742605.1 Olea europaea var. sylvestris | reverse complement strand
CCCCGAAAGAGAATTTTGATTTCTCTGCATGTATTGAAGGGTATATTTGGCATTTCGAAAATCAATATCGGATGAATGAGAAATTACGAAAAAGGCCTCAACCATTAGTGAATAGACACATTTTCATAAATGTGCATTGTTTGGAAATGGTGCATGGTTTGGCCTCAACCATTTCGTCCACACCCTTTCATGGTCTATAAATAAGACCCTTTGGATGTCCTATTCCTCACAGTTTGATATGCAAAAACGTCTCTCATCCTCTCTTCTATCCAAAATCAAAATCATTTCATTTATTTTGATTTTCTTTCATTTCATCCTTGGAGTACATAAGCCTACATTTGATTCGTTGTACTTGTGTTTTGGAGTGCTACAAACACAAGTGTAGCCGTTGTATCTTGGGAGTCGATTGCCGAAATCCGTAGGCACCGTTGCGGGGCAAATTCGACTTAAGGACAAAGAGTCCAACTCTTGCCTCGACTTTGTCACCATCATTATACTTATTTCCACGTCACTATTCACAAAATTCTTCCAACACTTATATCTCAAATTTTGCACATTAATTTTCTATTCCTCAGTCCATAACTGTTAACACCATGTTCTGTTTTCTTTTAATTCGTAGCATCACTCCAAGTTCGTAGCAGATTTCTTCCTACTTTCTCCTTTGTTTTGTTCTTGATCCTTCTCAAGTCTTTTATTCCTTTTCACTGTAAAAATACGTATTTAGAATAAGATAATTGTGAGATTTCATTATGACTATACATTTTTCTTACAAAAAATCCCACATTTTCCCAGAAAAACTTTAAAACCCATGAATGGAAATTTGCGGAAAAATAATGTATGAAGCGGTCCTGGTAATTTAGAAAATGGAGAATTAATTGTTTCAATGGTCACTTAACTAAGGCTTCTGACTTTAATTGATTACTGAAGTTTAAAATATCGAATTTTGGTTATTGAACTTAGGTCTATATCTTCAAATGCTTATCAATTTTTGACCACTGAACTTTAAAAATATTATACGTCATTTACTAGCATAGATATTGAATTTTGAAAAATATCGAATTTATGTTGAGTAATGTATAATATTTTTCAAAATTCAATGATCAAAGCTCAATATTTTAAACTTAATGATCAATTGAAAACATGAACTTAAATTCGGTGACCATTTGAGCAATTAACTCGAAAAGGGTTGAGCCGTGAAAAGGCTATTTTCAAAGGTTGAAATGAAAAATGTCTTGTTGCGAAGTACATATATATATATATGCAGTTATTGCCAGTATGTCTCTATGTGCAACCAGTCAATGTGAAGGACTAAAAAAATAAGGTAATTTCCCTTCAAATCCAATAATCCTTTTCTAGATTACGTAATATGTTTTGGCTCTCTCTGTATATTTTTTTCGTAAGTCATTTTCATTGTTTTCTTTGTCACATAATTCCATGACATACGACGTATGTGGCTGTTAGGCGTCTTTGATTTTTGGTCTGTGGTATTTGTAGTGTAGAATAAAACCTAAAATTTGCATATTTTTCCTTATTGAAATCTCAGGATTGTTTATGTTAAATTTGTTTTTTTTTTTTTAGATTGTATTTTTCTTGTTCATTGATTAGCTCATCAGTATAAAGGCCTGTCAGTGCTTATTTTGGGATTTGTGTTTCTGGGCTTTAATTTTTTCCCCCTAGTAAATTAAGGAATGGGTTACTTTTTGCACGCAGTTTTATGTTTATTGTACATTTTCTCAGTTTATTATTTTGTGGGCAAATGCCATTCTTTGTCTAATATAGATCAAGAGAAGGATATGATTAAATATTTGCCTGGACAGCCAGCTAATGTTGAATTCAATCAGTATTCAGGTTACGTGACTGTGAATCAGACTGCAGGGAGGGCATTGTTTTACTGGTTAACTGAGGCACCTACAAATAAAGAGTCTGAGTTGAAACCTCTTGTGTTGTGGCTTAATGGAGGACCTGGTTGTTCGTCTGTAGCTTATGGAGCTGCTGAAGAGCTTGGACCTTTTCGGATTAATTCTGATGGGAAGACTCTTTATCTCAATCCTTACTCTTGGAACAAATGTATGAGACCACTTGATTGGAAATTGGGTTAAAATAGCAACCTGTGACATTGTTCCGTTTTAGCTATTTTTGCCTAAATTTCATTTAATTTTCTGCAATAAATGACGTGGATGCTTTCCAGTTTGTAGATTTTTAAAATTCTTCAAATATTTTTGGCAGTGGCGAATTTGCTTTTCCTAGAGTCACCAGCAGGTGTTGGTTATTCGTATTCAAATACTTCATCAGATTTATATACTGCAGGAGACCAAAGAACAGGTGTGCTAAAGAAAATCGTAGTCTTTATTTTTAATTTTGTTCTAAATTCTTGATTGGATCATATAGGGCATGTTTGGTAAGGTGGACTAGACAACACTTAGACAATATTAATTAAATAAGAAATGAAACTTAATTTTTGTATATTGTACTATCTAACCTTGACTTGTGCTACTTATCAAACATACCGAACATACCCATAGTGTTATGGAATACTTTTTTGTAATGTGATCGTTTTAGCTTAAACTGCTTAGCTCTGAATGTTTTGATGCGCGTTTAATGAATGTTTAGCTGAAGATGCATACATCTTTCTTATGAACTGGGTTGAGAGGTTTCCTCAGTACAAACATAGAGATTTTTACATTGCTGGAGAAAGCTATGCAGGTTTGCAATACATGCACTATTCCATTTACATTATGTCATTTTGGTAGGGAAGTTTGGATACTACTGTATAATATTGACGAAGGAAAAAGTTAAAATCTTGTTAAATAAGCTAATCTATCAAATTTATTCATATGTTCAGGACACTATGTTCCTCAGCTATCTCATATTGTATACGAAAGAAACAAGGGAGTGCAGAATCCAGTTATTAATTTCAAGGGATTCCTGGTACTTACTACATATGATAGCTTTTGTAAATTGGATTAAATTTGAGCTAATTATGGCATATTTCATGGAAAGAATTGGACAGTCGACAACAGTAATGAGCAAAAAGAAGTTAAAATCTCATACTCCGTCCCATTTATATAGACGGACTTTCCTTATTTTTTTGTTCCAATTATATAGCCCCTTTTTTTTATTGAGAATATTTTGTTTTGTTCGTTTACTAATATACCATTATTTAATTTGCCTAGTTATAATCAATTTTCCCTATTTACACTTGAAATTGTACAAATATAAATAAGGGTAGATTAGGAAAAATTTGAGCAAAAATTGCTTTTTCAATAACATTAAATAAGATTTTTTAATCCGCGTGAAAAAAAATAACAAATCTATATAAATGGGATAGAGGGAGTATATTATAATGTCGAGTCTTATTTAATACTGCGTGCCAAACATGCATTTGATAGATTCGGTTATTTCCTTAACAAACTTTCATCTCTTTTAGGTGGGGAATCCTGTTACTGATGATTACAATGATTATATAGGCACATTTGAGCATTGGTGGAGTCATGGCTTAATTTCAGATTCTACTTACAAAACCTTGGGAATTAACTGTGACTTCGGGTCTGGTACCCATCCTTCTAGTGATTGCATTAAGGCTCTTAAGCTTGCATCAAAAGAGATGGGGAACATTGATCCATATAGCATTTACACTCCTCCTTGTAATTATACATCTTCACTCCAACGACGATCAAGGGGTCATTATGTAAGTGCTTTCACAGGCATGTTTAACACATCTATGAGGAAGATTTTAATCTCTTTCTGAGTTAATATTGTTTAGTATTGCTAACCCACCTTACAAACGTATTATATTTTTTGATTAAATTTTAGACTAACTAATTTAGAGCACTAGAACTGAATTAGAAGGTAATTCATCATTAGGCCAAAGTCTTGTTGAGATGTTTGACTTGTATTCAATAAGAGTAGTTTCAGATTGAAACATTCCATATGCTATGATAAGAAAATGAGAGATCGTGATGCCTTTTCCGATATAAAGTTCCGTTAGAAACTGCTTTCCTTTGAAACGAACACCGTGGAATATCAGAACAGTGAACGGCCAAAGTAATTTTGCAGCTCAAATCAATATAGAAGTTCTTTTAATTCAAATGAAGCAATAAATTACATTTCCTATTATCTAGCTCTGCTTTCTCAAGTATTACCAACAGATGGAAAGAACTAAAAACAAAATTCCCTATACATTATGATGCATCCAACAAATGAAAATTAGGAATTTTTTTTGATAGTTTTTGTGATGTAGTATTTTTATGGTAAAATTTATAATACCACCTTATGAAATGATTTTTATAATGGAAATTTTTATATTTCCTCTAGATCTTGAGTTTTTGTTTTATTGTATAAATAGGAGCACTAGGTCTGCTAGAAGGATGGGTTTATTAAGTGAAGAAACTGAGTCTTCTCAAATGTCAGGCCAAATTCTTAGTATTTTGTATGAACCTCCGAGCCTATTACCTGATATCAACACAAAGTAGTAGGTTGCTTTGGAATTCTGTGTTTTTGCATTTCATGCACACCTCCTTTATGAGTTTGTATCAGAGACCTGCATCGCTTCTTTGAGCAAGTTGCTAAGGAGATCCATATGCATGAAAGTACCACTAGGGAATGATGAAAATGTTAACTACAGAAATATTTTACGTTTTCTTTTTTAGGTTTACGTAATAATTTTGACAAATTTTCTGATATTATATTTATTTTGCACAATTAACCTCTCTGTTGATTTTCATCTGGTTATATATGTAGCCATGGATGCCTAGAGCATATGATCCATGCACTGAGCGGTACTCTGAAATTTACTTTAATATCCCTGAAGTTCAAAAGGCATTCCATTCCAATGTGACTGGGATTTCCTATCCATGGGAAACATGCAGGTAAATTACTTCAAAACTTCTTCTATACTTTATTGTGCAAGGTGTGGGTATTTTTTGTATTGAAGTTTATTCGTTGTGCAGTGATGTTGTTGGTAAGAACTGGGGCGATTCTCCATTGTCCATGCTTCCAATTTATCAAGAACTCATAGCTGCTGGTCTCAGGATTTGGGTATTTAGGTATGAGACACTAGTCTATTCTCCTTTACCTAAATCCTTTAGCTGATCTTTCTAGAAAAATAATTTTTGTTTGAAAAAAAAAAGGAACTAAACTTTGAAAATCACGTTTGAAAAGTCGTGTTTAACTTAATTTTCATCATTTCTTCTCCTTACGTGATGGCGTGCAAGTTGCTTTCTCAAATTTGCGTTTGTTTTGTATTGCAACACCTTTAACTTTTAATATTGTACTAAGACGATGTCAGTTGGTGAATCTCTTTGAAGTCTAAGGTTTGCAAGTTTGATTGAATTTTGAAAATATTTATATATCAATGTATTTTAAAAAGGAAAAGAGATTAAAATCTTGTTCATGTACTCTTTAGTCCAGTCCACTGTTATGGACCAATCGAGTTGAGATATGTTGTGCCTATTTGGCTGTCCAACCACTCTATTTGTGACTAACACATCTTGTGTGGCATGAACTTGGTTGCTTTCAGTGGGGATACCGATGCAGTGGTTCCGCTTACAGCGACTCGATATTCAATTGATGCTTTGAAGCTTCCAACTGTTGTCAACTGGTACCCATGGTATGACAATAAGAAGGTTAGTGTTGAGAAAGATCGATAATGTACTCTCATGTTTTAGTGATATTTAGTCTCTCTGAAAAGTCCTATTGTTGCATTCCTCTATAAACTTCGATTTTGTGCATTTTTCACATTGAATAAATGGTACTTTTATCATGAATATTCTTGTTATAACGTTACATATCAAAAATATAATCTTTGCGAAGCCTTTCTTTTATTTTGTTTGTCGTTGTTGAACCACGTGGTCCAAAAGTCTAGCTTTTGTAAAGGAGACATTTATTTATCTAAATTTAGTCCTCAACATGCCCTCTCACTCCCTACCAAATTTCTTGTTTTATCGAAGGTTTGAAACTTGTAAAATTTTCATAAATAGATGGTGGTGAAATTTGATATGCTCTGATTCCATGGTCAACCACATCATGTAAAAACCTAAGCCTTGGGAGAAGAGACACGTATACTTATTTAAATTCAATCTTCAACATCTTTCACAATATTCATAAGTGGGTGGCAAGACACTTTTGCCTAATCTGATAGCCCGTTGAACTTGTCTGATGGCACGTTGAACTCATTTAAGCATGTTTAACCATTTCATCTAAAAGTTTAAGATTTTGGAGAGGAGACACATTTTTAATTTATTTGAAATTAGTCTTTAGGAGCTATGCATCATGATGCCATGCTAACATTGTCATCTTTCTTACGCTTCTTCAATTTCACATGCATCACAAGCCTTCGTTGTCGTTGTCTCATCGTTTCTTTTTTCTTCAATTCTTCTATATTATTGTCGGATCTCCATTCAATATTACTTGCTCCTTTCTACTCTTTCACTACATAGGTTGGTGGATGGAGCCAAGTATATGAAGGATTAACTTTCGTAACCGTGACCGGAGCAGGGCACGAGGTGCCACTTCATCGCCCTCGACTAGCTTTCATTCTTTTCAGATCATTTTTAGAGAACAAGCATATGCCAAGCTGAATCTTGTCCTCATAGATATTGGGTAAAAATTATCAACAGAAGATAGCACGATGATCATACGTTTTATATAATTACTGTTTTTCATCTTTAACATTTGAAACCAATTCATCAAATGTTCTGTAATTTGAATTCTAGAACGATTGTATAAAGGTTATAATATGGTCTTGTAATAGAGTTCTATTTGATTGCTGATGTTTGATATGTTTTTCCTACGCCAAATGTGAGAGTCGACTTCCAAGGAGGTTGACCAATTCTCTTTTTTGGATTTTAGACTGCATCATATTCTTTTATCCCTTCATAGAACTCATCACCTATCACTTGCAAATGAATGATTCTAGATATATTTAATGAAGATTTTCGTAATTTTTACAGTACAACCATAATGAAAAATCGAGTATGAATTTACACTTTAGTGAAGAAATAACTCGCTACCGATCAATACTTTGGAGACCAACCATACCATTTACCTTATTATAATTTACAGAAATTTCACAATAATAATAATAATATCACTCGGATCATTGCAAATCTATCAGGGAAAAAATTTCTTGTCAGATTTCATCTTGATTTTTTTCCTCCGGAAATCAAACTCCACCACAGAAATCTTTGATATATCCACTTAATCATCCACGTAAGCATCCTATCGGTTAAGAGAGAACACGTGGCCCAATAACATAATCGGATCCGTAACTCTTAGCCAATAGAAATCAACATTCAGATTCTCCAATATCCCTGCTTTGCATCTACGATTATAACTTCTACTAGTCCCTTGTTACACATTTCATTCTTGCCCACTCTTTCTCGTTCAGTTTCGACTTCTAAAAATTCTGAGAATGGCAGCCAATGCATTCATGAGCTGCGGCGTCGCAGCCGTCGTTTGCCCCTCGGTCCTCTCGTCTTCCAAGTCGAAATTTGCAGCCTCTGTGCCCGTGGCTGGCGGAGCCACCAATACTACCGCACGGTTCACCATGACGGCCGACTGGATGCCCGGTGAACCGCGACCACCCTACCTTGATGGCTCAGCACCTGGGTAATTATCCATCATCATTATGCTATCATGAACCTTGTAATCAAGAGTCACATACAATATTTAAGCTAAAATTTAATGAATAAACTTATAATTGTTATCGTGGTTTTGCAGGGACTTCGGATTCGACCCACTTCGTCTAGGTGAAGTCCCAGAAAACCTAGAGAGATACAAGGAGTCTGAACTCATTCACTGCAGATGGGCCATGCTTGCTGTGGTAAGTATTAAATTACTTTAACGTTAAAAAAATTACTTAAGCATGTTAGGAGAGAAAAATGGACATATAATTGAACATATGAGTATAGAATATAATCTCGACTTGCACAACATTCTCTGAAAATGATTTTGTCCAATTTTTTTGCAGCCCGGAATCCTGATTCCGGAGGCCTTGGGATTGGGCAACTGGGTTAAGGCACAAGAGTGGGCAGCAATTCCGGGCGGGCAAGCTACTTATTTGGGTAACCCGGTTCCATGGGGCACTCTCCCAACAATTTTGGTCATCGAATTCTTGGCTATTGCATTTGTAGAACACCAAAGGAGTATGGAAAAGGACCCGGAAAAGAAGAAGTACCCGGGTGGAGCTTTTGACCCATTGGGCTACTCCAAGGACCCAGAAAAATTGCATGAGCTCAAAGTCAAGGAAATCAAAAATGGTAACACTAACGACCCTTTTTCTTTTTGATATCAATGTCTATGATCTATAACGAGCGTTGACAGAATCCTATGTAGCGAAAAATAATTTGACGGAAAAGATGACCGTGTTTTAAATAATTCAATAATAGAGCGTCAAGTGATATTATATCAATTATTCAGATATTGTAGCATGATTGGTGAACAATATAAGATTTAGTATTACAAGCCAAACATGTTTTTAATGTCACTATGATTTTGATTACTACGTAATTAAATGCGAGTCGACTACTAAAATTATTAAAAAATTTGTGTGCAGGTCGTCTTGCCTTGTTGGCATTTGTGGGATTCTGCGTTCAACAATCTGCATACCCTGGTACAGGGCCATTGGAAAATTTGGCAACACACTTGGCTGATCCGTGGCACAACAACATTGGAGATGTCATTATTCCTAAAGGCATTTTCCCTAATTAGTGATACATATTGTACAATTAATATGTAATGCTAATACTTAATGAATTGGACATGGGCCTTTTTGGCATATAATCTTCTTCTTCGTATTGTTTAATATTACATATTATGTCTATGATACATATTGAAGAGACTATAGTTTGAGCGAATTTCATCGGCGATGTGAATGGTTTTATTTGAAGTCGAGAACAACAATCATTGGTTTTCTTTTAGTCTTCCTAAAGAGCCGTTGTACTGGTTAATCATATTCTTAACGAGCAAATAAACAAGAAATAGATTATTTACTAGTAGTTCCATTTCGCACTTTAAAATAAAATAGAGTTTGATTGGTGCTACTGATGGAAAGGCATTCAACGAGTACTCTTGCATAATTCAAATCAACTCGATTTAAGCAATCATGGAAAGCAAGAATTTTACTAAGGTCATGTTTGATAGGAAAGGAATTCCATGAAACTTGGAAAATATTTGAACATTTTCCATCTTTTTGATGTCAGAATTTCTTCGAATCTGTTCTCGAACTTTACATAAATTTTAAGATATTTCATGTGATATAGAGTTTCTACTCGTCCCCTGAACTAAATTTTTAGAAAAAATTTTCCATCCAAGATTTAGTAATCGGTCCATTCTCAGTCTTGATAAAGTCCATCTTGTTGCAATAGAAATGAACAAGAACAAATAACTGTATTATTGAGTTTTTATGATAGACCCAATTGTCATGTTTTAGCCCGTCATCAATCTCAAGTGTCAAAATAGTCTATCCTACTATATTTCAATGTTAATTAAAACACAGTCAATTACATTAGTTTTTTTTTTTTTTTGAAGAATAATTAAAATCATTTTAATGGCTCTGCCTAAAGATCGATAATGTTGTCCATACTACCATATTAATCAACGACTTCAAAAACAGAGTAGAACAACAAATCAATCGACCCGCACTGAAAAGGCAGTGGATCGAGCCTGGACTTAAAATGGTAACTTAAGGATTAAAATGCAAAGAAAAACAAAATAAAGGATGAAACTAGAATATAGCCTAAAGGTTGAGGACCGATAATGAAAATTTCCTTCTACACAAAAATCAACAGACAGGGTTCGGATGCGTTTCAAGAAGACAAACCAACCGGACCCATTCCCTTCAACATTTTAAATTCCTGCGTGGTCGAAAAACTCATCATCAAGTTCTCCCGGGGAATCTTAGAATAGAAAATCTTGTTTTAAAATCAACAAAATTTTCTGCAAAATAAAGATCCATTTTTGTATTTAGAGGCTTTCCGATCGAATATTTGCGACGGAAATAAAGCGTCCCACAACTGGTACGTTCATTCTCTCCCTGACGGCTCCCAAAAAAAAAGTGTTTCTATATAAATATATTTTCTGGGTTGTTTGTATTTCCTTGTGTTTTTGCTTTTGGTGTAACATTTAATTGAAGCTTATTATTTTTATTTGATTTATTATTTATTTCTTCAAGAATCTTATTTAATTATCAATGTCTACGTTAAAGATATTCCTTTTCTTTGATATGGTAAATAGTTATCGGCAACAAGACACTTTTATTTCATTTATTATTTTTATTTTTATTTTTTGATAAATTATGATTTTGAAGTGTGAAATGTATGTAATATATGCAGTTGTTTGCAGATGTCTAGTGAATTGGTCGATGGTGGCGAAAGCTCCTTTGATGTTGAGTTGTTGGACATTCGGGCTAGATGCAAAGAGGTATATGCTTCTGCTGTTATCATTAATTGACAATGGTTTATCTAGAACTCAGAAAATTAGATTAAAAAAAAGTAGGAATATTTATAGAAAATTGTGTTGCATTGTTGCACAATTTTACTCTCTTAAATGTTTGAATTTTGTTCCGCATGTTAGTTTTACCATCGGCTAGTTTTGGTGAAAAGCTTAAATATAGTAACTGAAATGGATTGGAAAAGGTCTATCTATCCTTTTTGTTTTCGCTATGAGTGAATTGATGAACTTCTTGTGAGTAACTTATAATGTCCTTATAATGACGTGAAATAAGTGAAACTTATGAGACACTGATATTTCCTAGCAGTTTTTGAGAATACACAAGATAATCATTAGTCTTTTAAGAGGCAGAAAATTGGGAAGATCTTTGCAAACCAAATGTTGTTTGAGAAGATAGATTATTCAATATTTTTCACTATGAATTACAAAAATGAGCTATTCAACTGGTTTTTAAATTCTAATGAGGTTGTTCTGTTACCAGATGTTTTAGTCATTTCAACATGTTTGTTTTACCCGTGTCTCTTGTAACTCTGAAATATTTGCTCGTATTAGACGATTTCTTTATTCTCATCAAAAGAATGTTGAGATGCTAATCCATGAAAAACTTTACCGGAAATTTTAAAGAACTGTTTTGTTTCCATAAGTATTGTTCACAGCCTGCTAATAAAGTTATGGTAGCATGACTGTTTTCATTATGCCTATTTTGTCTGTTGTAAAATGTATCCTTGTATCGGTAATAATTATACTAATCGCTCTAATATTCTTCTCTGATACAGCTGAAGAAGGAAAAGGAGATGTTGAAGGATTCAAAGTCCCAGAGTTTTGAATTCATCAGAGTAATTCAGATTTCTCTTGGTTATACACGGCTTCCCTATAATTTGTATGGCTGTGGCGGGCACACACACACCATTATATGTCTTTTTCACTCGGAGTGTCTATATGAACCATGGTAATTTAATGTGGTGGTCAAAAACTTCCACTTCCTTTTGCCGGTCATCAGATAGAAATATAGTATTAAGTTTTTGAGGAAAAAAGTTTAAAGGGGGAAAAAAGAAAAAAATATAGCGTTCATACTTTTATGAAGTTAGGTTTTTTGTGGCATAATATGACTGATAGTAGTAATTTTTACTGGTTTACTCCTTTATTTTGCACTTTTTATATTTTGCCTTTAGTTTTATGAACTTGCCATCTCTATGTTTCTGAAAACTGTCCTCCTTTCTTGCAGTATCATGGCTTTAAATGCTACGAATTTAATGTAAATGCATTGAAATAAGAATAAACTAATGTCAAACCATCTTTCATGCAGAGTTTAGAAATGCACGTAAAGACATTATCTGATGCCCATGCAGAAGACAAGAAACACATCCAGGGACTGGAAAGGGAACTGAGTAATTGCTCCCAGGAAATAGGTGGGGAATTCGACTGCAATTAATTTGCCGCATTTAGTTGCTTATATTGTTAATCGTTTTGTCTGATTTAAAGTCTGCTGCTCATAAATGCTGATATGCTGAACTGGATTGGACAAGACAGTATCTATAACTAAATTTTGGATTCTTTTTCTTCTTAAAACATGTCCATTACTTTCAATCTTCCTGCCAAACATGCCACTATAGTATAACTTTTGTACTTTAAAAAAATTATTGCATTTCAAACCAGCTGCAACATTTGGATAATAGATTGCATTTCTTGATACTACTGGTTGCAAAAGGAGATTTTATGGTTGACGAGGAGATGATAGATTAATAGGGCAAAAAAGAAAGTTGAAAGAAAAGAAGGTAGAAGGGGAGATGGAAGAGGCGACTGGATGAACAGAAATGGAAGAAGAAGAAAAAGTACTTAATGGGCCAATGGGGGATATTGCTAGGGACGTGCTTTATTGGCTGCTTCACTCAGCTTGTCACTAGGCCATTTTCAGCTAAATTAAAGCTCTGTTCAGGTGTTCACTGCTGAGTGTTTATCAATTTGTACACGCCCTACCAATTTCTATCTCCAAATCCCTCTCTAACCAAAGATAGAGCACTTTGTGTTCACTGTGAGTGTCGATCAATTTGTACATGCCCTACCAATTTCTATCTCCTAATCCCTCTCTAACAAAAGATGGAGCACTTTATAATTTGTCCTGGTTTCTGTTTCCTTCTCGCCTTTGTAATTTTCTCTCTCTTGGAAGGTGGCAAAGAAGCAACAAGGTTGCAGTGCATATGTTATCCACTGTATCGCTGTAGCAATGCCATTAATATTCGCCAAATTGGATAGTAGACCCAAGTTGAAGAAGCTGTCACATCATAGGGCCACAATTGCATTTCCTGTGGTTGAAATGACTTGATTCAACACTGTACCTCTATTTGTATGCTCCTACTTATTTGGTCAAAAGTATATATTATGATGTATCATTCCAAACAGTTTGTCCCTAACGTGTTTGTGTCTGAAGTCTTTGAAAAACTACATCTCAATGTCCTGAGTTTTTATCTGTACTTTACCTTGTGAGTTTCTTGTCTTCTCAATGCTTGACATAATTCTGGCATGAGATTCCCTCTACTGACTTTAGATTAATGTTCTTTAGGGTTACTGATTGTTAACATTCCTCTCAGATTTCCTGCAGGATCAACTAAACACAAGAAATTCAGAAGTAAACTGCCTTGGTGAGGAAATATGTAGCCTTCAATTGAAACTTGCAGACATGGAAATTCTAGAAGAGGAGGTGGAAAGGCTTAGAGAGTGTGTGAAAATAACTGAGTCCGAGAAGTCATTCCTAATGCACGAAATAGAAGACAAAGCAGTTGAGCTAACAAATTCAAATTTGTGCATCGAGAAGCTAGAAGAGTCGATTTCCTCCGTTGGATTAGAATATCAATGTGAAATAGAGACCATGAAACTAGATTTACTGGCCTTGGAGCAGAATCTTTTTGAAACTAAGAAAACACTGGAAGAAAGAACTCAAGAAAATTCTAGGATGAATGAATTGATTCAAGAACACGAGCTTCGATTTCAGGAGGCAGAGAAGGTTATCGTGAGCTTGGACAAGGAAAATAAAGATCTGAAGGAAAAGCTTAAAACATTTGATGAGAATGCCAAATCATTTGTCCATGAAGTGGAAGAGAAATTTCGTGAGTGGTTGGTGAAGGATGATGTCCACGCCTTGAGTAATCTAGAGAAAGATACACGGTATCCTAAAACCTTTATGTTTATGCTTTTGCAATTACACTGCTGCTTTTCACTTGACTGAAAACTTGTTCTGAACAATCACCTGTATTTTGATTTGAGAGGCCATGTTATGGGAAAAGAGAAGCAGCTTACACTATTCCTGTTCAGTGTGTGCTAAAGGCAACCTGATTCGTGAAATCTAGTTGATTGTTTGGCAAACTGCATTATTGTCGAGTCCTTTTGATATTTTGGCAAGTAGGATAAAAGGAGAATTACTTCTTACCTGAAACCAATTTAGGTAAAAGATATTCAATGCCTTCTGACATGTAGCTTGAAACGGGAGAGATTGTTGTAAGTTACACTGCAGTTATCATGTTTTGTTCCGAATGACTGCAAAATCATGAAAATGTCATATTCTTTATTAACCATTTGACGGAACTTTTTACAAAAGACGTATATGTATTTTTTTTCCAAGGATCGAAAAACTTTCATTTTTACAGGACTTAAATACCTTATTGATGCTTCTTGTTCAATCCATATATATTTGCTCTTCTATCAAGAATGTGCTTGTCTGGAAAAAGCTTGTTTACCTAATTATGACACCACCTAAATTTTTGTCAAGCACATGTGGCAACATTCTGGGTCCACTCCTTGCTAAACTTGCTATTCCAGGAGCATCAGATGCAGATTTGAAGAACAGGATGGATGAAATGTTGCACCAGATAGATGAATATGAAGGTGTTGTAACTCAACTCAAGGTATGTTCATAACCATCCACAGGCACACACTTACTGTAGATATCTATTTTTTTTTATGCAATCACTTTATAAATTAGTCAAATCTACAAACTAATAACGGCAGATAATCACGTTTGGTAAGGATTAAAAGTAAATCAACTTACTTTTCAAGGGAATTTTATTTTTTCAAAACTTTTTTCATTAGTAAAAAAATAATTATTTAGCAAGTTAGGGGTGACTTCAAAAAAAGTAACTTGTTTTTCAACTTCAATCATCAAAACTTACCTATTCACTATAAATAAACATTTTAAGCCTAACCAAACATGTACATAGTATATTTTGTGATATTACAACTGTAGAAATTGCAGTAGGCAAGCCCTGAATAAGTGAATGTGGATGATTACTAGGAAGAACTAAGAATGGAAAGGTTCAAAGCAAAAGAAGAAGCTGAAGATTTAGCTCAGGAAATGGCCGAGTTAAGGTATCAAATGACAGGCATGCTAGAAGAAGAGCGCAAACGTCGTGCTTATGTTGAACACATATCTTTACAGAGAATATCGGAGTTGGAGGCTCAGGTAGGCATTTATGTATACAATACGACCTTTGCCATTTACCTAGGAAGAGAAATTTACTAAATATAATTCATTTTTTGTGGCCAAAGATTGCAAAAGAACGGCAGAAATCTTTCAACTCTCAAGAACTTGCAGTCAGGCATATTCATGAAGTGTAAACATGGTATCTGAATTTCGTCATCTTTTCATTGAGATTTGTTGTCGAGGTTTGTTACGTGATATTTGACTTAAAGTGATATTTGACTTAAAGTACGCATGTTATTTTCCTCCTTAGCATTAAGAACATTATCATGGTATGAATTCTGTAGTGATTGGAATGCATCATATTTCTGCATAAAAAAAACTTACCGTAATATTTCTTACACACTCTTTTTTAGTTTGATGCTAGGGGTTTAAAACATGAGTGGTCATTAAACTTCATTATGTTCCAAGTTGGTTTCTGAATTGACTTAAACATTTTTTACAATTCGGTCATTTCATCTATGCCCCTTTTTATGATTAGCATAAAACCCGACGTGACAATTTTGTTTGCATCATATTTGGTAAATAACTACACTGTCGTGCCGCTGTCCTACTAATGAACGTAGATGGAGTGACCAGCTTGTGATAAAGTCAAAGTAAGATCAACACGAAATTCAGTTAAAAGTTTTGAGACATTGACTTGTAAAACTACGTAAAAACAGTGTTTCTATTCCCATGTTGATGCCAATCCAAGCTAAACTATTAAATAACCATTAGCATCTTACGAACTTATTAGGACCATTTTTCAGCATTTCTATTTAATTTTTGGCCTATCTCAACATGCTTAATCAAACTTATGTTGCTGGCGCTGTCACCTTGATTAAATTTCAATGCCTTATTAGGCATCTCAAATTGATTAATCTGACTTTTTGCCTACTCAAATGAAAACTTCCGAATTTCTTGGATTATCTGAGCATTACAGTACTCCTATGTTTTTTTTTTTTTTTTTTGGTTATGCTAAGAGTATGCTTGGAAAGTGTTTATAAATAGATAGAAATGAGTGGTGGAAAAATGGATAGTACTTGTGGGCCCCATGAAATGTGTGGATAAAATGGCTCGGCTGAAAGTATTTATAAATACTTTCCAAACATTGGCTAACTTATTTATGGTTATGCGCAGAATTTCTATAGATGAAGCGTGTGAAGCTATGCCAAATGTAGTTCTAAAGGATTTTTTTCGAAGATTTCCGTGCTACATCATCACCTTGTAGATTGCAAGAAATGTGATAATCTTTTGGTGATTGAGCGATGTTTTACCCTTTTTTACTAGGTCGTTTATTGAATTGTGTTGTCTTGATCATTTTTGGATTATTTTTGCGAAGATTTCTTTCTGTAGACTGAATTATTGTGATGTACAGTTATGTATTTTTATTGATATTGAGAAGTATCTTATGCTGAATATCTGTCATTTTACGCTTCATTTTCTAGAACAACATCATCAATTTGTTTGTTTGCTCTTTCGTGAATTTTGATTAATTCAACATCATTTTCACGATTAGTAGAGCCTATGAATTCATCACTACGACCTGTGGAAGCACATACTTGCAATGCTAGCCACTTGACTTTGTGCGAAAGTCTTTACGAGTAAATGATACCACTTAACTTGTCTATTTATTTATCAATTTATCAATATGATGAGATATATTTTTCAAGTTTTCACATTTTTGCATAGCAGACCAATTTAGTAAATCAGAATCCATTTTCATGTCTTGTAAGTGGACTCTCTTTCCATTTTTAAACTCCTCGACTATGAATGTTTCAGATTTTGATGTGTTACTTTCAAATACTTCACATGGAAAATAAAATATACTCTCTTCGGAAAACTATAGACACGAATATTTTTTCAACCATCAGAATTGAAATTGGGAATGTTCAGCCTCAGATCTAGTGGGATGACATCGTATAGAAGTTGATACGGTCACAATTTGACATAATGTCGATATTTTTTTTGATCGGTAAAGGTTGAACTCCAATCTTGAGGGTCCCTACCGTCTCACCTTTGGAATATTATGAGGGAGGTAAATTACGGGATATACTAGTCAGTGAACAAGAGCTTGTCGGTACATTAGTGTCTACAAAGAGTCAAATTTCATATCTCAAGAATTGAACATTCATACTACGACTGTCAACAAAATTGAGATTACCTTACTCTTGTCCTTTGCACCACTGAGTTATGTCTCGGGGGCGACATAATGTCGATATTGCTATATTGTGATGGGGTTTCTTGGATCTTGTTCAAAATATGGATGTGTGGTTTTGAAAGATTTTAATAAATGTTGATAAGTATGTGGTTGAAAAATTGATAAAATCTATGAATTTTATGAAACATGTTATTGATAATGAGTTTGTGAAAAAAATAAATTTTATAATATGGGGTCGACCAGTGGCACGAAATAAGAATGATTACTTTTGAATTTGTTTTCCAGTACATTCGCATCATTTAGCATTATTTCGCGCGGGTTAGTCGCTAACAATTAAAAGGGATCAGACGATTGTGTAAGGGACAAACATCTTGAGACAAAGTCCCAAAAAGGGGTGTTCTTTTATTGGCGATGACTTTACAATTGGAAATTAAAAACAAAGTACCTCCAAGGGGCGCAAGCACACGAGTTACTGAAAAAAAGTGTTTAAATCTAAGTTAAGCAAATTAAAATTACATGTTCTCTTTTCCAAAGTTTTTGATTCGGTCCTTTGCTTTATGTTTTTTTCTCCCTTTTATACTTCATGAACGATCTCTTTGTGATCAACTACCTAAAAACTGCTTGATCGTCCTATAACTGCCCACTTTCCTCGTAATGGCCAACTTGTCATGAAAACTGCCTTTTTTAACTGCTGCCATTACTCTTCGTCGTTCAACCGCTTTCGATTGAATTCCTTGAATCGTGGAACATGATAGGGTTGCTCTAATAACTGCATTGATAACTGCACTTCTTGATAACCACAACGCTTTATGTTTGTTAAGACCTTGGGCGACTTGGAGGTTTGGGCAAGAATAGAGTAACAGCTCTGGGTGACTGTATGGCACTCCATTCGCTCAGATTCTGGGCGACTTGCAAACTTGGGCGATGGCGTTACCGCGTTCTTGGGCCTTCCTATTTGGGCTTTCATCTTGATTTGTTTGATTGAGCTTCGTTTTTTGGGCTATCTGATTTGGGGATCCTCCAATTGGGCTTCACTCCTTGGGCCGTTCGATTTGGGCTGAATTTTTATGTGTCAACAATTACCCCCCAATATGGCAGAATTAATAATAATAATGAAATTTTGCCATATTCGCTTTGTGTTTCCAGCAACATTCGAAATTCTCAAGAATTTCAATCATTGTTTTCTTCTATAACTTGAAAAGGTGCGTCGTTTTGCAAAACCTTATAACCCCCAAACACGCCATTTCACTGCACCATTAAATCACGCCTCAAATTTTTGCGTCTTTCTCACGATTTACTGTTCATCTTTTGCTTCCCTGCTACGTAACCCTGAAAAACTTCGTTCCTTCTCAAATGGCTACTTCACAATTTCAAGCTGGCGACTCCTTTAATTTTGATGACTTTCAGAAACTTCTGAGTCGCCCATACATAACTCCAAGTTTTCTCGCGCCCGCCGATATCGAACGTAATGAGTTCTACTTGGGTCATTTCTTCAACAATGCAGAGGCAGTTGAACAGGCGGCGGTGGGTCAGCTGTTTCCTTGCACTCAAGGCCCTCCATTTCTAAACTCTTTACCGCTGGGGCCACTTCGCGAAAGAGGTATTCGCACTTG
>NC_036246.1:38774974-38880864 GCF_002742605.1 Olea europaea var. sylvestris | reverse complement strand
TTATATTTTGTGTGTGCCAAGCATAAAGCCCTCCCTGAGTTATTTACCTATAGCGCACGAATTGGCGCGTGGCAGGTCTTTGAATTTATGTTCTTTCTTTTTGGCTGCCCTTTATAGAGGCATGGCCTCTCTTCAAACTCAATTGAAGAATGGTGCATCTCCCACTGGCAGTGGACCTCTTTGGTTCACTCAACTGTGGTTGAGATCATATTTTCCATTGCTTGGTGCTCCATCAATTTCTCGCTCCTCTGCTAGCTGTTATGGGCTAGCCATGGAGCCCTTGGCTCCTGTAAATATGTCCAGAAGGGAATTTTTTCATTCTTTTATTCTTTGGATTCAATCTCTTCCTTTTTTCCTTTTCCTCATTTTTTGACTCCAAACTATGTACATCCCCCCTCCACTATAGACAGTGCGAGCACCTCCCTGCTTATTTGGATCCAGTTTTTAACCAGGAGGGAGCTATTTCATGATATTTTAACTGGGACCAATGCCAAGGCGGGGGTAGAAATTTATGCTCCCCAATTTTTTGCTCGCCAGCTTGGTTTCGGCCAAACTTGGCCTGTTCCTCCTTGCTATTCAAGGAACTTAATTGACCGTTTTCATACTATTAATAAGGAGGAGGCAGAGGCTATAAATGCTCACAATCTTCTTTTAACCAGCCATTTTTCATTAGCCCCCTTCAATTCTAGCCACGCTATTCACCCTCTTTTTGAATAGCTCTGGCCGTCAGTGAAGTGCAGATTATTTGCGATTGACGCCAATCGTGCCTTTCATTCACTAGATCAGCCGAGCATTTCTTCCCCTCCTCCTGTTTTAGTCACTCCTTTGTCCGTTCGGAGTCCTTCTCCTTCTTGTTGCACTAAACAGTGTGCTCGTCCATCTTCTTCTCTCCCTGCCAAGCCTACTACAGCCAAGAGTGCCCCAAGCCGCAAACGGCCAGCCTCAGCATCTCCCATTCTGGAGGATGATGTTGATGATGATGATGATGCCCCTCTTATCGTCAGGAGGAAGGTAATTAAATTGGTTTACTCACAAGCATACTTTTCCATACTTGAAACTTTTCTGTGTGCTGATGATCTTTTGGACTTCTCAGAAAAGCTCAGCCTCTCCTTCAAAGGCTTTGGCATCGACAGCTCCTGCTCCATCATCCTCCGCTGAGGCTGCTTCATCCAAACCGGTTGATGAGGGGGCTACGCTTAAAGAGACATCTTCAGTCCCAGAGTCCTCATCACAACCCATGGATGAACCACCTTCTTCCCAGGGCGTCAACCCCCCAAACATCGAAGCAGAAGGTAATTCAGTCTTTTGATGTCTTACCTTTGCTTGTGCTGTTGGTTTCTGATTTGTTGCTCTTGAGTTTTGCAGATACTCCTATGAGTCCGCCCGTTGTGGCAACATCTTCTCGCTTAGACAAGGGGAAGTCCTCATGAATGGAGGAGTCGTTGGTGGCAGACTTGGCTGAGGACATGCCATCTTCCACGACTGTTGATGAGGTAATCTTTGCTTCACTTTTATTTCTATCTTGTTCGTTGTAGTGAGAATCTTTAATATTGGCAACTTTCTTTACAGGATGCTGACAAGATTGTGCGTTCTATCCAAAACTTGTTCGCTTCCTGGGGGCAAGTCCAGACGTCTCGCCTTGCTCCATCTGATCGTCCTGCTGCTTCTTCAGAGGAAGATTTGAAGTTCCTCAAGGAGTCGATATTTGAGTACGTGTCCTTCATGGATATGGACATTGGAAGGGCTAATGCTGCCAGACACAAGGATAAACTTGAGCATTTGAATGCGATGTTAGAGCAAGCACTGACGCTTCCGTCGCTCAATCTTTCTGCCGATTTTAAAGCGACGTTGAAGGTTATCCACTCCGAGGTCCTTTCTTTGCTGGCCAAGAATGCTGAACTAAAGGCCAAAAGTACTCAATATCTTCGAGCCGTATCTAAGAAAGAGTCTTTGCGTATGGAGATCAACAAGGCTGAGGACGAGTTGAAAGAAATCTCTTCCGAAGTCATAGTTGAAGACTCTTTGATGGTTAATTTGGCTGCTCAGATGAAGGAACTTCAAGCCAAAATGGACGACTGCAGGGCGAGAATGGCTGCTAAAAAGCGCAACGCCTCCCAAGGAATTGAGCGAACTAAGTCCTTGGTTGAGCAGTATAAGAAGTTGGAAGTTGACGATGATGTCATGGCCGAATTGAACATCACTTCCTCTCGGCAGAACGAGGATTGGGAAAAACTTAGGGAACGAATTCGTTCAGTATGAGGTGGACTGTAATTAAGACATATGATGCCTTTTTCTTTTTGTAATTTGATTTTCCCTTTGTAACTTTGTTCATCATTAATGAACATTAACTTCTTGTACATTTATTTGACGTTTTTTTTAGTCGTCAATTCTTCAAGCATTTAACTGCTTCGTGCTAAAAATCTTGCCCATTTGCTTTTGATATTTCCACCACTTTTTCTAAGACTTTAGGCTATTTAATTCCATTTACTAGGCAGAAATGTGGTTGTTCATATTCTGTCTCTTCATCTCCACCCCCTATAAATGTATGGGTGCTTCGCATTTTCCATTTTCCATCTTCATCTTCATTTTCTTCTTCGAAACCAATTTGCTGCCATTGCTTGGCACTCTGACAATCAATCCGATCCGAAACCTTCGCCTTTCTATCTATAAAAATGGATTGTTTAGTCCGTCCACTTTACTATTTGCCTTGATGTCATCTTTGGTGTGGGAGGTATAGGAAATATTTTTTGGCCAGCAGGAAAGTTTTTACCATCGAAGTTCTTCCCATCGTCCCTTTGCCCTTTACAAGGAGTCGATAATAGAAGGCAATTTTTGGGACGCTTGCGGGCCATATTGCTGGCTGAGAGTGCTTCTCAGTTTGCTTGCTGAGAGTGCTTCTCAGTCTCTTTGCCTGCCATTGCAGCGATGCATTTAGGAAGGTGGTGAGGTCAGTCCACCCTCTTACTCGGCGATCCCACCATTGCAGCGATGCATTTAGGAAGGTGGTGAGGTCAGTCCACCCTCTTACTCGGCGATCCCACCATTGCAGCGATGCATTTAGGAAGGCGGTGTGAGGCTAGTCCACCCTCTGCGGGAGATTAGCTTACTTTTAATTGTATTTTGTAGAGTATCCATTATTTGTATTTTTGCATTTTTGTAATGAACGTTTGATAATAAAGGACTTCATTTGAACGTATTTCGCTCTGACCTTGTTATCCTTTAATCGTTCAATATATTTTGATTATGCTCTTATCTGTTCACATTCCCATAAAGAAGGAACATATTTTTTCAAATATTTGCCGTTAATGAATCTCACGTGCTTGGTGCCATCTAAATCTTCCAAGGGATACATTCCATTGGGCAACACACTGTTTATTTTGTATGGTCCTCCCAATTGGGCGACCACTTCTCGTACTTTGGATCCTTGCTATCCAAAGGGAGTATCGTCTTCCAAACTAGTTCACCTAGGCTGAACGATTTGGCTATGACTTTTTTATTATAAAACCTAGCCATTCTTTGTTTTTGAACTTGCAATCTATCTAAGACGTTCAACTTTAATTCGTCTAACCCCAATAAATTTTGAACTAGTGATTCGGCATACTCATCATCATTCAACTTATGTTGCAAGCACACTCTAATCGATTACACGTTGATTTTCATAGGCAAAACAACCTCCTGCCCATAAACAAGTTGGAAAGGAGTAACTTCGGTACTTGATCGAGATGATGTTCTATAAACCCATAAGGCTTTGCTCAGACATTCGTGCCAATTTCTGGCATTTTCATCTATCATTTTTCTGATGATATTTTTTAGAATCTTATTAGAAGATTCCGCTTGTCCGTTGAATTGAGCGTAGTATGGTGTGGAGTTTACTAATTTAACCCCAAACTCGCTCAAAATTTTTTTCACTTGATCCTCATTCAAAGATGTTCCGTGATCTACCATTAACGTTTGTGGAATTCCAAACCTATAAATAATGTGATCACGGATAAACTCTATAACATTCTTCTGGGTGATCTCTTTCGAAGGTACCGCTTCTACCCATTTGGTGAAATAGTCGGTTGCAACTATAACAAAAGTATGTTGCTTGGACGATGGGGGATAAATTTTCCCTATTAGGTCTATCGCCCAACCCTTGAACGGCCAATGTTTAATAATAAGTGCCATCTCTCGTACTGGCACCCTTTGTATTGGGCCATGCTTTTGGCATGCTAAACAACTCTTTGCATACTGAACGCATAATTCTCCCATCTTTGGCCAAAAATATCCACTCCTAATAATTAACCATCGCATCTTTTGGCCAACTTGATGAGCTCCACATATCCCTTCGTGCACCTCGGCCATAATTGTTTTGGCTTCTTGCAAACTTACACACTTTAGTAATACACCATCAGAGCGTTTCTTAAACAACTCTTCATCTATTAGTGTATAGTTCAGCAAACACAGCTTCATTTTCCTACTAATCCCTCCATTAGGTTCCTTAAGGAACCTTTTAATATCTGTTCTCCAATCCATTGCATCTCCATCTTGTATGCAGTGAAGTTCAATCTTTCTCGCCCTTCTTTGAGTCACGGGCAATATGATTCCATACTCATAAGTAGACTTCCAATTCAAAACCTTTGAGTACCCTGAGGTCATTTGGGCTAACTCATTTGCCACGTCGTTATATATCCTATTAACGCATTGAAGTTCTACTTGATCGAATTCTTCTAACAATTCTTGAACGATCTCATATTGACTTATAATGGAATCACTTTGGCATTTAAAATCACCGATCAATTGATGGATTACCAATTGAGAATCGCCCCTAACGATCACATTTCTTACTCCCATATCTATCATTAGTTCTAGGCCTACAATCAAGGCTTCATATTTGGCCTGATTGTTGGTGCACATTCTGTCTAAAGTGAATGCGAACTTGTAGCAAATCCCTAAAGGATTAATCAATGCTACTCCTACTCCTGCACCTTTAGAGGTTTTTGACCCATCGAAATACAACATCCAAGGTTTTAACTCGAACGAATTGATTTCTAGTTCGATTTCTTTAGGCATGTTAAGGCATGGATGATCGGCTAGAAAGTTAGCCAAAGCCTGATTTTTGACTGCCTTTTGAGGTATATATTGTATTTCGAATTCTGATAAAGCTAGTGTCCAAAGGCCTACCCTTTGGTGTAAAATAGGGCGAGCGAACATATACTTAACTAAATTTACTTTAGAAATTAAATAAACGGTTACGGGCCGCAAATAAGCCCTTAATTTTGTACATGTGAAATACAATGCAAGCATAATTTTTCGATAGCAGAGTAATTACATTCACATTTCGTTAACCGTCTACTTAAGTAGTAAATTGCCCTTTCTTCACCAAATTGGTCCTCCTGTGCGACCATTCCAGCTATTGATTTTTTTCAGCCGATACATACACTTTCATTGGCCGTCCTTGGATTGGTGACACCAACACTGGTGGACTTGATAGATATGTATTCAAGCTTTCAAAAGCCTTTTGATGTTCTTCTTTCCAGACGAATTCGTCCTTATTTTTCAGTTTTAAGAGCGACGAAAGGACTTTAGTTCGCCCTGCACAGTTAGAAATAAAGCGTCTTAAAAAGTTTACTTGGCCTAGAAATCTTTGCAATTCTTTTTTGTTGCTAGGTGGTTTGGCCTCTAAAATGGCATTCGCTTTATTTTTATCAAGTTCAATCCCTCTCTTGTGTACCTAAAAATCAAGAAAATTCCCCGCATTAACACCAAATGCACACTTCAAGGGATTCAACTTTAACTTATATTGCTTCATTCGCTCAAACGAACATCTTAACTGTTCGAAATGGTCCTCTTCTTTAATGGACTTGACTACTATGTCATCTACATACACTTCAACAAACTTGCCTATCATATCATGAAAGATTAAATTCATTTCCCGTTGATAAGTTGCCCCTGCATTTTTTAGGCCGAAAAGCATAACCACCCATTCAAAATATCCTTGAGACCCCGGGCATCTAAAGACAGTTTTGTGTATGTCTTCTTCAGCTATATAAATTTGATTGTATCCTGAATACCCATCCATGAAAGAATACATGACATGTCCGGCAGTCGAGTCTACTAAAGAATCCACCGTGGGCATTGGAAACTCATCTTTGAGTGTAACTATATTTAAATTCCTAAAGTCTATACACACCCTTAGTTTACCATTCTTTTTTAGTACTGGCACGATATTCGACAACCATTCAACATATCTGGCTGTTCTTATAAAATCTGCTTTCAATAATCGCTCTATCTCTTTCTTGATTTCAGGGAGTACATTGGGAGCAAAACGTCTAGGAGGCTGCCTATGAGGTTTAAAGTTAGGCTTAGTTGGTAACCTATGTTCTACCAAGTCTCTATCTAAACCAGGCATTTGTTCATATTCCCAAGCAAAACAATCTTTGTACTCTTTTAGTAAAGCGATTAATTTATTACTAACCTCTTGATCGAGCATCTGGCTGATGAATGTTGGACGATCTTCTCCTTCATTGCCAATATTTACTTTGATCAGAGGGTCTTATGCTTGAGCGTATCCAGGTTTGGCGATCCGCATCACTTCGTCGTCCAGTTCCTTTGTAAGTACTTCCTCTTCTAAACAGTCCACCTTGTTGACTTCTTGGCCAATGCTTTGCTCTAACTCAAATACTGCCAACTTGTCCTTCAACGCTTTTAGGGCTGTCTCTTCCTTCGCCTTGTCATTGCATTCCTTATTGAAAGCCATCAGTCTGGCTTTGAAGGCCTGAATGTCGGCCATTTGCTTTCGTAACTTAGAATCCATTCAAGACTTCTTGATTATTCTTTTGCCAATTACTGGCTCTTCCAAGGCCACTATATTTGGCCTCATCTGTTTGAACATTTCAGTGAGTGCGTCCACTGAGAATGGTTCTTCGTTTTGCGCGACAACCTGAGTTTCTTCCCCATCTTGTACTACCTTAACAGGTCCATAGTTTCCTTCGTACATGAACTTTTCCACTGAGTTTGCTTCTGCGACAAAAGGCCTATGATCGGCCTGTACCACCTCTGCTTCGCCTTTGTTATTCCAAAAGATCAGGCATTGATGGAGCGATGAGGGTACACAACGACTTCCGTGTAACCAATCTCTTCCTAGTAGCACATTGTAACTAGTAGGACCATCTATTACAAAGAAGACAGTGGTCCTAGTAGTCGTCCCTATAGTTATGTTTAATGGCATAACTCCCTTAGCTGAAATTGCTCCTCCATTGAAGCTCGTGAGGATGACTTCTGTAGAAATCATGTCACCCTCTATCTTTGCGAACTTCCTCATCATCCTAGATGGAATGGTGTTTATAGCTGCTCCATTGTCGACAAGCACTTTTGCCACTGGGATGCCGTTAACTAGAGCTTTAACGTACAACGGCCTCAAGTGTTTAGTCAATTTCATAGCTGGCCGTTTAAAAATAACCTTTTCGACAGCCTCTATTTCTACTTCCTGCTTGTTTTCTGTCGAATTATCCCCCCATGATAAGTCGACGTGCAGTATATCACGCTGATCCTCTGTCTCTTGAACTTCCTTCCTACTTTTTTCTAATGCTTCCTCATCAGTTACCCAACCTGTGGGAGGGGACATTATTCTTGGAGGTGACCCATACTTTTCAGAGCGAGGCACTCTCTTCTTCCTTTTGGGTGTCCCGTACAGTAGGTAGAAATCGAAAGGACGCCCAGATGGTTCCCCCAACAAGTCTACTTCGCGAACCCCCTCTCGATGTAGTTGCTTCAACAGAGTATTGCGCGATACTCCTCTCTTTCTTCCTTCTGCTTCTAGGTCGATTTCTTCTTCAATGTCTGTCATCCCGTCATCCTCTTCATTGTTGTAGGCCTCTCTAGAAGTCTGGCCTTTTTCACATACCAACACGCAAGCTTCTCCTTCATTGTCCTCCCTCTCTTCTTCTTTTTCTTTATTCTTGAATTCATTGGCTAGTAAGTAATTATTGGCCACGACAGGAGGCAACGTACCGAATTGAATAGTAAGGGGCTGATCTGGATCTTCTCCATCCCTTCTGTCTCGCTCGAACTTTGATCTCCTAGAAGAAGTTTCTGGAAATTCCTTCATTGATTCATCTGTACCGGTCTCTTCACTATTTTTGAGGACATTTTGATTGGCTACCTTGAGTAGTTTAGACGCTTTAGGATGTGGCACTCCCTGTTACTGCCTCATCATCCGTCCATAGTTTCGTTGGGAACGCCTTTGTTGGGTTCTAGTCATCTCATCGAAGGGTATTGCCCTTCCTGCATTGTACTGGAATGAATGCCATACATTTGGCCGGCGAGGTTGCAGCCTGAATGTTCTTCCATTATCTGCTGGCCTGAATTGCCTCTCAAAAGGCGGTCCTCTATAGAATGATGTACCTCGCCCTCTACCAGGCTGAGTGTTTGGAAAGAAGGTAGGGCGATGAGAATGCTGTCATATCCCTGGTTTCTCCGTATTGCTATTCATTTCTGTTTTACATCTTGCGCACAGGACGTCTTCGTCCTTTTTTGGTTATTTTCCCTTGATTCGTTCAAAGACGCTGGGATGTGCTTTAGGATCCTCTTCTCCATCATCTACGACCAACTTGAATTTTGGCAACTTGTTTTTGAATCCAGATGTCACCATGTTCACTCCAAGTGGCTGTGGAAAAGGATTTTCGTCCACTGCCATCTTCTTCTTATCATCGAACGTAATTCGTCCTGATTTAATGGCATCCTGCAATACATGGCGAAAAACCAAGCAATTGTTAGTCAAATGTGACCATGCATTATGCCACTTACAATATTTTTTACCCTTAATTTGTTCAGGGTTTGGCAATTTGTGCTTATCGTTCAACTTTATCTGCTTATCCCTATATAATTTATCAAATATAAGGTCAGCTTTAGTTACATCGAACGAGAACGTTCTAGCCTTTATGTTTCCTTCTTTTATGGGCTCATCTTTGTCCGATGGTCTAGGCTTAGTCATTATGAGACAAGTATACGTATCTCCTTTGACCAATTCGACCAAACACATTTTGGCCTGGTCGTATGACTCGTCACCGATGGTATGAACATCAAAATTTGGGTCTTTGTAACAAGTCCCTTTACTAGAATTTTTCATTTGTTCTTCCTCTCTTATCAGTCGTTCATACCTAATCACATTCGCATTCAACTGGAAAATGTCAGAAAATTTCTTCTCCTGGAATTTCTTTTTTAAATCAAAACTTAAACAGCCCTGAGCGATTTTGACAAATTCTTTTTCGGGCAAAGGTACAAAACACTTGCTTCTCGCTGTCTTGAACCTTTAGAGAAAACTTTCTGCCCATTCGTTTGGCATTTGAAGTAGATTCGCCAAATCAGCCAAAGTGACTTCAGACTCAGTTTTATAAAACTGAGCGTGAAATAACTGTTCCAATTGTTGCCATGTTTGAACAGAGTTCTCTGGCAAGTTGATGAACCAGGAGAAAGCTACTCCTGTTAATGAACTAGGGAAAAGCCTCATTTTATGGTAATCGGTTACATCACCACTTTGCAATGTGAATCGCCCTATGTGTTCTAGAGTAGAAACCTCTCCTAAATCGGTAAACAGTGAGAATTCTGGCACCTTATACCCTCTAGGCCATGCGTATGCTTGGTCTACCCAATCAGGGTATGACTTTGTGTAAGTCGGCCTAATGACGGGAAGCACCCCAAAAGCCATCTGATCCTGTACGATTTCCATAATCTGATTCCTCAACATGACGTTGGGGTCATATGGAATTCCTACAGGTTGGTTAACCGGTTGATTTGCATGAGGCCTGATGTTTGGTCCTTGATTGGCAACAAAATTACCATGATTAGGACCATTACCATTAGCCTGAACATCTATTCTCTCATTAACACGTGAAATATTCTGTCCATTGTTTAGGACATTATCTCTTATGTTTGGATTACCCCCCAAGTTAGGCATACCACTACCATTGTTCTGGTTTGGCACTGCAGTACCCCCTTGGTTTGAAGTGGAGGGACCAGAAAGTGGTTTTATCCCTTGGTTCGGGCTTAGGACTGAGGGATTATGTCCCACAATTGTCCTAGTTTGAAAGTGAGTTGCAAGAGGTATAATCGGTTGACATATTTGGCCTACTAACTTATTCATTGTTTCGTTCAAAGTGTTTAGTTGTTTGGCCATGTTGTCATAGTGTGTTTGGGTAAATCTTTCCATATTATGAATATTTCGAAGATTTACCTGTTCAACAACGTCTTGTGTGAGTTCTCCAAGTAATGCACGCATGGTTCGAGGACTCAACTCCGTCATTGGTTCGTAACGACTGTTACTGCTCTGATTCTGTCCATTTGTTCGTGGAGAGGCATGTTGCTCCTCATATCGCTCAATCACAGACTGGATTCCTCCTTGACTTGCTGCTTCCTTATCGGATCTCTGAGGCATATTGTTTCACCTTTTGTACTTTCAACACTAAACACCACTGTCCCACCGGGCGTGCCAAATTGTTTCGCGCGAGTTAGTCGCTAACAATTAAAAGAGATCAGACGATTGTGTAAGGGACAAACCTCTTGAGACAAAGTCCCAAAAAGGGGTGCTCTTTTATTGGCGATGACTTTACAATTGGAAATTAAAAACAAAGTGCCTCCAAAGGGCGCAAGCACACGAGTTACTGAAAAAAAGTGTTTAAATCTAAGTTAAGGAAATTAAAATTACATGTTCTCTGTTCGAGAGTTTTTTATTCGTTCCTTTGCTCTATATTTTTTTTCTCCCTTTTATACTTCATGGACGATCTCTTTGTGATCAACTGCCTAAAAACTGCTTGATCGTCCTATAACTGCCCACTTTCCTCGTAATGGCCAACTTGTCATGAAAACTGCCTTTTTTAACTGCTGCCATTACTCTTCGTCGTTCAACCGCTTTCAATTGAATTCCTTGAATCGTGGAACGTGATAGGGTTGCTCTAATAACTGCTTTGATAACTGCACTTCTTGATAACCACAACGCTTTATGTTTGTTAAGACCTTGAGCGACTTGAAGGTTTGGGCGAGAATAGAGTAACAGCTCTAGGCGACTGTATGGCACTCCATTCGCTCAGATTCTGGGCGACTTGCAAACTTGGGCGATGGCGTTACCGCGTTCTTGGGCCTCCCTATTTGGGCTTTCATCTTGATTTGTTTGATTGTGCTTCGTTTTTTGGGCTATTTGATTTGGGGATCCTCCAATTGGGCTTCACTCTTTGGGCCGTTCGATTTGGGCTGAATTTTTATGTGTCAACAAGCATGCTTGTAATGCCCATATTTAAAATTGATTTTTATGTATTTAATAAATTTAATTTATTAAAATATTTGAAATAATAAAGTATTGTTATATCAAACCACTCTGATTCATGAGCCAATGTCTCATATTGCGACTTCAACAACGTTTAAACTCTTGTTTGATACCTTTTTTTTTTATTTTAATGTTTGGAATACTTTTTTTTTTGAAAAATGTGTGGTTAAAAAAGAATGAAAAGTTTTTAATTTACGTGTAATATTATTTTATGAGAAATTGTGTAGTTAAAAATAAGAAAGAAAAAAATGAGGGCCAAATGGAGGCTAATCTTGAAATTGATTTAACTTCGACAGTGCTCAAGTCTTCAATTTTCTACAAGAAAAGCTTGTTAGAAATGTCACTATTTAAATAGTAAAACCAGGAAGAAATGCACTAAATTTCCAATTAAAAAGAAAGTTTAAAAAGGCAAAAGAAAATTAAAAATTAAAAATGTATACATACGGCATATGAAACCGTGAATCAAATTAGCAATTTCTAGACTCAAAGAAACAGTCCAAATTGGCATATTTGACTCGGCTTAAAGTCTTCTTTCACAACGCGGTTCTCTTTGATTCTTTCAAAATTCAAATTCTTTCTTTTTCATCCCTTGTCTTCTCTTCAAGGTTAGTTTGTTCTCTCTTCTTCTCAAATTTTTTTTTTTTTTTTTTTGTGAAAGTGAATTAATAAATACAAATGTTAAAGGTCAAAAAAAAAAAAAATTATAAAAATAAGGATGCAAGCAAGATAGAATTTCAAGTCTGTAAGAGTGAATTTTCACGTTATTAAAATACGAACATAATGAATAGAATAATATCTGCTGTGCATAAATGTGGAGGGAAAGGCGGAGACCATTCTTCGCAAGTTGCAATTACTAACCAGTTTCTTGACAAGGATTTCATATTTATATATTCGTTCTTGTTTCCCCACTTTGAACTAATCCCATCTCTAAAGTTTCTCTCCTTTCTTTGTCTAGATTTTCTCGCTCTAGATTCTTGGCATTTTTTTAAAATTCCTTTTCAGAAAGGGCGTTATTCTCGGTGCTCTTCCCAATCCAAGATAATCCTTTATCTTCATCCTCTTTTGAAATTTCAGGTATTTCTTACCAAGATTTCTTTCTTGATGGTTAAGAATATTCGAAATGAATTTGTATTCGTGTGCATTTATGCTAAATAATTTGTTTTCTTGTTGATTCTAAGCTTGTGTGCCAGTTTAAAGTCTTCATTTTTAGTCATCTTGTAAAAAACACATTCGTTGGATTTATATTTAGATTTGTTTTATGAAGATCCATATGAATGATCAATCCGAAGTCTTCATCTTTTAGTCTTCTGTAAACATAGATTACGGGTTTTCCAGTTTTTTCTGGTCAAAATTGATAGTTTTGCTACCACGTTCAATGTCTTAGGCACCCTTTTTTCCCATTTCTTGATTATTTTTTGGGTTTGTGACTGATTTGATATTTGAATATATGTCTGGCTGATCAAATGGAATTGGATGAACTGAGGGTCTCCTTTTTAATCGAGTTAATGCAGAAATTATATAAAGGAAAAGAAAAAAGAAGTCTTTGGGTTATGAAATACGTAAAATATAGAGTCAATGTTTGCTATTCTTCTGATTTACTAGCAAGAAATATAATATATAAAATATAAATGGTGAATTCGTTCATTAGGTCGTGCGATCCTTTGTGCAGCCTTCTGATTAGTTTTTCTTTTTCCCATTTGAATTTTTTCTGTATCTTCTTTTGATTGATTCCTTAAATCCTGTTCTTTTCAAAATCAAAAAAGCAAAGGGACCTAGAACTTTTTTGATTTCTCTTTTTTTTGTTTTTGCATAGGATTTCATAGTTCATCAGTGTGGTACCATATACATGTGATTTCGATTCTCATTGAATTTATCTACGGTAATTTCGCTTGTACAACATTCATTTTTCTTCTTTTGTTTACTTGTTAAATTCTTGGAATTTTTATGGTGATTGTTCAGCCTGTTTGTTTCATGTGGACATGATTATTATCGATAATACGCATTGTTTCATAGCTTAATCCTATTCATCTCTTCTTCCTGGGACATTTTTGAAACTTAAGATAAGTTTATTTGTTGTTTAAACGTGCAGGTTATTGAGCTAAACAAAGCCTAATTTCATCCTACATTCTTTTGTTGATACAAAATGTTTGGTCATAAGAAATCTCCCTTACATAGGTTTTCTAAACACAAGTCAGTGGACCAAGTCCCCAGTAATTTCAATTCTAATCCTTTTGATGATGATTCTTTAGTTAACAACCAAACCCTTGAACCCTCTAGGCGAACTTCCTCAGATCCTTCTCTAGTTACCCCAAATTCACGTATGAAACTTTTTGATGACGATGAGATTAAGGGAACCTCGGCATATAAAAACTCCATTACGTCAGCAGAAAGAAACAGATACAGAAACGATTTTCACAATTCCGGAGGATTTGAGGCCCAGAGTGTACAGGAACTGGAAAACTATTCCGTATATAAGGCTGAAGAGACTACAAAGACTGTCGACAATTGTCTCAAGATTGCAGAGGACATAAGGGGAGATGCTACTAAAACTTTAGTTACCTTGCATCAGCAGGGGGAGCAAATTACGAGAACCCACATGGTCGCTGCTGACATGGAACATGATCTTAGTAGGGTATGCCTTCTCAACTTTGCAACTTGTATTCTGGTTTGGCATGAATGATTGACCATGTTTGGCTTTGCTTAAAAAAACCATAAACTTACTTTTAATACCAAACCGTGTTTAATATTATATTTTTCTTACTTCTAAGTGAAAAAGTTATTTATCTTGAAAGTAACCCTGGACTTACTAATTTACTATTAATTTAGGTAGCTAACTTTTTTTTCTACTTTGACTTATAAAGAAAATTGTTTATTTAAAAACTTACAAGTATATATTTTATGCTTAGCTAAACATGCTCTTGGAAGACATGATACCCAAGTCACATGCGCAAGTTCCATCTTTTTTCCCTTTGCTGTAATATTGTTTATACGACTATCAAGTTTGATTCCATTCACTAAAGCAGAAAGAAAGTGCCTCAATGAAACATATGTTCAAATTTTTTTTCCTCGATCTTATTCTTTTGCTCTGGTAAGAGTTCAGCGGGTGGTGATAATGATTGCTCCAAGTTCATCCATGTTTTTAGGAGTTATGTAAAAGCTAAATTGTTGCAAGTTGCATTTCCTTTGATCTTAACTGAACCGATGGATAAGTCAAAATGAAAACATTTTGGAGTTATTTTATAGGTTTGTACTCAACAGAAATATTATTTGCGTGAATAAGTTTCACCAAAGACTGCATAAATGTTGTTGGCTATGATTTATTGCATTTTCTGCGCTTGACTATTGAGTCTAAAATTATTTATTAATTGATTTTAGGGGGAGAAGCTGCTGGGAAGTCTTGGGGGCATATTCTCAAAAACGTGGAAGCCAAAGAAGGGTCGTTCAATAACAGGGCCTGTAATCATTCGAGGTACTTGTCGTCTTCTTGGTCAATATCATTAATAGAAGTTCAGTTTTATGTGTAGAACAGCAACTTCTAGTGTCATGTTTGGTAGAAATTTGATGCTAAATTTTTGTTTATTATATTGTCAAGCCATGTCTAATACTACGTACCAAACAATTATTTGATGCATATGAGTTGTGGGTGAGTAGGTGGATTTTAATCTGACATTAGACTTTCTCCTTGACCTGTGGTCTAACACTTCAATGCTACCACAGATGATCCAGTGCATAGAAAGGGTAACCACTTGGAGCAGAGGGAAAGACTGGGATTGACTTCTGCCTCAAAGGAACGAACAACACGAACACCACCTCCTGAACCTACGAATGCATTGCAGAAAGTTGAGGTATGTTGTGATGGAGGATTATACCAAGAGTTGTAGAGTTGTAATTTTCGAGTATCTCTTTTGTGTAATAATGTTGGAAGTTTTTACATCTCTCTCTCTCTCACTGCCTGTCCCTCTCAGATGAAATTTTTGTGTAACAATGTTAGGAGTAGCCCTCCATATAAGCTAAAATATACAAACGGGACATGGAGGATCATTCTGTTTTGAAGGATAATTGGTACCATTCAAATGCATGATCTCCTTTGGTCTGGATAGCTCAGCTGGTAGAGGAGAGGACTAAAAATCTTCTGTGTCATGCTACTTTTATGATACAAAAGGATCCCATTGTCCTGAACCAATCTTCCCTAGGATCGCAAACCAATTTTGTCTATGAAGAGCTGTCAAAGTCTTCTTTCATTTCTCAACAGAGAAGTAATGCTTCTTAACTTATTAGACGTGTAGTACTAATTTGACCATTTGTGATACAAGGCCCCATTGTTCACATGGTGGCCATTCCATCTCTTTCCTTGATCATTTTTGGTGTACCAACTTACCATGGTGAACGCCATTCCTAATTATCCGTCAATCAGGAAATTTGTGAATTCTCAGTCCTCATCTAAGAAAAGGTCGATCAGGATAGTTGTTAGAATTCTCATTCTCATTCCTCTACTCCCTCACTAGTTACTGCTGCCTACAGCTATGGCAACTCTATACTAATCCTACCACCTTCATCTTCCTCCTCCTCAGCCCCACAACTATCTTCCTCCTGCTTGTCTCTCTCCATCACTCCTCATGGATCTTATTTATTTTATCTTCTATTTGTTGGCAACTTTGTCATAGCAGTAGGTACTAAGCCTGGGTTAAGTGGGGACGGTATTGGTAGGTAAATTAGCCAGCTAATACTTTGTCAAGTCTAGTGACATGAATCCTTCAATTTGTTAGCAACTCTCACTAGATCCACACTATTCTCACCCATCAGATCACCATTGCCAACTCACCTCCACCGCCTCTCATCTTCCCTTTATCTCCAGCTTCCAATTTTTCCGTTTTACCTTTGCAATCATGTCTATATCCACCTTGTCGAAACATATATCCTCCATCAATCTTCCGCACACACTCCCTTCCGCATTTCCTGCACCCACCATCTCATTCTCTCCATTGACATCTATTCTTCTCCTTCACCTTCACTTCAAATAGATCAAGAATTTCATATTGTTCTATGTTCAGATTCTTACGAATTGAGAATGAAAACTCAGTCAAAGAATTTCATGTTAAGTTCTCTGTCTTCCATTATGAACTGATGGTAGCAAGGTGGAATGACAGAAGTGGGGTGGTCAGGGGTGACGGTGTCGAGAACTGACTGGGATTTGGCATGAGTGTTGTTGGGTCCTATTCTTGGTAGAATTCTGTTTTGGGTGGCTAAGCCTTCCTATGCTGGGTAATTTTGCGAGTCGAACGGCTCCTAAATTTAGCAGGATAGTTTAAATTTCATAACTTGATTATTAACTTGTAATACATCCCTTATGCAAGCTCATTTGAAGCATTTAAACTCCTTTTTAATATCAGAATGTGTGTTTGAGTACGTGTGTAAATAAAATAACTGATTAATTATCCTTATGGGGAATTATGACAGGTCGAAAAGGTAAAACAAGATGATGCCCTCTCAGATTTAAGTGATATTTTGGGAGAGCTGAAGGTTATGGCTATCGACATGGGTTCTGAAATTGAGTGGTGAGTTATACTACTCCTTGTAAACTTCCGACTCTCTCCCCTCTCTCATGTAGTATTGAATTCTAAAATCCGAAGTATTTACACGATATGTCTTCTAACATTGCAGGCAGAACAAAGCGCTGGATCCAATTCAGGACGATGTGGAGGAACTGGTTTTCCGAGTGAATGGTGCTAATCAGCGTGGGCGTCGTTTGCTTGGAAAATAGATAACCCAAATTTTATAAATCTGCAGTTTGTCATTGGCTTAATGAGGCACTATTGTCTGCATTGATTATTTTCATGCGTACAACTTTCTTATATTCGCTGTGTACACATTGCTTGCATGATATCTGGAGTAAAAAAGTGGTACTACAATTTTCGGAATATACTGGATTTACCTGGCTAGTATTGATTGCTAATAATTGTCGTTCATATGGTTTCTTCTGTGTGAGTGAATCCTTTAGTGCAGTATCATCATCATCGAGATCCAAACATATTCAGTGGATAAATGTTACGTTTTTCTTACTTTTAAGTAAAAAGAATTGCTTAGATAAAACCACCATGAGCTTGTACTGCAGCGTCAGTATTTAATTCTGAATAATGCTATTTAGTACTAGTGGTGTTAAAGTACTAGTTCAAATGATCACACTAGATCTGTTCAATTAAATGAATCACGAGATATTGTACTTGAATCGAATTTATTATTTAAGGTCATGCTAGCACCACCTAAATAATGGGCGGCTCTGGCTAGGCGTTGCTGCACGTTAGGCCTCCACCACCTTTGTTAGAACTGCTCATGCAGCATTCTTTTGGTTTCAAGTCATGGAAAAAAAAAATAATAATAAAATTAATATTTAGTTAATTACCGATATTTCACATCATTTAATTCGTTTCCTCAATTCATCAACTGCACGGTAGCCGCAGAAAAAATTGGCTGAGTTTTCAAGGAAAAGCAAGTCTCGTTAATGTTGTAAAAGATTACCAGAAATAAAACCATTTTTTTTTTCGGTCTTCTCCTTCCAAGGAATTGAAATGTGTAGAATCTGCATTGCTCATCCAGAAGAGCCAGGATGACCATATTGTTCAATGTGAATCACAGGGCCTTTGGTAGTTGGGTTATTGGTTAGCTCTATCGTGCAACCATGGTAACAACGAATTAAGCCATGCTTTTAATGAACTCGATGTCAGTACATGAAATTTTTTTGGCCCTTGGTTCGATTCTTTGCTACATTTATTAAAAGAATCGAGACAACTAGATCTTCAAAAATCACAATGGGCCACGTTAATGGTTTGCTCTTGGCGATGTTCTCATTCCAGATTTCAGATTTATTATTATTATTATTATTATTATTATTATTATTATTTTTTTTTTTTTTTTTTTTTGTGCCTAGAAGTCGCATCCCCCACGCAAGCACTAACGATGCGGATATTGCTATTATGATTCTAGTAAGCCATTCAGAAAATACGAGTATTCAAAAGTATGAAAGCATTCTATAGTTTCGTAGACGATCATCTAGATATTTTAAATTTTAGACTGTTAAGATTTTCAATGATATTAAGTCTTCCCTCCTTATGTGCTTACTGAGATCAAATCACTCTTATAAACTGGGGTATTTACTCTTCTACTGTGTTTCATGGATGAATATCTTTCCTCTTTTCACATGTTCTATTGAGATCATGTCACTCTTATGAATAAAGGTATAAAAAAATAGTGCTCCAACCGAATCACCAGTATCTCAACTCATCTTTAATGGGTGTCAATGGGATCCCAGTTTCTTAGTTCTAAATGCATATCATAACAAAACGTGTCTCTAACAAGCAAATTTATCAAATGGAACCATTACTTGTTCTTAATGTTGTTGGCATACACCCTTAAGAGAAAGACATCTTTTGCCTCTTTTATGGTACCAAAACACAACTCATTGATTACAGCATTTATGGACCTAAGTACATTGTTCATGGATCGCTTGCTTGAATTTTAAATACCATTTACAATAGGGCTTCACAAAAAAACTGCAAACCGAACTGAAACGTTGGTTCGGTCCAAGTGGACCCATGGCTTCTTTTCCCTCAAACTGAACCAACCGTTCAAAATGATTTGTTTTAGGTTTTGATTTTCAAAAATCGCACAAAATCGAACCGAACCGAACCGTTTTTAAATTTTTTAATTAAAACATTAATTTTATTAACTTAAAAATTTTACATTTTTCACTTAAAAAAAAAATTACCAATTTAACAATACAAATTACAATCAGCCTATTAAAATAATCATAGAAAGTAAATCAGGTTTATCATTATTGAACTATGATTTAACATGTTTACAACACGTCCTCACCTGATATCTAAACTAAACTAAAATTATTCCAAAATCATATGAAAAAAAAACCATATATTTTCAACAATCTAAATCATAATTCAACAAAACTACGCCAGCAAATCACGTCCAAAATTTTAGAAGTCCTAACATAAATTCTAATTTCCCTAACATTTGACGCTTGTCTGCCCTTCGCCTTTGCTTCTAGTCTACTAATCTCTATCTGAATCTCTCTCTCTCTCTCTCTTCTCTTTCAGTAAGTTTTAGATTCTCATTCAAACCATTTTTTCATTGTTATTTCTTTTATTTGTTTGATTTTTTTTACACTTATTATACATTAGTGAGTTATGATTTTGATAGAAAAATGATTGTTTGTATCTAGATGATTAATGAACTTGTTCGTGATTTGAAAAGAACGAAAGACTGAACGTATTGATTATATGAAAATGTTAAAATTTTCTAACTAGTACTGCTACCTTCTACTTTTATAAAGTAATTAGAGGATGAAATTCGTCAATTCCCAATAAGTCAAAACTCTATCAATCTTTGTACATCTAAACATATCACATTCAATCCTTATTTAACATTTTACTCGCAAAATGAAATGAGTTTTAACCAAACTATAATACTATGATATAACTCTATTTTTACCAATCGCTATATGACAATATGAATGTCAAATAAGAAAATAAAAATAAAAATGAAGAAAGTTGTATTTGTTCTATTTGCACCTTTTAGCAACCAATTTTGAAAATAATTTATTCATGAGTTTCATGGTAAATATGAATGTAATTTAACATTTAACATTATTAGTTCACGTTTAAACTTATATTTAATTTATGTCAAATACATTACTATAATGTCAAAAGGTAAACAGCAGATTAAAACCGAACCAAATCGCAAAATTTGGTTTGATTTTTTGGTTTGGTTCGAAAAATAAAATGGTTTGGATTGAAAAAAATTTAAACCGCATAAAATGGTTTGAGTTAAAAATATAATACAAATCGTCCAAACCGAACACGTTCACCCCTAATTTACAACTTTCTATTTGCCATCCTCTTGCCCCATTTCACACTTCCAAAAACAGTCCCGCATCGTCCTCTCCATCTAACAAGTGAAGCGCCCACCTCCCACCGCCGATCGCTGGATTTTGGTTGGTATTTTATTTTGCCTCATGGCAGCAGCAACCCTCTCTTCTCCTCAGTGTCCACCACGTTTTAGACCACAAAATACAGGGCACCACCAACCACCTCCACTTGTGCCGCCACCCTCACGGCCACCTTACGATCATGATGATGAGATTGACCTGAGATTTGGTGTCGAGAAATGACTAGTTCCAAGCGGGCCCAATCCGCTGCACAATTAACAACAGTGGCCATGAATTCAACACATCTCAACACAGGCAATACATTTCTCTCTACTTTTAACCAAATGGAGAAATATAACTTAATTTTGTTCATTATTCCTCTCTCTTATGTGCCCCTTTTTTATCATGAATTATGGGTGATCATTTGGGTTACCCCATAGATAATATGTATACTTGGAATTTCAGTAAGTTCTGTATTTATTTATCTGGTCTACTTTATTGAAATCTATTATACAGTATACACCCAGACACGGTGTGTGTGTCTGTGGACGAGCATGGAGCTGCAAAGCCTCTCATTTTTGCTAGGATTTGGCTTAACACCTAGCGGTCACTGGAACCTGCAAAATGATTTATCTTGGAAACCTAGAATTTACAAACTAGGCTAAACAGTTCAACTGCATTTCAAACAATTATAACATGTTAAATATTTTTCTACCGTGTCACCCAGATAAAGGTCAGAAAAAAGATTGGCTATTTATAAGAAGCAATAATGAACAATCAAGTTAAAACCCAGAACCAGCTCTAATATAATTATTTCTGAAATCAGAAAGCAGAACATTTCATTACATGTTTATGAATTCTCATGAAAAAGCCGTTGTATTTTCAATCTATCCAATACATGATAAATTTCGTTCACCTATCTTCTCAAGGTAAAGATGCTACTCCTCAATTTCTTCATGTCCCCGGTTCTTTCACCAATTCCTGAAACATTATTTCCAGTAAAAAGATAAAATTAGATAATAAGAGGGGGTTGATGACTTCATCAAAACTAAATTAAGTACTAATCTGGAAAATCGTAATCGTATTCAGCTTTTTCTGACAGATTTCTTCAATGCGATCATTAATCATAAAACTTTCAACCACACGATACAAGTCCACATTATAGTAATCTATCCTGCTCTTGCTAATCCAAAAAGATCAGGAAAGCAGGCAAAGTTAAAAGTTGACTTGGTTTTGTGAAGCATTCCTGGTAACCCATCGGTATATTCTCACTGACTTCTCAAATGCCATGTCAATGCATTAAGCAATAACCATGAAATTAAACATAACAGATGGTCGAATAATGCCTCCTGATCTATCTGTGACCTTTAGTGTTTCTACTACTCCAACGGACGTGTGTAACCTGAAAAGTGAGGGCGGGGCTTTCCCCCCCATTTTACCTTCGGTGTGAGAATCAGTAGGTGTAACGCCCCAATTTTTTTTTTTTTGCATAAACACGGGAACGTAACGAAAACTCATTTTTCTTTAATTAAAAAAATGCGGAACTATATAAAATTCTTCAATAAACAAATAATTGTAACGTTTAAATTAAAATTATTGAAAGCGTATCTAACCATAAACATAAACTCCTAAGTAATTCAAATAATGCGTTCTAAATTAAAATAAACAAATTGCTAAATTTAAAATGGCAAACTTATTTCTTTTTCTCTATTCTTTATCCACTTGGCAGTCCGCATCACCAATTCTCCACTGTTCCAATCGACCCGAACTAATTTGAAAAATTAATGTAAGAGTGAGTATTAAAAATACCCAGTAAGATACGTGCAAATTTCCATACACAGGTATATAACAAATAAATAATACACTTCATACCGCTCTTCTCTTATGGAGTATATCGGTGACCAAGCGACACACCCATCTTAGGTCCTCTTAATTTTCATGTAGAAATTTCATATCTCTTTTTCTAGAACCCGAAAGTCCACTAGCATTCCATGCATATTTAATCGCATATAAGAGCATAAGGAAACGTAAACACTTTGCACATAAATGTATCTTACTTCGTTGAATCTACAGTATGTTGAAAATCGTTCCTCCGCTTTGAAGGTATGTGATTAAAATACTCGATGTATGAAATTCTATTTCTAATGCTGCTTTCTGTCTTCCTTTTTCTCTCCTTTCTCTCTCTTTTATCTTTCTCTTTCTCTATTTCACGTGTGAATTTTTTTGGTGTGGTAAAATGTGGGATTCTAGCCTACTATTTATAGGTGTAGACTAGAGTAGAAGATAGGTCTTATCCTAACCAAAAGATTTTTACTTGATTTGTACTAGGCCTTTTTGTTGTTATCAAAAAGAAAATAGAGAGTTGGTTTGTTATCCAATGCATGCCAACGTGAAGAAACATGATAGCTAAATGAGACATCAACTTTTCAAACTCTAATATGATTACATCAAAGATATCTTCTATCATAAATTCTGAAATCGGCAGCTAGCTTTTGACTTTGTTTAATATATTCATTCTTTGTACACATACATGGCTGTTTTGAAAAATCATCTAAATTCAAATGAGTTTGAGACTATTTACAATACTATATTTGCAAATAGAAAATTTATTTGCCATCACTTATTTATTATAATATAGTTTATCTTCCAAAATAAATGCTCCGAAATAATTAAAATTCTATCTTATTTTAATGAATATTATGTTTAAACAAAAGGTAGTCTAATTAGTCAGCACTGCCTAGAATATTTAATTAAAGGGAATTATATTAATTCTTAATTCTATTTAATTTTGTTTCATTATTCCATGACGGTTTTTCCCATAAAATGCCTCAATCCAGTATAATCTACAGTTATTTTTCCCTTATCTAAACATCACGTGGAGTCTATCAACTCATAAAGTCAAGTAATTAAATAATACTAAAATAATCAATCCCTAAAATCAAGGAAACCTACCCTTCTTTTTCTCCAAAATCAAAGCAAATAATTATTAAAATAAACCTACTTCTTTTTATTCATAACCATTTCTATACGTACACACCATACAAAATCAAGACAATTCCATGTACACATGTCAACATCACATTTTCCTTCCAAGTTTTAATTGAATTTGAAAACCAATTTCTTCAAATCGAAATTTCTTGGTGCTGGGTTATCCAAATCGACTATTTCTCGAGCCTAAAATTCATAATTAAATACTGGCTATCCAACGAGTATAATATTAATATACTTATTTTTACTCTATCGAAATTTAATTTTGACTCAAAGTATAAGAATTTAAAATATATTACCTCTTAGTCCCTCAACTTTTGAAATAATATAATATAGATATTAAATAAATTTTTATCAAAAATTTTGGGATGTTACAGTAGGCGTATTAGAAGAAAATAAATTTGGAATTCAGGTAGCTAAAAAATATGCAATTATCCATACTTGTATCGCCCTTGGGAGGTATTTATAGACGTCAAAAGCCGAGTGAGAGTCGGGTGACTGTGGTGCCACGTGTCCCACTTTGGCTTTCCTATTATCCCCACGTTCTGAGTGAGGGGTCTTAACTACCCCACGGAGGTTGTGTTCCAGGTGACCGCCATGTAACCTTGTTAATTCATCAGAGATTTTGAGGCTAAGTGTTGAGATAACTTTATAGGTAATTCCATGCCGATCGCGGGTCTTGCATAGAGGAAGAGTGTCCCCGAGGGATCGACGGTCTCTCGTAGAGGTAGAGCGCCCCCAGAGGGTTGACGGTCTCTCGTAGAGGTAGAGCCCTCGGAGGGGTCGATGGTCTCACGTAGAGGTGAAGCACCTCAGGAGGTTGATGGTCTCTTGTAGAGGTAGACGCACCCCGGGGGTTGATGGTCTCTTGTAGAGGTAGACGCCCCCGGGGGGTCGACGACTTCGCATTGGCGTGTAATGATTTACATTGCCTATCTTTCGAAGCGATTTCTTATGTTAACTGTTATCATTAGCCCCCCTACTCGCTTTTTTTTTCGACAGAGGAGTAGCAACTTCCTTTATACGAATTTTTTTAAAAAAATAAAATTAACTCGAGTGAACAAGTCGAGTAATGCAATTTGGTTCGGGCAGCTATTCCACTGTACACTTGGCACCCAACCAATGGACATGATCTTGGAGGGAATTTTCCCCTCAAAAATTTTGAATCCCTTTTGCTTATAAAAGGGAGTGGTCCCTCACATGTGAACCATTTTCTTCTCATCCAAACATCTTAGTTCTTCCTCTTTTCCAAAGTTCCCTTTTTCCAAGGTAACTTTCTCCTTTTTTTTCTTCATTTTTTGAAAAATCATGTACAAGACTATCCTCTCTTCTTCTTCTTCCGACGAAAACAGTGATGAGGGACCAGTCGACACCGAAAAAGATCTGACTGGTCCGGTCCGGTGAGGCTGGTTGATCGACCAGCCGTCGATCGACTGGTCAATCGATCAGCCGAGGGGCTGGTTGATCCCCTCCGCCTATCCGCGCGGTTGGTTGGGGATCCGATTAGTCAAAGTCCTTCGGCCTCTCCCCCTTCGTCTAACGGGTTTCCTTGCGTGTCTAATAGTCAAACCCTTTCAGTTGATTCTCAGGCATTTATTTCGAATTCCCTCAAGAGGCATATTGGCTCCACCAAGTCTCCAAACCAAACTTAGAAATCGAGCGAGATCCGGCTGGCGAGGTCGTCCCCCTTGAAATTCCAAAAAGTTATAGCCTTTACAATTTCTCGCTTAAGTTAGAGAAATGTCTTGCTATGTATAACCGGATCGACGACTATATCTATAGAGCCCCTGGTCCCAAAGAGAGGCTCCCCGAGTCCGACCCCCGCGAGATAGTGGTGTATAAGGACATCATGGATGGTGGTTTCCAGCTACCCATTCATCCCTTCTTCGTGTTGATTTTCAATGAGTTTCATCTCACTCCTAGTCAAATAACCCCAATGCCTGGAGTAAAGCAATGTACTTCTTGTATGTTTGTCTTAGGAGGAGAATTTCGCTTTCTATGGACCTCTTTAGGTGTGTATTTGAGATGCATGAACTAGCTCAGTGCAATGCGTTTGTCTTCTTTACCACTAGGGTCCCTTTGCTATTTCCTAAGTTCAGGAATTCGAACAACGGTTGGAAATCTCGATTTTTCTTTGCCCAGCCTTCAGCAGGTTGGTTTCCTTTCAATACCTATTGGCAGCATTCACAAATTCGTCTTTTCAATAGTCAAGTAGAAGCTTTCTCTACTCTAAAAGCTCAAATCCAACAGCTGGTTGACATATCCCCTCTCGTACCTGACTTAGGATCGGTCCTGATCATGAGGAACATGTTGATAGTGGGGATGAGTCGTCCTACTGGTAGGCTGCTTCCACCGGTTCCTATTATTCTTAACTTGCACACGTTTCTTATTTGTTGCTTTTTAGGACTAATATGTTTGGGTATGTGCATACAGATATGGACTTCGACCTGGAGGAGGTATTGAAGACCCTGCCGGGAGGTGACAAGGGTCTTGCTCCCATTGATGGTAAACTCTTGAGCTTCCCTTTCTTGTTTTGTGTTCTCACACTCTTTTGTTTTGCGAGCCTGACGAGCCTTACCTTGTATGTACAGGGGTGAAATTTGACCTGGAGGGGACCATGGACTCTATGCCCAAACAAGGGCATGGAAGTGACATTGAGCCATGCCCCGCCCCCTTAAAGAGGAAAAAGATGGCTGACCAAAGGAGAAAGTCTCAAGTAGCAAAAGAGACTCCCCAGCCCTCAGATGAGCCTATCGAGGTTGCTCCTATTCCTAGGCTGGGCTCTTCCAATCGCACGCGGGGGGAGCGTGAGGGTTTACCTCCTAATTTCGGGTATCTTTCATCACTACAAGAAGAAGATATCTTCCTTGAAGAAATCTCTAGAGGCGTCGGAGGCTCGAGCCCGCGAGTAGGAGACAAAAAAAGACAATTTGCGGTCTGTGTTAGCTTGTGCTCCGGAGGAGGCGGTTGATAAGTATAAGGCCTCTGTTGAGTACACTAGGGACTTGGAGGCATCTGTTGAACAGTACAAGTCATCGTCTGATTACGCCAAAGCTTTGCATTCGTACGGGGGGAAGGCGATGGCGGCGTTCATCAAGCTGACCAAGGAGTGGATATCGACCGATCACCCTTCTATTGCCTCCTCAGGTTTTAATAAGTTCCTTGCACGGCGCAAGGGGAAGGAGGGTGGAGCGCAGTCATCTAGGTAGCTTGGTCTTTCGTCGCAAGGCGGCAGTGGTGGTGTTTCCCCCTCGAGTTGAAGCATGCCTTAGCAGTAGCACTTTTTGTTAGTTCTCCTCTTTTTTTTGTGTCGCCTTTTATTTCTACTTGTAGCATCATTTCCTACTTACCCGGGGTGTGGGCAAGAGTGCTTCACATGCTTTTTGTATGAATGCTATGTTATCAGAGGTTATTAATGTTAAAACTTGTTTCTCCCAGTGTTATTTCTCAAGTTCAGTTGTTTGATAGCATGGGTGAATGTCATTAGTCCCGCGTGCGCTAGGCTTGATTACAATGATTGATGGCCTTAGCCTATACTCTGACCATTTAGCTCTTTCTACCTAGCCATGTGGGCCGAGTTGGAGTTGAGAGAGGAGTGTATTGGTTAGGGGCCTTAGCAAATTTTTTAGCTTTTCAAGGCTTTCCGCTTTGCTACATGAGCTATGTCGACCATCGGGAGGTGGTCCGGCGGTTAAGGGCCCCAGCTAGTTTTTTGGCTTTTCAAGGCTCTCCGCCTAGCATTGTGGGCTATGTCGACCGTAGAGAGGTGGTCTGACGATTTAGAGCCTTAGCCAATTTTTTGACTTTTTAAGGCTCTCCGCCTAGTCTCGTGGGCTATGTCGACCGTAGGGAAGTGGTCTGACGGTTTAGGGCCTTAGCCAATTTTTTGACTTTTCAAGGCTCTCCACCTAGCCTCGTGGGCTATGTCGACCGTAGGGAAGTGGTCTGGCGGTTTAGGGCCTTAGCCAATTTTTTTTACTTTTCAAGGCTCTCCGCCTAGCCACGTGGACTATGTCGATCATCAGGAAGTGGTCTGGCGATTAAGGGCCTTAACCAGTTTTTTGACTTTCCAAGGCTTTCCGCCTAGGCTCGTGAGCTATGTCGACCGTAGGGAGATGGTCTGACAGTTTAGGGCCTTAGCTAATTTTTTGACTTTTCAAGGCTCTCTGCCTAGTCGCGTGGGCTATGTCGACCATATGTCTTCACAGGATGAGCGTGGAGATTCAAGATTGCCTGTTAGTATAAAAAATACTTGGATTCATGGGCTCAGTAGGTGTGCTGGGACGTCCCAGCTAGGCTGGCATTTCCGTAGCGCCCTCATCATCCGCCACTACCAAGGTCTTTCATTGAATAAGATAAGTTATTACACCTAAGGGCGCTTTCGTGAGGTGTTACATAGAGAAAATGAACAATGCAACCTATTCTACTGTATTTACAAAAGAAACAGCCTATCTTTCTAATTTGCGGGTCTACTGATAGTACTTTTTGAGATGTTCCGCATTTCATGGCCTACCCAATGGCTTTCCTTTCATATCCTTCAGACTATAGGCTCCTTTTCTGAGGCTACTGATTACTTCATATGGCCCTTCCCAATTCGGCCCAAGCTTCGGTGGGGAGTGTCCTGCTGCGGCTGCATCTCTTAATACAAGATCTCCTGGTTGAAAAACTCTAGATCTTACCTTTCGATTGAAATATTAAGCAGCCCATCACTTGTATGCTGACATCCTTATCGCTGCCTTTCTCTATCCCGTTCGAGTAAGTCGAGTTCCGGCCTGGTGGCTGCGACGTCAAGCTGCTTGGTTTTCAGTCGACCAGTCTCACTCAAAATTTCGACGGGGACAACTTCCTCCATCCCGAATGACAACTTAAAAGGTGTTTCACCAGTCGATTCCTGTGGGGTCGTGTGATACACCCATTGTACATTGGGCAACTCATCCGCCCAAAGTCCTTTCTCCTTTTCCAGCTTTGTTTTCAGATCCCATAATATGGTTCGATTGGTCACTTCAGCTTGTCCATTTAACTGAGGGTGAGCGACTGAAGTCAACCTGTGGTCGATGTGGTAGCTTGTGCAGAAGGCTCTAAAACTGTGATTGTCGAATTGTTTACCATTATCTGTAATGACTACTCTAGGTATGCCAAACTTGCATGTTATATTTTTCCAGACGAAACCTTGCACCTTTGTTGTTGTGATGGTGGCCAAGGGCTCAACCTGTGCCCACTTAGTGAAGTAGTCTATGGCAACTAGCAAGAACTTTCTTTGTCCCTTGGCTAGCGGCAAAGGCCCCAAGATGTCCATCCCCCATTGGAAGAAAGGACATACCCCAAAAACTGCTGTCTGCTGCTCGGCTGGAATGTGGATCAAATTTCCATGGCGTTAACATACATCGCACCTCCTCACCAACTCTTTAACATCTTCCTTCATGCTAGGCTAATAATATTCTTGTCGTAGTGCCTTGAACGCAAGGGTGGTTACCCCTTGGTGATTGTCACAAATTCTTGCATGTATCTCGACTAGCACCTCTCGTGCTTCTGTCGATCGCAAACATTTCAAATACGGCATTGTAAAACCTCGCTTGTAAAGCAGTCCATCGACGATGGCGAACGAGGCTGTCCGAGCCCTTAACCTTCTTGTCGCGAAAGCATCTTCCGGCAGCTTGTCCTTTGTGAGATATTCAATCAACGGGTCCATTCAACTTTCCCCATGCTCAACATTTACAACATCGACCACATGTTGGATGCTAGGTTGCCGCAAGACTTGCACTTTTGTTGTGCGAGGCAGATGTCTGGGGTTAGCGAATGCAAGCTTAGCCAATGCGTCTACCCGCTCATTATCTTTTCGGGGGACCTTTGTTATTTTAAACTTGGTGAACCCCCTCTGCAAATTTTTGACCCCCATCAAATACGCTGCCATCTTTCCATCTTTTTCTTCGAATTCTCCCGTCACTTGCTCGACTATTAACTGAGAGTCATTGCAAATTTCTATTGAAGTTGCCCCAAGTTTGGCTGCCAGTCTTAAACCCGTGATCATCGCCTCATATTCGACATCATTATTTGTGGCTAGGAATTCGAAATGTAGCGAGTATTCCAACTCCTCACCATTTGGCCCTATCATTATGATCCCCGCTCCGGATCCCTCCACAAAAATTTTCCAATCTGCCTGTTCCCCTAGCGGGTGCTCGAGGGAAATGGTGAGCTCAGCGATGAAGTCTGCTAGAGCCTGCACTTACGCCCTACACGGTAGCAACCGATCCATCCCGGTAGCAGCCGCAAAACAACGCGGGTAATGCATTTCAGCAGGACGAAACAGCTTGCAGTAGGGGACGCAGGCAGCCTGAAGCAAGGCAGTTTTCCAGCCCGTTTATGAGATTTTTCTAAGTCCCGAACCAGCCATGTTGGAAGAAAAGATGCATGAACTTGCAGCCGAATATTTTGGGAATGCAAGTGGGCAACTTGCACAACTTGTCCACTTGTGCCACTTGCAAGATATTATCAAGATGCAAGCTAAGATCGAGTTGGCAAGGATAATATCAAAGATGCAAGCTAAGCACGAGTTGTATCCACTTTCAAGGAAAGTGGTAGAGAATGTCCATTTGACGACAACTAAGCATGAGTTGTAAAGTGGAAGGCAACTTGTCAAAGGAGGTTTAAATCAACTTGCATCTGATAAGGGCCCTTAGATCAAATAAATCATGGCCATTGATTTGAAAGCAACTTGCAAGGTTTTTGCCTATAAATAGAGATAGAAGTCTCATTTGTAAATCATGTAGAGTGAAGTGAGTTTATTCATTAGAGAGATTGTAAAGTTTTCCCTTTCATTTATACAAAGAAAGTTTCCCCAACCTTACTTATTTTCCATATACTCCTTACCCCAAAATTCTCTTCTCAAAGTGGTTATAATTTAGTTTCATTGGTTAAATTATTTGTGAGCCTGGAAAGGCTGACTTAACGTTTTCTCGCGAGGGATGTGAATTGTCGAACGTTAAGGCCGCATGGTTCTAATTGTTCGGGTGTAGCGAAACTAGGTTCGTGACAAGTGGTATCAGAGCCTCGTTTGTAGACCGTTATAATGGCGGAATCTCAAAAAACTATTGATATTGAGATTGAGGAGAGGGGTCGAGGTGCTGCTCAAATTGAAGTAAGGAAACCTCGAGGCAAAAGTAAGATGAGGGAAGCCACTAACATGGAAGGTAAACTTGACCAAATCATCGCAAATGACCAAATCATCGCAAATATGGGTGATCGGGTCGAATCTCTTGAAAGCTCCTTTGAGGCGTTGGAGGGACACGCCATTGGAAAGATAGAAACTCTACAAATTAATGTCCAAGAGGTGATGGACACAGAAGCATCATTGGAAAATGATATCCAAACGATGAAAGATGATGTTTGAGCTGTGGTAGCCGAACAAGCCGCGGTGACAGATGATTTTGGTCGTCTCCAAACCAAAGTCTTGGATGTCGTTTCCACCATGCATGGCGAAGTTAACCAATTGGCTATGATGATGGAAAGAATGAGCAAAGAGCTTGATCAATACAAGCAATCCACTGTCGGTACAAGCGGAGGTACCACTTCAACTATTGTTGTCCCGAGAATTGAATACCTGAAGCCTAAACATTATGATGGGCGACGGAATGCCAAAGATGTGGAAAACTTCCTATGGCAAATGGAAGACTACTTTGAAGGCGTAAATCTTGTTGATGAAGCCATGAAAGTTCAGACTGCTTTTATGTATCTTATCGACACCGCATCTCTTTGGTGGCGTCGTAAGCATGCCGATGTTGAACATGGAGTTAGTAGAATTGATACTTGGGACGAGTTCAAAAGGGAGCTAAAAAGGTAATTTTACCCGAAGAACGTTGTGTACGAGGCCTGCAAGAAACTAAGGGAATTGAAACAAAAAGGGACCATTCGTGACTATGTCAAAGAGTTCACGACCCTTATACTTCAAATCCCAAGCATGCCGGAGGATGTCCTGGTATTCTATTTCATGATGTACAACATGGGTGCGACAAGAATTACAACGTCACGGGGTCAGAAATGTGGATGAGGCAATTGCGGTTGTCGAATCTTTGACGGAGTTCCAAATGAGCACGGAGTTGCAAGCAAGGACTTTCAAACCAACTAAAGGGAATTTTGGTAAAGGCAAAGGTGATGTGAGAAAAGACAAACAACGAAGTAAGCAAGATTGGATGCCAAATCCCAAAGTTGATTACAAACCCGATGGCAACAAACCATCTACTTGGCGGAAGGAGTATGATGATAATTTTGCTCCTCGTAGTTGCTTCATTTGCAAAGGGCCACATCTCATACGAGATTGCCCTAAACTTGGATCCTTGGCATCTATTACGGAGACTCAACCAGAGGCTTCCCCTGGCAAGGAGGAAGGTGCAAGTCACATGGGTTCATTGTAACTTTTCAATGCTTTGAATGCCAAAACCGTTTCGGGGCCGGACTGGGAAAAAGGATTGATGTTCGTACTTGCCGAAATCAATGGACGGCAAACACGGTCATTAGTTGATACCGGAGCCACACACAATTTCATCATGGAGGATGAAGCACGGAGGCTAGGCTTGAATATTCACTATGGAGGTGGACTATTGAAGACAGTGAATGCAACTATGAAGCCGTTAGCAGGTGTAGTTCAAGGAGCGAAACTACGGTTGGGTTCGTGGCATGGACCTACTGATATTTCTGTGGCACCGATGGATGATTTCAAGCTAGTATTGGGCTTGGATTTCTTGATGAAGGTTAATGCAATTCTTATGCCTTCTTTTGGTTCTATGTGCATTTTGGAAAAAGGATCATCATGCATGATTCCTGCCATTTCCATGGGGATGAAAACGCGACAACTTTCGGCTATGCAATTAGAAAAAGGATTGAAGAAGGGTAAGCCGACATTCATTGCTCAATTGTCAGTAGCAACCGAAGTCACTACCAGTAATGATAATTTGCCGAATGTTATTACAAAGGTCCTTGAGGAAAATAAGGACGTGATGCCCAAGGAGTTGCCAAGGAAACTCCCGCCTAGAAGGGAAGTTGATCATCGCATTGAGTTAGAACTCGGAGCTAAACCCCCGGCCATGGCACCTCCGGAGTTGGAGGAGCTTCGAAAACAACTTATGGAGCTTGTGGAGACGGAAAGGATTAGACCCTCCAAAGCTCCCTATGGCGCCTCGATTTTATTCCAAAAGAAGCTAGGTGGGACATTAAGGATGTGCGTTGATTATTGGACACTAAACAAGGTGACGGTGAAAAACAAGTATCCTATTCCATTGATTGCGGATTTATTTGATCGGCTTGGTAGTGCTAAATTTTACACCAAGGTTGATTTGCAAAAAGGCTATTATCAAGTTCGAATTGTGGAGGGAGATGAGCCCAAAACTACTTGAATTACTCAGTAGGTTCCTATGAATGGCTTGTCACGCCATTCGGTTTAACCAATGCCCTGGCCACTTTTTGCACCTTGATGAACAAGATATTTTATCCATACTTAGATAAATTTGTGGTGGTCTATCTTGATGATATAGTCATCTATAGCAATATATTGGAGGAACATGTTGAACACTTGAAAATTATCTTCCCAAGTGTTGCGGGAAAATGAATTGTACATCAAGAAGGAGAAATGTTCATTTGCCACAGAAAAGGTGAATTTCTTGGGACATATCATCTAGCATAGTCACTTGAAAATGGACATAGTCAAAGTAAAAGCAGTCAATGAATGGGAGCCACCTACTAAGGTGACGGAGTTGTGGTCTTTTCTTGGATTAGTGAATTACTATCGGCGTTTCATTAAAGGCTACTCCTCTAGAGCGGCCCTATTGACGGACTTGCTCAAAAAGTCTCAAGGATGGGATTGGACCTTGAAATGTCAAAGAGCTTTTGATGATTTAAAGGCAGTGGTCATGTCAGAGCCAGTGTTGGCCTTTCCAGATTTCAACAAAAGTTTTGAAGTCCAAACGGATGCATCAGATTTTGCTATTAGAGGTGTGCTTATGCAAGAAAGTCATCCTATTGTCTTTGAGAGCCACAAGTTGAATGACACGGAGCTGCGTTACATGGTGCAAGAAAAGGAAATTACGGCCATTGTACATTGCCTACATGTATGGCGTCATTATCTTTTGGGTTCTCGTTTTGTGATCAAAACGGATAACGTGGCTATAAGTTACTTCCAATCACAAAAGAAGTTAAGCCCGAAACAAGCTAGATGGCAAGATTTCTTGGCGGAATTTGATTATGTGATGGAATACAAACTTGGGAAGGCGAATGTAGTGGCGGATGCACTTAGCCGGAAGGTGGAACTTGCGGCAATTAGTCAAGCCACGGGCACCTTGTTGGAGGAAATTAAACAAGAATTGGAGCATGATCCCATGGTGAAAACATTGATGCAAGCCACCCGAGAAGGCAAGACAAGGCAATTTTGGACGGGTTGCTATACACCACTAGGCAACGGGTATTTGTGCCTAAGTGGAAAAATTTGCGGCATGACGTGATTCGAGAATGTCATGACACTAAATGGGCTAGACATCTCGGGATAGATTAGACATTGGCTTTGATTGAACGAGCATATTATTGGCCGCAAATGCGTGATCAAGTGGAGACATATGTCAGAACATGTCTTGTGTGCTAACAAGATAAAGTGGAGAATAAATTACCGGCGGGACTTCTAGATTCTCTTCCTGTGCCGGATCAACCATGGGACGTGGTCACCATGGATTTCATTAGTGTCTTGCCAAAGTCTGAAGGGTTCGGATCAATAATTGTTGTTGTTGATCGACTTTTCAAGTATGCTACTTTCATTCCGGCCCCTAAGGATTGCACTGCAGAGGAGACGGTAAGGTTATTTTTAAGCATGTTGTGAAGTATTGCGGATTACCGAAACATATTGTTAGTGATCGGGATCCCCGCTTCACGGGAAAATTGTGGACAGAGTTGTTTAAACTCCTTGGATCGGATTTGCACTTTTCTAGTAGTTTTCACCCGCAAACGGATGGACAGACAGAACGAGTGAATGCATTGTTGGAGTGTTACCTTCGACACTTTATTAGTGCTAATTAGCGAGATTGGGCAAAGTTAATGGACATAGCTCAATTCTCCTACAACTTTCAGAAAAGCGAATCCACGGGACATAGTCCATTTGAACTTGCAACAGGGCGACAACCTACAACGCCCCATACATTGCCTATGGTTGGTAATTACAATCGAAGTCCCGGAGCAATAAAAATGGCTAAGTCATGGGGAGATCATGTAGACTTAGCGAGATCTTGCTTGGAAAAAGCCCGGAAGAGAATGAAGAAATGGACCGATGAGAGACAGAGACCATTGGAGATCAAGTACTTGTGAAAGTGTTCCCTCAACAATTCAAAACCTATCGCAAAGTTCATAAAGACTTGGTTAGAAAGTATGAATGTCCGTTTCCCATCATAGCTAAGGTTGGAAGGGTTTCCTACAGACTAGATCTTCCAAGCACTTTAAAGATCCACCCGATTTTCCATGTAAGCATGTTGAAGCCTTACAGGCCGGACATGGAGGATCCGGGGAGAAACAAATCAAAAGGGCACCTCCCATTGTCACAAAATCTTTTGAGAAAGATGTTGAATTCATTTTAGCGGATCGAGTGGTGAGACGGAGAGGTGTTCCCCCGTGCACTCAATACTTAATCAAATGGAAGGGATTGCCTGAGTCCGAAGCTACTTGGGAAAATGAAGGAGATCTATGGCAATTTGAGTCGGAGCTACAAAAATACACGGCGACAAGGGCGTCGCCAGATTCGTTGGGGGAGTGACTTACGCCCACACGGTCGCAACCGATCCGTCCCAGTAGCAGCCACAAAACAGCTCGGGTAACGCGTTTCAGCAGGACGGAACAGCTTGCGGTGGGGGACGCAGGCAGCCTGTTGGGCAGAACGCAGGCTGCCTGAAGCAAGGTAGTTTTCCAGCCCATTTATGAGATTTTTCTAAGTCCCGAACCAGCCATTTTGGAAGAAAAGATGCACGAACCTACAGCCGAATATTTTGGGAATGCAAGTGGGCAACATGTACAACTTGTCCACTTGTGCCACTTACAAGATATTATCAAGATGTAAGCTAAGATCGAGTTAGCAAGGATAATATCAAAGATGCAAGCTAAGCACGAGTTGTATCCACTTATAAGGAAAGTGGTAGAGAATGTCCACTTGACGACAACTAAGCATGAGTTTTAAAGTGGAAGGCAACTTGTCAAAGGAGGTTAAAATCAACTTGCATCCGATAAGGGCTCTTAGATCAAATAATCATGGCCATTGATTTGAAAGTAACTTGCAATGTTTTTGCCTGTAAATAGAGATAGAAGTCTCATTTGTAAATCATGTAGAGTGAAGTGAGTTTATTTATTAGAGAGATTGTAAAGTTTTCCCTTTCATTTATACAAAGAAAGTTTTCCCAACCTTACTTATTTTCCATATACTCCTTACCCTAAAATTCTCTTCTCAAAGTGGTTATAATTTAGCTTCATTGGTTAAATTATTTGTGAGCGTGGAAAGACTGACTTAACATTTTCTCGCGAGGGATAGGAATTGTCGAACGTTAAAGCCGCACGGTTCTAGCTGTTCGGGTGTAACGAAACTAGGTCCTTGACATTGCGCCTTAATAGCCGTCCTTGGTCTAAACTCAATATCAAACTCACTTAACTCGATTGCCCATTTCAACAACCTCCCAGAGGTTTCTGGTTGATGTAAGATCTGCTTGATAGGTTGGTCGGTCATTACTTGCACCGTGTGAGATTGAAAGTATGGTCTCAGCTTTCTAACCGCGACAATTAATGCAAACACTAGCTGCTCAGCCAGGCTGTACTTACCTCTGCACCTCTCAATACTTGCGCTAACTGTCCGTGGTGAGACTGCCAAGTAGAGACATAACACGTCCCCGGGACATGGACTGGTCAAGATTGGGGGCTCTTGTAATGACTGCTTCAGGCATCTAAGTGACTCTTCACATTCCTGGGTGCACTCAAAATTGGAGGAACCCCCTATAGCCTTGAAGAAGTGATAGCATTTGTGATGCAGGGTGAGTAACTCAATAAAGATAACAAGAAGAGGTGAGGGAGGGGGAGAAGAAGAAGAACAGGGACAGAGGGAAGAAAGGAGGAAAACGGCTACAGCCACTTCATTATTTAATCAAATTCATCAAACTGCGAAATAACAATGTAAAATAGGTTTAAATACTGAAAAATACTGCAAACCTAGGGCCAAACCCAATACACAAGTCCATAAAATTAAAATAACCTAAGTCCAACTAAAATAATTAAAATTGGACTCGGATGTCCTCATCAATTCTCCCGGGGTGGGAGAGAAAACTCGACCCTGTCGAGTGGTTATATCACCATAAGCATCCGTCAATCTCCCAACCATAGGTTGAGTGGCTGGGCAAGCTTCTTCCGGCGTCTGTAGAAATGCGTCAGTGGCGGTCTGAACCTGGTGTCCTCACCAACTCCTCTCGGGTGGACGGGAGGTGATCTGGGCCAATGAAGATCCTACTGACTCCGATAAAACTCTAACAAATCTGGGTCCAATTGCTATAGTGTCTCCCTGGAGATCCATGCACAGTCACAATCTGGTCAACCAACCCAACGAACAAGAAAGCGCTGAACCTCTCCATCATTAGTGAACACAGTTTCTTCATCTAAAATAGCATCAATTTTTTCTTTGTGTGCTGTGAGAGGTGGTAGTGGGTTAGAAGGGGTCAAAGAATCAGGGTCAAGGTCCACAATAGGAGATGACAGAGGATCATCTGAGGAAATGAAATGGCCTTTATAAGCTACAAGGTCCTCAACATTGAAAGTAGAGTGGTAACCAAGGTGTGGTGGAATGTCAACAATATATGCATTTGGACCAACCTGCTTTAAAATTTTAAAAGGACCAGCACTACGAGCTTGCAATTTAGAGGCGGGTCCATGTAGACGCCGCTCTGGCCTAATGCGAACCATAACATAATCCCCAATATTAAACTCAATATGTCGTTTGTGTAAATCAGCTTGGAGTTTATATTTTGCATTACTAGCTTCAAGTTGTTTATTGATCTCAATATGCAAGTCATGAAAATGTTGTGCAAATGCTTCAGCGGATACGGACACTCTAGCCTGTGGGGACATAGGGATGAGATCTAACGGTTTCCTAGGCTTGTACCCATGAATGGCTTCAAATGGACTCATACCTAGTGAACGATTTATAGAGCTATTGTACGCAATTTGAGCTACAGGAAGGATCAAACCCCAATTTCGAAGGTTTTCCCGGACCAGACAATGTAATAGGTTACCAAGACTTCGATTAACTACTTCAGTTTGACCGTCAGTCTGAGGGTGATAGGCCGTAGAAAATTTCAATTTGGTACCCATCTTGTGCCACAAAGTTCTCCAAATATGGCTAGTGAAACGAACGTCCCTATCAGACACGATGGTCTTGGGAAGCCCATACAATTTGACAATTTCATTAAAGAATAACAGGGCAACCTTGGACGCATCTGATGTCTTGCTACAGGGGATAAAATGAGCCATCTTTGAGAAACGATCGACAACCACAAAAATGGAGTCATGCTTCTTTGGGGTGCGTGGAAGTCCTAATACAAAATCCATACTAACATCTTGCCAAGGACAATTAGGGACGGGGAGAGGGGTGTATAGACCTGTGTTCTGCTTCTTCTGCTTACTCAATTGACAAGTGTTACAAGTACTAACAATCTTAGCCACGTCTTTCTTCAAACTAGGCCAATAGAATTGACGTTCAACTTCCTCTATGGTCTTATCACGTCCAAAATGATCGGCTAACCCTCCCGCATGAATTTCCCACACGATGAAATCTCGAACTGAAGTTCGAGAGATGCACAATTTATTGGCTCTAAAGAGATAACCCTCCTCAAGTCGGAAGCCATCTGTGGTGCTTGATTGTTCTCTTTGCAAATCGAGAAAGATATCTTTAAAATCGGGACACGCCTTGTAATCTTCCTTAAGTCTTTCAAAATCGATGACCTTGACACTCATGATCGACAAAAGGGAGACACGACGACTTAACGCATCAACTGCTTGGTTCTCTACGCCCTTCTTGTGTTTTAAAACAAATGAATAGGCCTGTAAATATTCGACCCAACGACCATGCTTAGAACTTAATCTTTTCTGGGAGTTGAGGTAACGGAAGGCCTCATGATCCGAATAAAGGACAAATTCTTGGGGTAACAAATAGTGGCGCCAATAGCGCAAAGCCTGGACCACTGCATACAGTTCCTTATCATAAGTGGAGTACCGCTGTTTGCCCTCATTTAACTTCTCACTGAAATAGGCAACAGGGTGACGATCCTGATTTAAGACTCCGCCTATACCTACCCCGGAGGCGTCACATTCAACTTCAAAGACTTTGAAAAAATCGGGAAGACGCAAGACAGGGGCCTCCGTCATTCATTTTTTGACTAACTTAAAGGCCTTAGCCGCCTCTTGTGTCCAATGAAACTCCCCTTTCTTCATGCACTCCGTAATAGGCACCATGATAGTACTAAACCCCTTAATAAAGCGACGGTAAAATGTAGCTAAGCCGTGAAAGCTTCGGACGTCATGAATAACTTTAGGCTCAGGCCAGTTAATAATCATCTGAACCTTAGTAGGGTCAGCGGATACCCCCGTCGAAGAGACAATGAACCCCAGAAAAACGACTGTATCGGTGAAGAAAGAGCACTTCTTGACGTTAGCATATAGATTAGTTGCACGAAAGGTAGAGCAGACTTGTGTGAGGTGGTCAAGGTGTTGCTCCTTAGACTTAATATAGATGAGGATATCATCAAAGTAGACAACAAGAAACTTTCCCATGGAAGGTCGGAGAGTTTGTGTCATTACCCGCATAAAGGTACTTGGTGCATTACTTAACCCAAAAGGCATGACCAGCCATTCATAAAGACCATCTTTCATTTTAAACGCGGTCTTCCACTCATCACCTGGGTGAATTCGAATCTGATGGTATCCACTCTTCAAATCAATCTTCGAAAAGATTGTGGCACCAACCATCATGTCTAACATATCGTCAAGTCTAGGAATGGGAAAACGATACTTCACCGTAATCCTATTGATCACGCAACTATCCACACACATCCTCCAAGAACCATCCTTCTTGGGCGTCAACAGGGCGAGGACAGCACACGGGCTTAAACTCTCACGAATGAATCCTTTGTGAAGGAGGTCATCCACTTGCCTTTGAAGTTCAGCGTGTTCGGTAGGATTCATCCTATAATGAGGCAAATTTGGGAGGGATGCTCCTGGAACGAAGTCTATGGCATGTTGAATATCCCTTAGTAGAGGTAGATGATCAAGTAGGCCTTCTGGGAAGACGTCTCGAAACTCTTGGAGGACCGATAGGACTTCAACAGGGCTCTCTATTATGGAATGTGATGGGACCTCCATGACCACCAAAGCGAACACAACTGAGTCACCAACAAGTGTACGCTCAAATTCCGTAGGACTAATGATGTGCAATCCCTTTCGTTCCACACTTTTCTTCGTTTCCAATGGGCCAGCAGGCTTCGGAGGTAGTGGGTTAAGGTGAATCTTCTTTCCATTAAACATGAAGGAGCAGGAATTGGATCGACCATAGATGGTTACATCTAGGTCAAATAACCAAGGTCGTCCCAAGATGATGTGCCCGACGTCCATTGAAATGACGTCACACCATATATGGTCCTTATACTCGAAAAATTGGATAGGGACTAAACAACGCTCCTTGACAGCTATGGAGGAGGTATCAACCTAAGAGACGCTGTATGGCTGAGGGTGAGGGATAGACTACAACCCTAGGCAGGATACAATAGCCATCGAAACGCCATTAATACAGCTGTCACTATCCACGATAACTTTACAGCCCTTATTGTTAATCTTGATGTAAGTGTGGAAGATGGCATGACGACGCCAATCATCAGCATCCCTAGGCTGGGTAAGAGTACAACGGACGACACCGACTCTAGGAATATGTGGGATAACGGGACTAGCCTGAATACAACCCAAGAAGGTATCTTCACTATCCTCCAAGTCATCAAACTCTTCTAACTTAGGCTCATAAACCTGGTCCTCTAGTGTCTCGTCAACTATACCTTCACGCTCTTCCAAAACTAGGGCTCGGCTAGGACACTTAGAAGCAATGTGACCAAAACCCTTACAGTTGAAGCATTGTAAACGAGAGGACGTTCTTTAAACCTCAGAACCTCTACCTTTACTATCTGATGTAGGGGTAGTATTAGAAGGAGGAGGTCCTAGAATAGACTTAGGGGATGGAGTGGATGCAGAAGAGGTTGCAGTGCGGGAGTCACTACGACTTCTGTATGGTGTCCTAGTCACTAACTCGTAATCCCGAACGAAAGAGTAGGCATGGTCAAGAGTGGTGACACCTCCAAGAACAAGCTCACGCCTAAGATCATCCCGTAGGCCTTGCCTAAACCTACTCAAAGTCATGACTTCATCCTCAACGACCTAACATCTCATTCGAAACTCGTCAAACTGAGCAACATATTTGGTTACAGGTCGACTTTCTTGCGTAAGTGCGTTCCATTGATCCAGCAAGTTGCCCCTGTAAGATTGAGGTAAATATTTTTCCTCAAGGCGACGCTTCATTTCATCCCAGTTCCCAAAACAGTTGAGCTATGCCAGTTAATTTCAAACTGGCAAATTGTACCCTCCGATCTTCAGGGACCCCATACCAGGCAAAGAAGCGATCAATATCTCTAACCCATTGATTGAAGACACTAGGATCTAGATAACCATCAAATGTAGGAGCATCTAACTTAATATTTCGAAAGAAGCGCTCCTCGTGGCGAGGGGGGGACAGTGTACCATGACGATGATATTCCCACTCGCGCCCACGAGCTTGATTTCCTTTCCTACGATCATGTCTAGCATGATGTCGATCACCTTGTGGACGACGATGAGGTCTATTAATGGAAGCGTCAGAATTTTCAGCCTCAGTTGAGTATTGGGTTGGGTCAAGAGTGTTTACCCTAGTGGTTAGGGTTCTATTCTCCTCGCGCGTAGCGGCTAACTCAGTTTGGATAGCCGTTAATTGATTTTGTAATTGTGCCAACTGTCGGGTGATAGCTTCAATGTGGGAAGGGTCCATGGCAACGGTACTAGAGCTAGGCGACCACTACGCAATTGCATACACGGTAACACAAGCTAGGTGAAGTGTCTACTGAGATCAACAACCAACGAGTGCTAGCAGGAAAAATAGTGACTGAAATTTATCTATTGTTATTATTATTATTTTATTTTATTGTAGGGATTACGTATGGCCCGATCGCAAGCTAATACTACCAATGCCAATAAAATAAAAAAACAAAGGTACAAATGCTAGGTCTAATCACGTGGGGTAAACGAGTAAACAATGGGGTCGGCTCGTGAATTATCCAAATATTAGCAACACAAAGAATTAAATAATGCAATTCTAAAATACAGTAACAATGTCACTAAAAATAGATAGAAGCAGAGGCTCCCTGAGTTTAGTTGGCCTGAGTCGTCCTAGCGTCGAATGTCTCCACGTTCTGAACTGTTAAGCGCTGAGATGCCAAGATAGAAAATTTCATGTTCGTCGAAGAAATAATGTACCTATAAAAGAATGTCAGGAAATTCTCAAAATTCAAGAAATTTTTTTGTTTTTTTGTTTTGTTTTTTTTTTGACTTTTTTTTGTTTTTTTTTCTCTTTTTTTTGTTTTTTTTATTCCTTTTTTTTTGGAATAATACAAAATCAGAACAACAAAATAATAAATGAGCCCATTTCACAAATTTGGGCCTAAATCACACTCAAAATCTCAATCAATCCCAAACCCAAGCAATAACTAATAAATCCAACCCGATTGAAATCAAGCCCAAACCCAATTCATAACTAATAAACCAACCCACTTAATTATTAAACCAATTGAGCCCAAGCCATAACTCATAAACCAAACCCGATTGGAATCTGTGGGAGTCGGCGTTTGGGATGTGGACTAGCTCGAAGGAGAGTCTCACGATGTGGGCGCTGGTCTACTAGCGGTCGACACCTTGGGTCTCGCAATTGGCTGCGACAGTCTTGCGGTTGGGTATTGTTGGGTGTCGACGGCTGAGGTGAAGCAAACAGCGCCGTCGATGGAGCAGTCTTCAGGAATAGAAACTGCAGATGGGTGATTGGAAGCTTGGCTACTGGAGGTATTTAGTGGCGGTGATGGGTTCATATTGGTTGCTGAATATGGAGGTGACCGCAGTGGTGATGGTCGCTTGGAGGTGGCGGCCGAGGATCTTTTGTTTTGGTGGTTGTATTTGCTGGAAGTATATGGTGGGGGTTATAGTTCGTGGTAGAAGTTTCGAATTTTGAGTGGTTGACAGTTGCCAAAGGACGTGGTTACAAGTTGAAGCAGTGGTGGTCGGTGTTGGGGCTTTTTTCAGATGATGGTGGCAGCGCTGGTAGCAAGAGAGTAACTTGTCTAGATTTTCGGCCGTGGGTGAAGGGAGCCAGGTTTGGCTCTGATACCAATTTGATGCAGGGTGAGTAACTCAATAAAGATAACAAGAAGAGGTGAGGGAGGGGGAGAAGAAGAAGAACAGGGACAGAGGGAAGAAAGGAGGAAAACGGCTACAGCCACTTCATTATTTAATCAAATTCATCAAACTGCGAAATAACAATGTAAAATAGGTTTAAATACTGAAAAATACTGCGAACCTAGGGCCAAACCCAATACACAAGTCCATAAAATTAAAATAACCTAAGTTCAACTAAAATAATTAAAATTGAACTGGGATGTCCTCATCAATTTGTCTGCTGCCCGGCTCATGAAACGATTTAAAGCGGCTACCCGCCCTGTTAGTCTCTGGACCTCCTTCCTACTGGTGGGGCTTTTCATTTCCAGTATTGCCTGAATTTTGTCCGAGTTCACTTCGATGCCCCTTTGCGTGATCATGAAGCCTAGGAATTTTCCTCCGGCAATACCAAAAACACACTTCTCTGGATTGAACCTCAATCTGTTTTGTCGGGCAACATCAAACACTTTCTGCAAACAGGCCACATGGTCATCAGGCACTCTTGACCACCATGTCGTCAACATAGGCCTCTACAACATCCCCGTTCAACCCACGAAAGACTTTGTTCACCATCCTATGATAAGTTTCCCCGAGGTATTTTAAACCAAATGGCATGGCTATGTAACAGTATGTGCCAAAGTCTGTGATAAATGACGTCTTCTTCTGATCTAACTCAGCCATTGAAATTTGTTGGTACCCGAAAAATGCATCTTGAAAGCTGAACCTTCCATGACCCGATGTAGCGTTCACCAGGTGATCTATCTTGGGAAGCGGGTATGAGTCTTTTGGGCATACTTTGTTCAACCGAGTATAATCTACACACATGCGCCACTTTCCGTTTGACTTTTTCACAAGTACAATGTTTGCCAACCACTCGGGGTACTGCACTTCTCGAATAAAACCCGCCTGTAGTAATTTTTCTACCTCTGCTCTGGCTGTGGCCTGCCTCTCCGGGGTAAGATTTCATTTTTTCTGCTTCACTGGCTTAGCCACTGGTTAGACACCGAGACAGTGCTGCGCGATGGTCGAGCTGACCCCTGGGATATCTTCTGGGCCCCAAGCGAAAACGTCCAAGTTACTGGCTAGACATTTTGTCAATTTTTCCTTCTCCTCGGATCCCAGACCTATTCCAACACTAAACTCTCGTCCATCGGCTATAAAGATTTTTTCAATCATATCGAGCTGCTCAATCCGTCCCCTTGGGAGTTCCACATCCAGCATCATGATTGGTGGTGAGCCTATAGCTTGTATACCTATCCACATAGCATTTCCTTTATGCATGCTGGTCCCTCGCACGCACCCGACTCCCCTGCTAGTTGGAAACTTCATAACCTAATGGTAGGTTGATGGGACGGCACCAGCTGCATTTAGCAATGGTCGGCCATATATGGCATTGTAGGCCATGGAGGTCTTGACAACTAAGAAGTTAGTCACAACAACCACTGTCGCTGGTATGTGCCTAGCGTAACTGGAAGCTCCACAGTTCCTTCCGGTATCACTGCTGCTCCTCCAAAGCCTTGTAGAGGGGTAGTCACCATCTTCAACATTTTGGGAAGGAATCTTTAGACCCAAGAAGGCATCCCAGGTGAGGCGTTCGCCGCACTTCCCCCGTCAACTAGCACCCTCTTCATGTCAAAATCCGCTATATCGCCTACTATCACTAAGGCGTCATCATGGAGATGCGTTATACTAATCAAGTCCTCTTCGTCGAAAGTAATACTCTGCTTGAACCTTGCTTTTTCTGGATAGAGCAGACCCCCACAGAATGCGCATAGCTCTTCCTAGCAGAATTTGAGTCGTCGCCCCGATGCTACACCCCTGATGATCATGTTTATCACTCCTGCCCCTGGCGGGGATCGATCCTCGAGCCTTTGCTTGCCCCTATCGATTTTTACATACTTAGCCAATAGTCCCTGCCTTAGTAGGCGTTCAATCTCCTCTTTCAACGGCAGACATTCTTCGGTATCATGTCCTTGATCTTTATGAAAATGGCAGTACTTACTTTGATTTCTCTTGCTAGAGGGAGTCAGCATCGGTTTAGGCCATTCGAGCTCTTTCATGTGCTATATTTCCATTAATAACTTTGTGTCTGGGATGTTCAAAGGGGTGGGTACTTGTACCTCCTCTCGCTTCTGCTTGACTGACCGATCCTGGGTATAACCCTTGTTCATGCGTTCATTCTTCGGCTTATTCTTATCAGCGTGCCTTCACTTATCATTTGTCTTTCGCTTATGAGCTTTCGTCTTCCATCCCTCCCTGAGATTTTTAGTTACCGTCTCCGCTTCCTCCGCATCGACGTACTTGTCTCCCTTCTTCAACAGGTCATGTATCGATTCCGGGGGATTCTTAGAGAGTGACATCTTAAAGGCCCGGTTTCGCATTCCATTCATCAAGGCGGTAACTATTGCAGACATTTGCAAGCCCTTTATGCCAAGAGTCGCTCGGATAAACCTAGCCAAGTATTCCTACGATGACTCATCCTTCTCCTGTATGACCTGCATCAACCCAATGGCCATCTTCTTCTTCCTCTTGCTGCTTAGGTAGTAAGCCACAAAGCTCCTGGAGAGCTCATCAAACGTCTTGATAGACCGCGGGGCCAAGGTTGCTACCCAGTCCCTGGCCTCCCTCCTAAGTGTGGGGGGAAAGATCGGCACATCACTGCGTCCGGGGCCGCATAAAGTCTCATCAGATCTACAAAGTTTCGCAAGTGGTCAAGCGGATCCATGACTCAATCATATGCTTCTATCATGGGCTGTTTGAAGTTTTTAGGTAAAGGGACCGTCATGATCTCAGGTGCAAATGGGTCTTCCTCCAAAACCATCTGCCTCCGCCTATCCTTCCTCTTAGATAATGCATCATCTATCTTCTGGGCCATGATTTCTTCCATCTTTTGTTCCAGGCCCACCATGGCCTGCAGGGGTTGCCAAGCTACGACCATTGGAGCCCCCAAATCTCCTGTCGCCTATCGAGCGATGGGTGGGATAACCGCGGGTGGCGCTTGAGGCGGTTGCTGGTTTGTCACTTCCGTCGGGCTCAATGGGGGGACCACAACTCTCTGCGACTGGTTTTGTAAGAGCGCCATCATTGTTGCCAACTGAGTCTCCAAAGCGCTGAATTGACCCTGAGTCACATATTGCGGGGTCGACGGTGGTTCGTGACCCCGCGCAACTGACTCCTACTCTGTCTCTGCCGTATTCCCAACCAAACGAGTACCACTTCTTGTTCGTCTTCTCGACATAGCTTAGTTCAAATGTTCCCACAGACGGCGTCAATGAAATGATGGTCAAATAATGCCTCTTGATCTATCTGCGACCTTTAGTGTTTCTGCTACTCCGACAAACGTGTGTAACCGAAAAGTGAGGGCAGGACTTTCTCCCCCGTTTTACCTCAGGTGTGAGAATCAGTAGGCGTGTTAGGAGAAAATAAATTCGGAATTCAGGTAGCTAAAAAATATGCAATCATCCATAGCTGTATCGCCCTTGGGAGGTATTTATAGACGTCAGAAGCCGAGTGAGAGCCGGGTGGCTGTAGTAACACGTGTCCCACGTTGGCTTTCCCATTATCCCCACGTTCTGAGTGGGGGGGTCTTAACTACCCCACAGAGGTTGTGTTCGTGGTGACCGCCATGTAACTTTGTTAATTCATCAGAGATTTTGAGGCTAAGTGTTGGGATGGCCTTGTAGGTAATTCCATGTCGGTCGCTGGTCTTGCATAGAGGTAGAGCGCCCCCGAGAAGTCGACGGTCTCTCGTAGAGGTAGAGCGCCCCCAGGGAGTCAACGGTCTCTCGTAGAGGTAGAGCCCTCGGGGGGGTCGATAGTCTCGCGTAGAGGTGGAGCACCCCGGGGGATTGATGGACTCTTGTAGAGGTAGACGCACCCGGGGGGTTGATGGTCTCTTGTAGAGGTAGATGCCGTCGGGGGCTCGATGGCTTCGCATTGGCGTGTCATGATTTACATTGCCTATCTTTGGAAGCGATTTCTTATGTTAACTAATATCACTGAAGTACATGGAACTGAGATGCAACCTTCATGTTGATCTCAAACTATAATGCACGCCAAAGATTTATCCCTACTGAAAAATACGCTAGAAGGGGATATCATTCATTATGGACCTGCCTGCGACCCGTTTGTACTATTCTTAACCCTGAAGTCAACAGATTAGGCTTTTATAATTGCATAAGCAATCGCTGTTCATGCAAAAACCCAAAACAGTTCTACACTAGCAGGTCATAGAAGATTATTTAGTTTGGAATAGCCAGAGACTGACAAGAGCTCAATATTGTAATACCCAAATTACTAAGGCAAAATTCACGAGCTACAGGAAGAAAATTCAATTTTAAAACAGAAGATAGAATTAAGATGAGTTAATTGTTTCAGCACACACTGAACTTTGTATAAGGTCACGTTTCGCTCACTGAACTTTAGTTTGCACTTCATTACTCATTGAACTTTGAAAAGTTACACTCCATTACTCATTGGGCAACTTTCATCTAACCCAATTGCCTACTAGGATAAGAGTTTGCACGTGTGGCCGTTAAATTGGTCCATCTCAAAAATGAATTGCCAAGTCACTAATACCAAACCCCTAACAAGCAATTCAAACTGAAGGTGCGAGATGAAAACTTCATTCCAGAACGAGATCTTCATCTCTCAAAAATCCAATTCAATCCCTACCCCCAACTTCGATACCAAACACAACTTACCCATCTCAAAAGTGAAATCACGATCTAGAATCTCATCCTCCCAAAAAAGATCGAACAATTGCACTGTTAAAGGTGAACCCTAACCGAACGTCCGTCGCCGTTGAAAGTCCACAACCCAACCACGAAATTGGGTTTTTCAAGAAGTGCACATGGAGGGAGAGAATCGACGTAAATCCTAAAATTTATTTATGGTTTCTTCATTTTCATCTTTACCACACATGGAATGTAAATATTTAAAAAAAAAGAAAAGAAAAAAAGGGATACCTGATTGCACGATCTTGGTGGTTTCTTTTTCCCATTTTTTTTTTTCCTGTGTACTGCTTGAATTTTAATGTAGTTGTCTGTTAAATAATATATATTCCTTTGCTAGTTTTCTATGGTTCATATTATTATTGTATACCATTTAGTATAATTGCATCGTAGTTATGGGGAAACCTCATTATCAACAATGTGCTAACTTAATTTTCTTGCGCTTGGTTTATTTGATATGGGTATTATCCATAAATATTAGTTTAGTAAAACAAATAAAGCAAAGTACATACGAAAGTGTTGCTGATCATCTTCAGTTTCTTGTTGATACGACAGATACGAAGGATGACACTGAATTCAATAATTCCAATAACGACATATGGTCTACTGAAGACGATATGCTACTTGACAAAATGTCACGGAGGGAATTGAATTAAATACTTATGATATTACTTAGGTATGTGTGTAGTTTACTGAGATTATAAGTTGCTTAATAAGGTTTTTTTTTTCTTTTTTTTTTTTCCATTTTTTTATGGACAGAGAAAATTTATCCCCAATCGAAGGAATAGAGTTGGCTCGAGCCAAGCACACGAGGAATTTTACAGATTTGAATTCATGCGAGAACGTAGTGTTTTCACTATCATTTAACGTAAAGAGCATTTTCAGAGAAGCTCTAAGATGCAGTTCAATAATAACATCTTTGTTCTGTGAGGGTACAAAAAAGTTACACAAAAAGAGTCTTGCGGGATTTGGTCGTCCTCATTATTTCACGAAAATAAGAGTCTCTCGGCTATAAAACAAGAGGACTTTCCATTTGAGATTGTAATCACAATCAAGGGTGGTTTGGAGATTTCAATTGCTAGTAATTTAACTACAAAAGGATCCTCAAAATTGCTCAAATTGGGTATGTGTTTCTCAAACCAAATTCTTGGTTGTTTGGGATACAAAAACTAGAATAATTAACAATCATGATTCCATGACATATCAAAATTAAATGCTAATGCATCATTAATTGTTCATAATGAGTTCGCAAACAACTCTATTAAAATGAATACATTAAGTATTTATAACATCTAAAGAAAAATACAAGAATCAAAGAAGGTGGTTGAGACAAAAGTATTATCTCATTTTAGGGCAAACATTAAACTCCTTCCATCTCTGACTAAAGAACTTCTATTGACTTGGCACCAGTTTTATTGTAATAATTGGAAAAAGGTATAAAGATTTAAGTAATACAAATCCATATCATTTCAGGGCAAAACAGAATCCCTCGTCCTGATATTGATCTCTATTTAATAGTTACCGGTTTCCAAGTTTAGTTTTGACAGCTAAATATATTTACTAAAAAATAAATAAATAACCAGTTCCCTTTCCTTCCCATCTCACCTCCCTACTGCATATAAATTAGCACCTTCAACATTTTGTTGCCACCTCAGCCAACAGAATAAAATATCAAACAGCACAATGACATTAGCACAACCCAACATCTAAAAATACCAATAATACAAGTTCCAGCCATGACAGAGAAAAAGGGCGAGCAAGGATTGATAATGAGGGAGAATATGCTTTCTCCAACTCAAAATCATGGTCATCGCCCCGAACCTCCAACGTAACTCATCTAAAATTCAATTTTCATATGGTTTGTGATAAGGTTTCAATCCATTCAATTATATCACCCAAATGGGCATTATAAAACTTGACAATATCTCCAGAATTTAATTTCTGATTTTACTGAGACTTTTCGCAGAGGAACACTCCTTTTTGGTGGCTCCAAAACGGGTACGTGACAGTTTTGAATTCTTGTTTGCAAGGATTGAAACCAGTTGTCTGTTGGCTTTTTCCCCATTGTTGAAGCTGGTAGTGGAGATGTTGGGGATGATTTGATAAGGTTGCCGTGGTGGCAGCAATGATGTTGAGACGGATTGAAAAAGTAACAAAGGATGATGCTAGCTTGTAAGGAATAAAAACATTCAGCTCTTCTTTTAAGGTGTCGAAATTTCATTGATATAAAGAAGAGACTATCCCTTTATTCAAGGTGCATTTATTATTAAAAAAAAAAAAAAAAAACTCTCAAAATCTTCAAGAACCTCAATTTATATGCACATGGAGATGGCAATGAACTTCACAGAGCAAATTGAAAAAGAACAAATGGGATATTACATCTCTGTCTCCACAAAAGATTTAAAACCAAAATCTCTTCACCTCCATTCCAAATCATCCACAATACACAACGGGAGCTAATTAATACACATGCCTCTTATCAAAACCCCCAGATTAAGTTTTCCTAGTTATGCTTTAGCAAATGTTTTTTGCCTTCAACCAGTTGATTCATAACAACATTTTGTACTTGTATAGCTGGCATCATCTTTGGCATCATTTAGACTATTAATCACTCTTCTACTTCTCTCTCTCTCTCTCTCTCTCTCTCTCTCTCTCTCTCTCTCTCTATATATATATATATATATATATATATATATAATGAGCAAATTAACGCGTCGTTAATCACATCATATCCCTATTTCACTTAATTTTTCTTCTGGGCAAAGAAACTCTGTTGAAGTAAATTGTGCAAAAGCTACTGATTAAAAAAACCTTATCCAAGCAAATAATTTGAAAGTCCCGAAAAGTTGGCATCAAGAAGTGCATTTATTGTAGAGGTGGGCGCGGGTCGGTTCGATTCTAAAGAGAATCGAATCGCACCAAAATTTTCGGGTATCTAATAAATGGAACCGTCGGGTCCAAATATAATTATGGAACCGTTCGGGGTCGGTTCGGTTCGGTTCTGTACTATAATTAAATTTGTTAACATTTATAACAACATTATATAAATACAACTAATGACACATTCAATGGTTTTGGAATGTCAGAGACTAGTAGATTACCTTATTCAAATAATGGCTACGGTCAAAGTTTTGGTCGGCAGAAGTCACAGTTTCGATTGGAAGTCACAGCATCGGTCGACGATTGTATAGGTTTTGGAATGGCAGCGAGGCTGTGAGAGTGAGTGCGAAAGTCAAGACAGCATTATGCACTTTAGTGTAGGTGTTTAGGGTTATTTAGTGGATTGGATCTTGTTGGGCTAAGAAATGAAACAATAAAATGGGTAATTGGACCAAAAATTAAAAAATTAGAAATGAAACAAATTATTGGGCCAAAAATTTGGATTTAGAAATAGTTAATTTGTTAATTTGTTTAGAAAAAATTAAAATTAAAATAATTTGATTTATTCAATATAAAAAAAATTAGAAAGATTCGCTTCTTATTCGGTTCTTGGTCTAGAACCGAACCGTACCCGTCGGTTCGTAATTTAGATACCCGTTCGGGTATTTAATTTGACAAGAATCATTGGATTCAATTCGGTTTGGTTCGGGAGATTTGCCCGACCCTAATTTATTGTATGTACATCAAAAAAGCATCAATCACCAAAGGAAAAGGGAACAACATTCAGATCGCCATACAAATAATCATAGAATATAGGAAAAAGTTACGACATTTACCAAAAACCAAAACTAAAAAATAAAAATAAAAATCCCCATATCATCACGAATTTTATTCCAAATTCAAAAATACATGAAGCATAAGTTTCAAAATAATAATAATTAAAAATATATAAATGACACACAATTCATTCTCGAAGCCTGCAATAAAACCCAATAGCTCCACAGTATCATTTTGGAGGAATTTTGTGAATAGTGACGTCAAAATAAGTATAATGATGGTTTGTAAATCCGTGCCGAAAATTGGACAGAGTAACGGCAAAGAAAACACAAACAAGAAGAAGAAGAAAGTAGGGACAAAGCCGAGGCAAGAGTTGGACTTTTTGTCCTTAAGTCGAATTTGCCCCGCAACGGTGCCTACGGATTTCGGCAATCGACTCTCAAGATACAACGGCTACACTTGTGTTTGGAGCACTCCAAAACACAAGTACAACGAACCAAATTTAGGCTTATGTACTCCAAGGATGAAATTAAGGAAAATCAAAATAAATGAAATGATTTTGATTTTGGATAGAAGAGAGGATGAGAGATGTTTTGCATATTAAAATTGTGAGGAATAGGAAGGGTCCTATTTATAGACCATGAAAGGGTGTGGACGAAATGGTTGAGGCCAAACCATGCACCCTTTTCAAACAATGCACCTTTATGAAAAGGTGTCTATTCACCGGACAACCGTGCGGCCGCACGGTTATAGACCGTGCGGTCGCACGGTTTTACTCAAAAAACCGGAATTGAATTTGACGTGTGATCGCGCGGTTTACCAACCATGCGGTCGCACGGTCAAATATTTTGACCTGATTTTTGTCCTTTTTCGTAATTTCTCATTCATCCGATATTGATTTTCGAAATGCCAAATATACCCCTCAATACATACAGAGAAATCAAAATTCTCTTTCGGGGGCGTTGCCCCCGAGCCCCCACAGGTCGATCCCCGTTTGTGCGCCCCGAAGCGGCGAAGTGGCAAATAATTTTGTCTAAACGGATTGAGCCGAGCTTTTGAGTATTTGGCCAAAGTCGATACGAAGTCACTTTAATCGATTTTCAATTCTCGATTTATTTAACCAATATCCAACATATCATACTCTAATTTAAAAAAAGACCCAGATAATTCCCTATCGTACAAACCAGATGACAGTCTAAAGCAGTTAAAGGTGAACGAAAGAAGAGAATCCTAACCCTGCTTTTAATGAAAATGATGAAATTAATGATTCACGGGTGATTGATTTCCATGACGCTCGTCACCCTAGGCGCGTAAAGTGAGTAGAAGACGGCCTGTCGCTTAGCCACACCAAGATGTGACTTTCCATCGGTGAAGGCTGTGGCCGTTGCCGACGGGTCTGAGAGGTGATAATTGTGGCGGAAGGCATCGATTGTGCGGCGCTTGACATACTTCCTCATGTTGTAGTCTGTGTATTCACGCGCCGTCCTCAGAAATGACCAGAAGAGTGAGAGGACCTCGCTCCGAGAGGGCAGCAATGCCATCTTTTCGTCTTTTCAATTTTCACTCCCTCTCTGAACTTTCTAACGATTGCAAGAGAGGGGAACTTTTAAGCTTGACCCAATCAAAGGACCTAAATTTTATTTTGACCTCCAAAATTATGAATATTATGACATTGGTCTCTTGTATGGTAAAAGATAAAGATGTCCTTAAATCTTTTGTACAATTACAAAACAATATATTGTTGAAAGGATTATACTACTCTTTTAGTTAATAATTGAAAACCAAACACTTCCCCACTTATAAAAACTTCAAAACGAGCTTCCAACACAGGAAAAACTCTCATCTTTTCATTTGCTTGAACCTCAAAATTTAGAAAAACTTTGAAACGTTGAAGTGGGAAATTTTTTTCATATCAATTACTTCAAATCGATAAGTACATTTACGCATGTTTAATTTCGTTTTCAGTAAATTAGTATACGTTTCAATAGAGAAATTTTATGTCGACATAGTAGTTAGCATAAATTTTTTTAATAGATCTTACCTATCAAAAAAAATTGAACAGATGTATAACTTTAGAACCGTATTCTCCTATGCCAAAACAGCCATTGGAAACAGTCTGACTGCTTGGCTGTTAACAGCTAAATAGTCGGCTGTTAAACAGCCAATTACACGACTCTGCACTGATTTTTGTTGGCCTTTTTCTTATAATTAATACATGAAGTTGATTAAAATCATTTCCTCATGAAGATACGATAATTCCCGTGTGTTATTTTGATGATTTCAAATTGAATGAAAATAATCGGTGAGAATGGAGATGGACGAGTGACATACGTGGTTGTATTTCAATTCCCATAACAGAGAGTACACCATACTTAGAAATGTACCACGATTTGCAAAATAAGTTGAATGTCGATCAATCTCAATACGATATGCAATTGAGATATCTATTCAACGGTTATGGGGATTCATCTATTCTGATGTCATCGGTATTCGTTACTAATGACGCTGAATTGAATTATCTATTAGAATTGAATAAAATGTATCGGACTCCGACTATTCTTGGTGTGACTTTAATTACGAAGGATGTTATCGAAGGTGAACGCGAAGATTCAGATAGGGCGGATAACAATGATCGAGGTTTTTGGGAGACAATGGAGATAGTTCCTGCGGATGATGTGGGTATTCCTGAGACAGTTGCTTCTAATCGTGATGTCGCTGTTACGCCCAGAATTCTGTCGACAGTTGAAGACAATGAGAATATAAATGAGTTTACAAATGAGAATTTGATTGTTTTATCCCGACAAAGACATGAGCCGGGTGGGAGCTCACAGGTTGGAACAAGTGGACCGTCCTCCAATTCTTCCCGTGTGGCTCTCGATGATGAGGACTTGCAGATCGAGCAACTGTTTGAAACCAAGAAAGATTTGTAGGAAACTGTGCACCGACTGGCATTAAAATATAACTTTGAGTTCAAGGTAAAGAAATCAAACAAGTCATTGTTGACAGTTGCTTGCGTCGAAGACAGTTGCAATTGGTGCTTGAGAGCAACTAAGATGGACACGAATGAGTGCTTCGTAATTCGCAAGTATTCACGTGAACATACTTGCGAAGTGAGAATTCTTCGAAACGATCACATGCAAGTTCGAGCGTGATTTATTGGTCGACAGATAATGCACAAGTATCAGGATCCACGGACGATCTACAGACCTTCAGACATCATTAACGGCATCCGTCGAGAGTACGGAGTGATCATAAACTACCAGAAAACGTGGAAGGCCAAAGAATGTGCGTTGGAGGATTTAATGGGATCGGCTGAAGAGAGCTATGCTAAATTGGCTAGGTATTGCCATAACATGGGGACAACTAATCCTGGCACGACATTTTTTATTGAGACGGGAGGCGATAATTGTTTTAAGTATTTCTTCATGGCTCTCGGACAATGTATTCGGGATTTTCAAAATGCAATGTGACCCGTAATTCTAGTTGATGGTACAACTCTGAAAACTAAATATCAAGGCAAATTAATTATTACTACATGTCAAGATGCCAACATCCAAATTTACCCTATTGCATTCGGCATAGTCGACAATGAGAATGATCTATCCATGCGTTGGTTCTTTTCTAAACTGAGGGAAGTGATCGGGGAAGTCGAAGACCTTGCCTTTGTAACCGATCAAGGACAGTCTATAATAAACGGTATCGCTGAAGTTTTTCTCGGGGCACATCACGGGTATTGCATGTACCATACACAAGGTAATTTGAAGACTAGTTATCGGGGCACAGGCATCGTTTCATTGTTCAGGAGAGCAGTCGAAGCTTACAGTGCTGAAGAGTGTAATAAGTTCATGCTCGAGATAGGAAGTAAATCATTACCGGCGTTGGAGTATCTGACGAAGATGGGGATCGAACATTGGGCGCGGTCATACTTTCCAGGACGTAGATACAACATGATGACGTCGAATAACGCGGAGTCTCTCAATGCATTGTTTAAGAAGGATCGAGAATTACCAATTCTCGCAATGATTGAGAACATTCGTAACAAGCTACAACAGTGGTTTCATGACCGACGCGTGGCATCACAGAGTTGCACTAGTGTGTTGGCCCCAGCTCAAGAGGAGAAACTATTTAAGGCGGCAGAGGTTGCGAGGAAGTTGAATGTGGAAGCACTAGATGAGTTTCGCTTCTCCGTGCAATGTGCACGTAATACGGCATATATGGTGGACTTGACTGATAACATATGCACTTGTACGAGATTTCAGTTGGAGAGTTTTCCATGTGAGCATGCAGTTGCGGTGGCCATGTATCGAGGCTTTGCTGCGAGAACGTTATGCTCTTTATATTATACGACTGAGTCTTGGAGAACAGCATATGACGAGACTATATTTCCTTTGTCGAATGAAGCTGAGTCGGAAGTTCCCAAACACATTCTCCCATTTCATAATTTGTTACCACCAATAGTTGAACCGCGTGGTCCTGAACGTCCAAGTACATCTAGAATACCATCTACCGGAGAGTTTCCTCGACCGCGTAGGTATGGCCGGTGCAAAGCCGTAGGGCATACTCAGTAATTTTGTACCAGTCAAATTCCCCTAAATGGCGACTAGACAGGTCCGTGAAATGAATAATATTTCCTTTTACTTTACACTGTTCAATATTTGTTATTTATAAATCTTCCATATTCAATATTTATTCTTGATAAATGGTATTTATAATGATTCATATGAAAAAAATAGTTCCATACTCGGCATACGTGTAAAATAATAAAAAATAATTAAATTTTCAATTTGAATGTTATATACATTGAATACAAATTTACAATTATTTCATAATTACAAAAATAATTAAATTTACAATTGAAATGTTACATATATATAAATGAAATTTATGGGTCAGCATTAAATTCGAACAAATCACATGCTAGCTTCTTTCTCCAATTCTGTATCCACGACTGGTTGATTTCATGTCATATACTTAAAAATTCAACGTACTTAATGGCAAATATGCTGCAGTCGCCATCGCAATTGAAAAAGAATGAATCAGTTCAGTACTGTGTAAATAAAAACTAAACCTGAAAGATGAAAATAACAAAGTTCAAACACTTACCTTACGGACTGTCGCGCTGTCGTTGTGTTCCGAACGATCCGCAATCTGTCCTGTACATTTATCCCCGCTCGTCTGGCTATCATTGGAACAATTACAGCCACGTACTCCAGGTTTTGCTCCAACTGGCCTCGTGTCAAACATGAATGATCTGGGTTGTACACATATATAGTCGAGTTTGCAAAAATGATCTCTAGCGTAACATAGTGTTTATTAATGCACGCTGGAATGTAAATATGTGTACAACCCTCGCATGATTTTCCCCCGACACTTGGTGATAGTCCTATCACCCACTCGAGCATATATTCTGGCACTGTGTACTCATTACCCATAAGTTCGAGCGACTGATACTCTATGGTAATGGCACGCGGGAACTCGATGTTTAATATGACTCGACCATGGACATCAAATGATTTTGGATGTCTTTGAACTTGATCTGGCAGCAAGTCCATGTCCAGGTCGATGTCCTGCAGCAGGAAACACAAAAAAGTATGAGTTATTCATTTAATAAACACAAGGTCACATATATATAAAAAACACGAAATGAATAGTTCACTTACATCGTCAGCGAGCCAAGCTCCCGCAGTGGTGATATCGTGGAACCACTTGTAAGGGTCCAAGACCATCCTTTGACCTATCGCGCGGCTAACTTTGTAAAAAATAGGGAAATGTTAAAATAAGCGTAGACGAGTTAGCGTACAGTGCTTTATTAAAATCATACAATACTTACCAGGGGATACTTCTCCTCCACTCTATTTCGAACGCTTTCCACTTGACATTGTCCACCTCTCTGAATAAGTTCGGGTACGTTCCATCGACGAACGTCATCCTCTTGACCTCAGCCGTGAAGGGGGAAACAACATACTGTGGCGGCACTCTCAACCTCTTGCCGACCACTTGCTCCGTCTCGTCAACAGCATGTCTCTTACCCTCAATCACGCCGGGCGTCCTCTCGACCACCGGGGCCACCTCTTCCGTCGCCACCACCTCCGCCCCTCCCGTCGGGGCCTCCCCCTCCATCGCCACCTCCTTCGCCTCTCCCGTCGGGGCCACCCCCTCCGTAGTCCCCTCTCCCATTCCCATCGAGGCTACCCCCTCCATAGACAACCACAATGACTCCAATGTCTCATCACGCCAAAAATGTGGGTGACCCCCTCTCCATCACCATCTCTGCCACCCTCTCGATCATGATCTCCGCCATCCCCTCTGTCCCCCCATCGTCTGCCAGTTAAATTTCCTCTAAGCGCCGTTACTGTATCCTGAAGGTCGACAACGGAAGATTGTAGTATTCCAACATCATGGGATAGATCGTCAACCCTCCCTGTCAACTCTCGTCCCATATCGTCGACCCTCCCTGTCAACTCTCGTCCCATATCGTCGACCCTCCCTGTCAGATAGTCGACCTTCCCTGTCAGATCGTCGATCCTCCCTGTCAACTTTCGTCCCAGATCATTGATCCTCTCCGTCAAATCTCGTCGTAGCGCGCCGACCTTTTCCGCTATAAATCCAGTCAAACGGTCATACAAATCATCACTGTGCCTCGGAGACACACGGGAGAGGTGTCTGGATGGAGGTGATGCCAATGGCAGCAGCGATGGCCCCGGCGGAGGTGATGCCACTAGCGACGGTGATGCCCTCGACGGAGGTGATGCCAATGGCAGGGACGATACTCTCGGCGGAGGTGATGCCAATGGTGGCGGCGATGCCCTCGACGGAGGTGATCGTCGATCAGCTGGACCGCCCTCCTACATAAATAAAATGAAAAATTATTCAATAAATTTATACGTCGACGATATTCAATAAATTATATTTCATTCACATACCCAATTTCGGTTCAAGCTCGGATTAGACATCTCCTCGTTTGGGGTGCGCGGAACGCCTAAATCCCGCACAAGACCCTCAGCCTCCTCTTCCATCAACGACGTCAACTCAGGTATGACTTCAAGCTGATATATTGACATTTCAACTACTTAACGATCATGTAAACAAAATTTTAAACTACGTATAATATAAATCACAAATGCATAATACTTACCTGAGGATCGTCGAGGAGGGCCGATAACTGCTTCCCAGTGGGACATCCCTCCGCTCGCGATGATCTCCAATGATGCATCCGAGGGCAGCGTGTCTCCCCGCGCTGCGCAAAGCGGACCCCCAGTATAAGAACTGTCTCATACACCCAAATCTGTAACACATACACTTATTAAGCATCAATGTAATACACTAAAACTTTAACTTTGATTATATTAAATATTTACCTGTATCGCTAAGGGCAATCCATATGTATCGTATTTACGCATCGACCCCCTGGGCCTCGAGTGCGATCTTGTGAACACATGTACAGTGTCTTCGTAGCATCTTCGACCCCATGGATAGTTGTTGAACGCATCGATGTCATCAACAACTTGCAAATGAAAAATGTCGATGGCAGTTTTCTTGTGATGACACCTCATCACACTCTCGAGGATGTAGACAAGCCCAAGTTTCAATCTATCTAGCATATGGTCGCACCCCCTCATCGCAACCATCAAGTCGGGTAGAAACACCGACCCATGTCCCTGGAAGTACGTTTCGTACAGCCTATTGCTTCTCTCCATGGCTGCATCGTCGCCCGTAATTCTCAGTCCAGTGATCAATGTAAACTCAAACATCGAGAAACTGACGACCTTGCCCCCGAGGTCGAACTGGAGGGAATCGCCGTCAACTGGCCTCAGAAGCCGACATAGAAGTGCATCAATGATTTGTCCTGAATACTGCACCTCTCGCAACTGGTACAGTGGCCACAAGAAGGACTGTCGTAACATATCTCCGTGCTGATCATCGAGCAGCTCCAACACAGTAGTAAAACTCTCAAAGCTACTGTTCCAATTAGCTTTCCACGGCATCTGTCTCAACTCTGCATCTAAATGATACTCCATCTTGCAAAAATTCAAATGTTATAGCATTGAACAAGAGATAACAAAAGAAAGCATAATCTCACAAAATCAAGGGAACCGAATTCTAACTACCATACAATACGCATTAAAATAAATTAGTTATAAAGAAAATTAATCACAAATATTATATTTGGAAAATATATTTAAAAAAAATCAAATTAAATACATTTTCAAAAACATTAAAGAATATAAATATTATTTAAATAAATTCGAAACAAAATCAAAGATTTTCATAAAAGAACAATAAAAGGAACAAAACAAATTGTTAATTTCGAACAATATTATGTATTCAATTATTAAATTATATAAAAAAAAAGGAAATTATAAAAATTAAATAATTAAGTAAAATAATTATTATTTGGAAAATATAATTACAAACAAAAAATTTCAAATTAAATACATTTTCGAAAAATGTAAAGAATATTTATATTATTTAAATAAATTTGAGAAAATAAATTAAAGATTATTTCATAAAAAAAAAAGGAACAACACAAAATTGTTAATTTTAGAATATTTCAATTATTAAATTATATAAAAGACAAATATAAAAATTAAATAAATAATTACTTTACATTTTCAAAAAATGTAAAGACTATTTATATTATTTAAATAAATTTGAAAAAATAAATTAAAGATTATTTCTTAAAAAAAAAAAGGGAACAACACAAAATTGTTAATTTTAGAATATTTTAATTATTAAATTATATAAAAGACAAATATAAAAATTAAATAAATAATTACTTTACATTTTCAAAAAATGTAAAGACTATTTATATTATTTAAATAAATTTGAAAAAATAAATTAAAGATTATTTCATAAAAAAAAAGGAACAACACAAAATTGTTAATTTTAGAATATTTCAATTATTCAATTATATAAAAGACAAATATAAAAATTAAATAAATAATTACTTTACCTTTCTTTAAAATGTAAAGACTATTCATATTATTTAAATAAATTTGAAAAAATAAATTAAAGATAATTTCATAAGAAAAAAAGAATCAACATTGTTAATTTTACAATATTTCAATTATTATATTATATTGACGATGATAAAAATTAAATAAATAAATAACATAATTACTATTTAATCAAATAAAAAATTTAATTAATTACAAAAATTATAAAAAACAAATAAAAATTAAATATTCAGTCTGGGCTGACTGTTAACAGTCGGGTAAACCGACTGTTAATGACTGGTTGCTGAAAATCGCCATTGCCGATGCTGTGAACTCCAAAAATTGCAAAAGATCCACATTTTTCACACTCTCAGCATACCCACAATCTAACTACTCATGCCCATGAATCTAATTAAACCGAATAATGTAAGGAAAATACTAATTTTACTTATTCAATAAATTTTCTACTGAAACAAAAAGTGATGAAAACTAACCGGTTATTTTATTTTCGGTGTAGATCAGGTCATTGACTACGACGTTGGTATAGTTGTCGGTGGTTGATCGGTCAAATTTCTGGCGACTGTTCGTCGGTCGGTTAGACAGAATTTTTCAAACAGTCTGAAGGGCAAAATCTCCTTTTACTGTGAAGTTTTTTTTTAAAACTTAATTTGTTTTTTTTTAAATTCATTTAATGAGTCAAAGGCCAATGTCAAATTTTACTACAGTGGAAGAGCCATTTTCGTGTATTTTCTTGCAAGGGCGTACATATATATAATATGAGAAAATACACAATCGTTCCCCAACTTTTAACCTTTTTATCAAGTTAGATTCCAATCCTTAAAGTTGAACATTTTAGTCCTCGTAATTTCAGCCATTGAAATGGCACCAAAAAAGCATGTAAAGTAATTTTTCCAATAAAATTAATAAATACACATAATTTTAATAAAAAACAATTATAAAGAAAAAAAATCTCTCCTTCGTCTCTACTTAATTCACATCCTAATTTTAACCCAACGCTAAAATTTAGATTCCTATTCTGATTTTCGTATGTGCCGTTACTATCGTACCCTCTACAATTCTCTCGATGGCAGGTGAACCTTGCTACATTTGCACTTTGATATATGTTTTGCCACGTGACATTACCCAATTGAACAGTTTAAATTTTAAACAAATTTTTCATCCCGTACAAGTGTCAACAAAAGTACATAAATTCCGTATACAAGTGGGAAAGTCCGTTGCAGATTTAGGAAAGGGTTCTGCTATCTGTACAGGCCCTGTTCATAGGACCTGTATAGGCCACACACAATACGGGGCGTGGGGTAATTTTTTTTTTTTTTAATAATCACCCACTCCCACCCCTCATGCTGGGTGAGGGGCCTGTATAGCCCTGTGAAATAGGGCCTGTACAGTAGGCATTTTTCTTTAGGAAAAGCATTCCCATTTCAACTTTTCATAGGTAAATTTCTTTTTATATAGGTTAAAAAAAATTGTGCACACACACACATATATATATATATATATATATATATATTTTATATATATTAGCTTGGCCTAAAAAATTTTAATCTGGTATTAGATCCGCTTCTTAGTCCAACTTGAAAACTAAAGCTCTTTCACACCATTCAATTGCATCGAATCGTCCCCCTTTCCACAAACCCAACACGCACACGCAGAGACTCGAACATGCATTCTAATCTAAAATGTCTAAAAATAAAAATATCATTTGCCTTGAATATCTAATCTTTACATCTGTCACTACTATCGACTTTGCATCTAGCATTATTTTTTCCACAGTATTTAGTTAGGAAGCTATTTACAAATCTCCTCACAACAAGAGGGTCCACAATTTTTTTATTTGTCATGGGCTCTCCCATTGTGAGGGGATCTGTAAACCAGAATGTCAACTTCGATGTACAAATAAATTTATCCATTTTTACTACTATAGGAGGGGTGACCTTTTCTTCTCCTGTTTATAATTTTTTATTTTTAATTAGAGATAAGAGGATAGTGGTCCTTTTAGCACAAAAAAAAAAGATATTTCAAAGGTGAATTGAACGGTTTTTGCCCATCGTGGTGATGATCAAAACACTCCATTTCAAAGGTTGGAAGCTAGCTTGCCATAGAAGTGATAAATTGAAGACCAATTACAGCATTGATAAAAGAGATAAATTGAAGACCAATTGAGGTGCTGATGAAAGTTGTAGAGCCCACTAGAATATGTGATTAAAAATGAACTTGCAAAAGAGGCAAACAAGAGATAACAATCACAGTTGAGAACAGAGTATCACCCAAACTTGTTTCATGTGTTTTTTAATTTCTCTTTTACGTGATCAGCCATAGTTTGCATGCAAATTTCTCTGTCAGCAGTAAAAGTTTACCAAACACGAAAGGAACATTTTCGGTTAATAAACACCAAGGCAATTATTTGCTGATTCATTCCTTGGTTTCAGCTTACAACCACTAACAGAACTTGTTTCAATTAATATTTTCAAAGATAACAAAATCACCAATAAAATAATCAAGTATATAGTTCGGCATACAATTCAGACTATGTTGTCAGAAAATATAAAAATGGTGACAAAATCTGGTCAGGCAGACCCGGTTCAGTGACATTATAAGATCTTCTAAATTGGCATGTGCGTGCAAACACATGCTCTCAGAGACTATAGTATCAAGGAAAAATCAAACTTTTGACGGTAAATTTTGATTTTCATTTCACTTAGAGGTACACATTGACACATTGGGATGTTATAGGAAATGTTGACAAGTCAATCTATGAGCATCCGAATTGAGTATACCGCTCAACGGAAGATCGAGAAGTGACTGCTTTGTCCTTATAAGAAAGAAAAAAATCATCAAAATTTTAGGGAAGCATGACCAGTTTCTCCGATATGCTTGTGTAGTTTATTCCTGTTGCAAGAAAATTGATGGAAAATACAACAAAAATGAAAATGGCATGGAAAAACTTAGCATAAGCAAAGAATACCTTGATTCAAATTCCTCCCCACACTTCTCACAGACATTGCCAGATACTTTCGCTGCCGCCTAAATCAAAAATGCAAGAAACCAGTAATGAAAATTAGAGATGAAAGATAGAAATGACTTTTAGCATGCTTGGCTAAGCTTAACAAATGAAAGAAGTTACATTACTTAAGGGAAATTTTTTGCCTCCAAACATGTTTGTACAACTTATTCTAAATTCAAAAGTTGTTTTTGCTAGACCTGCTATTGTTAAGAGTCTTTTTCTTTGTTACGGTTGCAGTCTAGGTTTTACTCATTATTTATAGTGGATTCGTACTTCTTTTCATTATTGAATAATACAGCCTTGTTTAGTTTACAGTTTTTTCTGAAATTAACCCGTACATTACTGTCAAAGTATCTTATGAATTTCCAAATTCAATCAATATGATAATTATTTATTTCAGAACTTACTTATTTTACTTATAAAATGGTCCCTTTAGACTGACAAATTATTTCCTAAACATTGTTACATTAATTCATAAGAGACTGGAACTAAGTTTCTTGTTGTTCGAAGAATTAACATATCTCCTTGGTAGAAAGTATCAACTAAAAGAAAATAAAAAATTATACAATAAAGCTGATGATGGTCCCAGGTCCAGTGATAAAAATTTGAAAGAAGTGTTTTGTCCCAGATATTCTCAAGTAAAATCAGTAGATTGTTGTTGTTCATGATTGAAGATTCTACATGATAGTAAAAGAAAAAACAAATTACAACTACATGGCTCCTATAAAGCACAACAAAATTTGAAAGACGTTAGTTGCTAAAATTTAGTAAAATAATAAGTTACACAAATTAACAGTAAAATACCTTATGTTTCCTCCCTTTTGGAGCAACCTTTGACTTGGACACATCAGACTTCTTTGTTGCATTTCTTTTGTTCACAGCTTGCTTTGGAAGATCATGATCCCTTTCTGATGCATTGTCTCCTTTGTCCTCATTTGCAGATTCTTTTACAGGATTCGATGTTGACTCTACATGGGAGTCATCATAACGTCCATTCTGTTCCTCAATCTCACCATTATCCTCTGTAACATCTGCTCTTATTGTTTCTTCTTCTTGAATATGGGTTGTCTCACCATTAGCCTCTGTAACATCAGCTCTTATTGTTTCTTCTTCTTGGGTTCTACCCTTCCGTCTCTTGCCTCCCTTGTTCCTACGAGAACCCTTTGTGTTGTTGTACTCCATGTAACCCGTCTCATCAACATCGACCTCCACCTGAATTTTCTTTTCAGGAGCCTTAGTCTGATGCCTTGCATCAACCTTCTTCCTAGTCTTATGTCCAGACACCATTGCTTCAAGTAGACTTGCTTCATCATCATCTGATTCCAACTCAGCATTGAATAGCCTTGATACACTGCCATTATCAATATCGACAATCCCACCTTCCTCGTTAGATTCAGCATTTTCCTCATTGCTCTCCAGCCCATGAATTCCAACACTATCCTCAAATTCGTTTCGTAAATCATTTACCCCATCATCTGCTGACAAATAACCCTCATCTTCTTTTTCCTCATTCTTCCTTTCATTCCCTTCTGTCACTTCAAATTCTGTGTCTTCCTCGCCAAAAGCTTCCCTCAATTCTGCCACCTTCTCCTTGTGCTTCTTAGACCGCTCATGGTTCTTCCACTGCTTATCACTCTTGAATTTTTTTCCACACGCTACACAATACAATTCCTTTTTCTTCGCATCCTCCTCTACTGCATCCTCACTCTCTTCACTCTCCAGCTCCTTGACCTTCGTCCACTCAGGCTCCTCAAAATTCCTTGCCTTCTCCACCTTCTGTCTCTCCAATTCTTTCTTTCTCCATCTTTCCTCCTCTCTCTTTCTCTCCATCTCTTCATTCCTTTTTGCCTGCATATCGATGACCCTCTTATCCCTCTTCCTCACGAACTCCGCCAATCCCCTTACTGTCTCATTGTACTCCCTCTTTGCCTTTTTCCTCAACTTCTTGTTCTCTTCCTCCATTACTCTTCTTGACTTCCTGTTTGGTCCTGCCATCACATCATACTGATCTACCCAACAAAAATCCATAGATGTTGCAAATCCTAACCAATAGTTATAAAATGCAGTCACCTGCATAAAAAACAGAAATTAAAAGATTAACTCCAACAGACATCTTCAAATGGAAGTTAAAACCCCTGGCTATGTGAGCTCCGTCATCGTAAATTGATAAAGAAATAAGGAATTTCAGTCATCAATAAAAGCTTCAAACGACAATACTGAAGTTTTCATTTTTCAGTATCATTCAATTATCTTATGCAGAAGAAAATAATTAAAATACTACAAAAAGAGAATTGAGAAATGCCATGACCTCAAAAACTAATAGAACATGAACAGATTGTCAGTTAAGTTAAAATTCCTTGAATCTTCCAAATTCAACTTGATCTCCAAAATTTGATTTAAATATCAATCAATAAGATTTGAAATAAGTTCAACAGTCCAAAAGTTACTAAATAAGCAGCTGGAGCTGTTTCACCCTCCACCAACCTGAACTTATCATGGCACCCTTATTGATTTACTACATTCCCTTATACTGCCTCTACATTAATTTCAACCTGAAACAGGTGTATATACACCCCACCTAAAAAGAAAAAAAGGAAAAATAAAACCACTTTGTTTTGGGCAGATTCATTCTGTGCCACTTTGTTTTCGAGTATAAATTAAAACATATAGAAATTTGTGTAGCTTAAAGAACAAATCTTGTTTCAGTGATGTGCTCGCAAGCTGCTTGGTTACATTGTTTGTTGTAAATGGAAGCAGTCTTCTTTCCCAATGATCGTGGTTATAAATGAAAGTATCTTCTTTCCAACTTTGCATTGTTCATTTTTCTCAAAACTAGGCCAACTACAGACTGACAGCTTTATTTTTCCTCTTCTTTATTCGACATATTTATCTACTCGTGTGTAGGGTGTACCATGCTTCAAATGTAAGATTCATATAAATAATCAAGACATACAAATAATAAAAAATCTCCTATGAAAAACAAAATTAATAAGTACTAAAATGCAGAATCTTAGCTACACAAGAATTGCTGCATACGGGTAGTTATGAAATGTAATGATATTCACAGGCAGAGACAAAGCTTGAAGTATTATTGAAATCACCGATTACAAGTAAGATCGGATAAATTTATCATTTATGAACACGCAACTCCACATACCATACAGCCTAGTATCTATAATGTCGCAAAATTTTAGAATATTTATCAACGTAAATGTGTACGACATACAAAATTAAAGGAGGGGAGCTTGAAAAATCATACCTGGGCATAGGGACTCTCCAAATTGCCGATGACGGGCGCTTCCTTGGGCATTGGCAACCCTAACTTTTTCGCGAAATTGAATTCAGCAGCATAAATTTTCTCAAATATTTCCCCGTATACCTTATAGAACCCCCTCCCGGAATCTGAATACCCGGAGTAAACCGAGTTTGAGAAGAAAGAGAATAAATCAGGGACAGGGCCCGAGGATTTGGATGAATTGTTAGAAGAAAAAAGGATTTCTGAACGATGGGAGTCGTACCACACGCGCTCTCTCGGGTCGGAGAGGACCTCGTACGCGTTGACGAGCTCTTGGAAGGCAGCTGTGGCTTCGACTTCAGGGACGCCGGACTGGACTAGCTTATCCGGATGGCGCTGGAGAGCCAGCTTCTTGTAAGCCGACCGAATTTCGTCGGGTGTGCAGTCACGGCTCAAGCCGAGCACCTCGTACAGGCATCGTTTTTCCGACGATGCCATTGTTGAATTTTCCAGGTAGTTTTGATTATTTGATTTCTAAATTAGGTTTGAAAGGGAAAGGAGAGGAATTATAAGGGTTTATAACTTTTGGAAGTTAATTGTCCCACTAATTAATGAATTCAGACAGACATTTTCCTTATTTTTAATCACAATTTATTCTTCAACCTATTATTTTAAAATATATTATTTAAAAATAATGCGACACAAACAAACCCTATATGTTCTTATTTTAAAATTAAAAAATAAAACATATTTTCATTCACGTCAGACTTCAATATTATCTTTATTAAATTCATTTATTAAACACCATAAATCGATACAAATTTTATATATTCATCACACTCTAAATCCATGCATAATACAATTAAAAAAAAAAACTATATTCAACCCTATTTCTCATTAACATTCCGTAACAAGGATAATTGGTTGAACATTAGAAAACATTACATAGAGTAGTTCGTATCTTCCTTTTTTTATGAACTGGTAATGATGAGTAATGAAGGACTAAAGAAAATTTTCTACTCAGATACATCTTTTATAGCAACGAAGCAACGAGTTCTCCGATATGGTTCGTCAGTTATAGATTTGGATAAGTATTTTTTTAGCATTGTTATTACATAGAAAATACCAAATTTACCAACTGAGCAGATAATTTTAATTATCAGGTGCACGTTTAGTCCAAGAGATCGAATAGAACACACAATTTTAAATAAAAAATAATAAGTTATATTTTTTCCAAAGCATTCTCTAATCCCTTGAAATTAGTTTTCAATCCTTTCGAGTTCTACTTACCAAAGCCTGTAATGGTATATGCTGAAAATTTGTGTTAGCAGAAATATCTTTACCAAAATGCCAAGACATCATTAATCAAATTATGTTCAGAGATTTTTTTATAAATAATAAAAACTTAAAATTGGCAAGGAAAGCAAGTTTCGAGAGTCAGCGTGTTGAACTAAGCTTGAAAAGTTGCTTAAAAATAAATAAGTTTCAAAATTTATGACGTGAAAGTGTTTTTAAATAATTATTAAAAAATGCAGAAAAATGGAAACTAGAAAAATTGGGGAAACGGTTCCTAATTTTTCAATTTTTACAGACTTTATCCTAAAATTTATTTTGTGTCAATGAATATCTCTAACCATTCATAGATGTGCAGTTGTAGTCCATTTGGACAGAATCGTCAACTTTTTCGTTAGTTGACAAAAAAAATAAATAAATAAAATTTGAACGACCAAGTTAAGAAAGGCAAAATGGTACTTTGGATTTTTCTCATATTAAATAAATTATTTAATTAAATTAAAAAATACTAAAAATTAAATATAAATAATATATAAACCCCTTCCCCCAACACCTCCTTATGCCCACGTCACCCACCAATCAAAACCTCTATTCTGCTGCTTCATTTTTCTCCTCTGGCGAGATACTCCCAGCCAATCACCCACGCCCCACCACCTTCAACCACGTCGTCACTCGTGTCATCACCTCATTACCAGTGCAGGCACCCTCTGTTGGACGTAGTGGGTCAATTGGATCAACTTTGACCACAATTTTAAGTGGGACCCGATGTTCGATATATCGAAATTAATGCTCAATTAAATTCTACGTTCCGAGCAGATGAGTGTAGAATATTTAATCGTGAAAAACCACTTCAATATGAATGAGAAATTATGGTTGAAAGTTGAACAATAAATAAGAGGAATAAATGGGAAAGAATTGGAAAAATGTTCCAATCCCACATAGGTTGTAAACACAACCTTGAACCATTTAATAAACTTCAAGTTTGGATATGGGTTTGGGCCCCAAGGGATACCAATAATCTTTGAAAGTAGAGAGTCTTAGACAATGTCTAGACTAATCCAAAGGCTATGCGCGCCGCCATCCGTTCGACCTACCGGGCGGGTCGGGGTGTGGGCCTGTGTTAATATTAATTTAATTTTTATTATTATTTTTTTTTTAAATTCAATTAATTCCCTCCATTTGATAGTTTATTAACTTACCCATCAGTTTGCTAAAACTGTGCGTTAAGTGGGCGTGAGTGATGGATGGAAACTGCTCAACCGTCAACTCTCTCCTCTATTTGAATGGTTCTCAGGCTTTCAATTTTAAAATATACACAGAAACATCACGAAATCATTCTGTATACATACTCTTCTTTTCTGCAATAGTCTATAGAGAGTACTTCCGTTCTGGTTCGTTTTCTTGCAGTCGAAGTGCTGCTTCTGCAAGTATTTGATCGTTGTATTTTGGGAGACGCTTTACCACATACCGTAAGCACCGTGTGACGGGGTAAAAACGTCTTAAGGAAAGAGAGCCTAGTTCTCGCCTCGATCATCCTCATTCCGAATTCTGGACTTCTTTATGCTTCTGTTTTTATTCTGTGCAATTCATTTTCTGGAAATAATATCCTGTTTTTACTGTTTTGCAATTGTTCATCTGTTTTAGCAAGTCATTTATGGAAAATCTGTTTTGTACAACAAAACGAGAACAAACAATCTTAAGACGTTTTTTAATAAATTATTTTCCAAAATTGTACTTGCTTATTTCTAACTTTTGCAGACTCTTATGCGAAATTACTATTCTGTAGAATTTTAATTTGTAAATTCTGACTGGTTGATCTTCTGTTTTAAAAACAGAAATGACTAACACTGTTGGGATCAATGCAATTCCCCCTATTGTAGCTGTGACGCCAACTATGGTTACTGTAACGCCGACAATGTCCGGTCCTTCTGGTTCAAATCATGTTCCTCGAGAAGAGAAACCTGAAAAATTTAATGGGGTCGATTTTAAGAGATGGCAGCAGAAAATGTTGTTCTATCTCAACACTTTGAACCTGGCAAAGTTTCTCACGGAGGATCCTCCTACTGTTCAACAAGGAGAAAATAATCGAGCTTCGATTATTGCCTTGGACGCATGGAAACATTCCGATTTCTTATGCAAAAATGATGTACTGAATGGACTGAATGATTCGCTATATGATGTATTTTGCATAATCAAAACTGCCAAAGAACTATAAGAATCTTTAGAGAAAAAAATATAAAATTGAAGATCCTGGATCTAAAAAATTTCTTGTCGAAAAATTTTTAGAATACAAAATGATTGACTCTAAATCTGTTATTTCCCAAGTTCAAGATTTGCAGGTACTCCTCCATGATTTACATGCTGAAAAAATGACTGTAAGTGAGTCATTCCAAGTAGCAACGGTAATTGAAAAACTCCCGCCTTCATGGAGAGATTTCAAAAATTACCTCAAACACAAACGTAAGAAAATGAACATGGCGGAGTTGATTATGCGTTTGAGGATCGAAGAAGCTACTAAGAAATCTGAAAGGAGGAACGGGGGACCAAGCATGGAAGCTAAGGCAAACATGGTTGAATCAAGTTCAAAGAAGAACATGAAAAGGAAGCACTCAAACTTTGCTCCGAAGAAAAAAGAAAACAACCAGAAGAACAAGAAGTTCAAAGGGGACTGCTTCGACTGTGGCAAACCTGGACATCGTGCAATTGACTGTTGCAAGCCTAAAAAGCAAAATGACCGTGCACATGTTGTTGAAACTGAAAATCTGTCTAAAGGGGTTCAAGAAATGCACCTATCTGCTGTAATATCTGAATGTAATAGTGTTGGGAATCCTAGGGAATGGTGGGTGGACACTGGTGCCACTCGCCACATTTGTGCTGAAAAGAATGTGTTTTCTGATTACAAAACTATCAATGGAGAACAACTGTTCATGAGAAACTCCTCAAGTTCAAAGGTTGAAAGACAAGGAAAGGTGACCTTGAAGATGACATCTGGCAAGGAACTCGTCCTCAACAATGTGCTGCATGTGCCGGACATCCAGAAAAATCTTATTTCTGGTTCTCTTCTTAGCAAGAATGGGTTTAAGTTAGTATTTGTATCTGACAAATTTGTACTAACTAAAAATAGGATGTACGTTGGAAAAGGTTACATGACCGATGGGATGTTCAAGATGAACGTCCTTACTGTTGTACCTAAATTGAACAAGATTAATGAAGCTTCTACTTCTGCGTATATTGTTGATTCTTCTTATTTATGACATAAAAGATTAGAATATGCAAACTTTAAATCTGTGCGCAAATTAATGAAATTAAATTTGCTACCTTTTCTAAGTTTCGATCATAATCACAAATGTGAAACTTGTGTTGAGGCTAAGTTAGCCAAAAGACCATTTCCTTCAGTTGATAGAAATACTTTACCTTTAGAATTAATTCACAGCGATATATGTGATTTGAAATTCGTACAAACTAAAGGTGGGAAAAAGTATTTCATCACTTTCATTGACGATTGCACTCGGTACTGTTATGTTTATCTATTAAAAAGCAAAGATGAGGCTTTGGAAATGTTTAAACATTATAAGAATGAAGTTGAAAATCAACTTAGTAAAACAATAAAAATTGTTCGAAGTGATAGAGGTGGAGAATATGGAGCGCCGTTTGAAGAATTTTGTTCTCAACAAGGCATCATTCATCAAACAATGGCTCCTTACTTACCTCAATCTAATGATATTGCGGAACGAAAGAGTCGTACGCTTAAAGAAATGATGAATGCTATGTTGATTAGTTCTGGCCTACCACATAATTTGTAGGGGAAGGCTAACCTTTCGGCAAATCACATTCTTAACAAAATACCACACAAAGTAAAGGATGAAACACCTTACGAATTATGGAAATGTCATAAACCTTCATCTAAATACTTGAAAGTGTGGGAGTGTTTGGCAAAGGTAGAAGTGCCAAAACCTAAACAAACAAAAATAGGACCAAAAATTGTAGATTGCATATTTATTGGATATGTTCATAACAGTAGTGCATATCGCTTTCTTGTGCATAAATTCGAGATTACGGATATACATGAAGATACAATAATTAAATCAAGGAATGCAAGCTTCTTCGAAGATGTCTTTCCTCATAAAGACAAAAGTGATGTAAGTTCAACAAAATGAACTTACGATACTGCAAATGATGATGAAAATGAAGAAGAACTCAGACGCAGTAAAAGGGATAGGAAGTCTACGTCCTTCGGTTCATAATTTATAACGTACATGATCGAAAATGAACCAAAGACATTCAGTGAAACAATGTCAACACCAGAGGCTCCTTTTTGGAAAGAAGCTATCAATAGTGAAATTGAATCGATAATGCAAAATCATACTTGGGAGTTGGTTGATCTCCCACCTGGAAATAAACCTCTAGGTTGCAAGTGGATTTTCAAGAAAAAGTTAAAATCGGATGGATCTATTGATAAATACAAAGCTCGTTTGGTAGCAAAAGGATATAGACAAAATGAAGGTCTTGATTTCTTTGATACTTACTCACCAGTAACGAGGATTACTTCGATAAGAATCCTTATTGCAATTGCTGCGATACATAATCTCGAAATTCATCAAATGGATGTTAAAACAGTTTTTTTAAATGGTGAGTTGGAAAAAGAAATATACATAGAGCAACCTGAAGGATTTGTTGCTCATGGACAAGAGAAAAATGTTTGCAGACTCGTTAAATCTTTATATGGATTAAAACAGGTGCCAAAGCAGTAGCACCAAAAGTTTGACAAAACAATGCTGTCAAATGATTTTAATATTAACGAGTGTGATAAATGTGTGTATAATAAAAGTACACTGACAGCATATGTCTTAGTATGTTTATATGTGGATGATATGCTAATTCTGGGTAGCAATTATGATATCATTGTCTCCACTAAGAAAATGATAACAAAACATTTTGACATGAAGGACATGGGTGTAGCAGATGTAATTCTTGGAATTAAAATTTCTAAAACACCAGATGGCCTCGTTCTTTCACAATCTCATTATGTTGAGTCTGTGTTAAAGAGATTTGGAGTCTTTGATGAAAGTCCAGTCAAAACTCCAGTAGACACGAGTCTACACTTAGCAAAAAATAGAAGTGAATCTGTACATCAATTAAGATATTCTCAGGTTATTGGAAGTCTGATGTATTTAATGAACTGCACACGTCCTGACATTGCGTTCGCAGTTAATAAATTGAGTAGGTTCACATGTAATCCAAGCAATGATCACTGGAAGGCATTGAATAGGGTACTTCGATACTTAAAACATACCTTAAAATTTGGATTACATTATATGAGATATCCAGCAGTATTAGAAGGATATTGTGATGCAAATTGGATATCTGATATGAAAGATTCCAAATCCACAAGTGGTTATATATTTACACTTGGTGGTGCGACAGTGTCTTGGAAATTCTCAAAGCAAACTTGCATAGCTCGATCAACAATGGAATCGGAGTTTATTGCATTAGATAAAGCTAGAGAAAAAGCAAAATGGCTCCGTAACTTCTTAGAGGATATCCCGTGTTGGCCTAAGCTGCTGCCTACAATTAGTATTCACTGTGACGATCAGTCTGCTATTGCAAGGGCACAAAATTGCATGTATAATGGTAAGTCTAGACATATACGTCGTAGACACAATATCATAAAGCAGTTGATGTCAAATGGTATTATCTCCATTGATTATGTGAAATCAAATGAGAATCTCGCGGATCCGCTTACAAAAGGTCTACCAAGAGATCGAGTATATTATCTATCAAAGGGAATGGGATTAAAGCCGAACATGCATGAATCTTAATGATGGTAACCCAACCTTGTTGACTGGAGATTCCAAGATCTTGGTTCAATGGGATAACTAAGTTATTAAGACTCAGTTAAGCACTTAACCATCCCTTTATAAAAAGTGCTATCTGCAGAAAGTAAAAGGCTAAGTTGTAACTTTTAATGATTCCTATAGCTTGGATAAATCAAGTGGGGTATAGCAGAATACTCTTAATAGGAGATCACCTATATAAGTATGAAGTGGGGCCGCTCCTATGAGAATTTGAGGCTCAAAAATTCTCTAAAGCACTTATGAATCCCAAGAATTGTTCGAGGCCAAAATGAACACAACTGTGAGAACCTAAGAATTGAATAGAAAGGTTATTGTGTGGATACTGTTGCCTTGGTTTACACCAACGGTTGAACAGTTCAAGACATCAGTTCACTGATTAGCCAAGTAAACTCGATAGGATTTCACTAAGGCAGGTTCAAAGCCAAAAGCTACCTCTCCTGATGCAATAAGTCTTTCGCCTGTACTCTCTGTTCGTGTCTGCATTGCATAGTCATGATAATTTCCATTCATGTGGGGGATTGTTGGAAGTGGTAGGTCAATTGGGTCAACTTTGACCACAATTTTAAGTGGGACCGGATGTTCGATGAATCGAAATTAATGATCAATTAAATTCTACGTTCCGAGCAGATGAGTATAGAATATTTAATTGTGAAAAACCACTTCAATATAAATGAGAAATTATGGTTGAAAGTTGGACAATAAATAAGAGGAATAAATGGGAAAGAATTGGAAAAATGTTCCAATCCCACATAGGTTGCAAACACAACCTTGAACTACTTAATAAACTTCAAGTTTGGATATGGGTTTGGACCCCAAGGGGTACTAATAGTCTTTGAAAGGAGGGAGTCTTAGATAATGTCTACACTAATCCAAAGGCCACATGCGCGCGCGCCGCCGCCGTCGTCCGTCCGACTGATCGGGCGGGTCAGGTCAGGGCGTGGGTGTGGGTGTGGGCCTGGGTTAATATTAATTTAAAATTTATTATTATTATTATTATTATTATTATTATTATTTTAAATTCAATTAATTCTCTCCCTTTGATAGTTTATTAACCGACCCATTAGTCTGCTAAAACTGTGCGTTAAGTGGGCGTGAGTGGTGGATGGAAACTACTCAACCGTCAACTCTCTTCTCTATTTGAATGGTCCTCAGGCTTTCAATTTTAAAATATACACAGAAACATCACAAAATCATTCTGCATACATACTCTTCTTTTCTGCAATAGTTTAAAGAGAGTACTTCCGTTCTGATTCGTTGTCTTGCAGTCGAAGTGCTGCTTCTGCAAGTATTTGATCGTTGTATTTTGGGAGACGCTTTACCACATACCGTAAGCACCGTGTGACGGGATAAAAACGTCTTAAGGACAGAGAGCCTAGTTCTCGCCTCGATCATCCTCATTCCGAATTCTAGACTTCTTTATGCTTCTGTTTTTATTCTCTGCAATTCATTTTCTGGAAATAATATTCTGTTTTTACTATTTTGCAATTATTCATCTGTTTTAGCAAGTCATTTATGAAAAATCTATTTTGTACAACAAAACGAGAACAAACACCCTTCACAGAAAAAATAAAAAATGCCCACAGCAAATTAAATAACCCTTGAATTTCAATCAAGAGTCCAGGCCAAGAGCTCTAATTGAGAGTTCCGATCAACCCACTCTCTCACTCATCGAAACTAGGACACCGAATGCCACAGTCATCGTAACGGAATTTCTCAACAGCAAGAATCGAAACAAAAAATGCCCCCAAAACACAAAAAATGTCGAAAATCAACAAACCCCACACATAAATTGATTCAATTGTGATGTAGGAGGATCCGAGTCGAGTGATGCTAATTTGTCTGATAGCACGATAATGGCGCTGAGATACCATGGGATGGCGGATCGGTGCAAAGATGGAAAGTGAATCACCATTATTTCCTTAATTGGGAGAATATGACGCGTCTTTGGTAATTTGGCCATAACTTTGGCTAAGATTATCGAAATCGCTATTATGACCCCAATTCGGAAAGCTCTCTTCGGCGCGCACGTCGTGGCCACCCAGCTATGCTCGGTGGACGTCAATTTCAAGCCCAAAATCTACTGTTTTCCTTTCCAAAATTCAATTTTAAGTTATTTTTTAGTATTTATGGTAATATTTCGTTTCCTTTTTTCCACATGTTAGAAAACTCGAATTGAGCCAATTTTTTGGCAACTTACTTCTTTTACTTAATATTTTATTTTGGTATAATTTTGGAATTTTGCCATTTTTGATAATTTTTTCATAATTTCGTATTTCGCAGCTATTTAACCTGACTTGTGGGTTAGTTTTCATCATTCTGCATTATTAATAATATTGGGTTGAATTCAGAGTATTTTCTCTGATTTTTTGGGCGTTTTCTGTCGTTCTTTTCTTGCAAATCATCTGCTACAACAAGTCAATAGGATAATCACTATCCTACCCGGCGTCAAATTTCCTTTGATTGAAAGCAAATCCCAATAATGGTATGGAAGATACTTCATAAAAATATCGAACCCAACACTACCGCTCAATTTCACAGAGACAAGTTGCGGAGTTAACCCAACGTTTGGCGGAGCAGGAGTTCGGTAATCATGATGTAAAAGGTCACGATTCCGATACCAGTTTCGAAAACCTGTATCACCATCGTGCTCGAGTTTGGGAGCATCGTGGATGAGAGGATCGTCATGTGGATCTCGGTTTCAGAGTGGATCTGCCCGAGTTTCCTGGTACGTTGTAGGCTGAATGATTTATTGATTGGTTGAATGAAGTGGAGTGGATTTTTGAATATAAGGAGGTTCCAGATCGTGTCAAAGTGAAACTGGTCGCCATCAAACTCAAAGGTAGGGCATCTGCATGGTGGGAACAGTTGAAGCGTTCACGGGAGCGACAGGGGAAATCCAAATTACTAACTGGGAGAAGATGAAGAAGAAGATGAAAGGGCACTTCCTCCCCTTTGGCTATACTCAAACCTTGTTTCAGAGGCTTCATTCACTAAGGCAAAGTGCAAGATTAGTAAATGATTATACTAAAGAATTCTATCAGTTGGTGGCTCAAAATGATTTATCTGAGACGGAGGAGCAGATGGTAGTATGGTATTTGAGGGGATTAAGGCAGCCCCTGCAGGATGTTCTCAGCCTTCATTCATTGTGGACAGTTTCTGAGGCATATCAGTGAGCACTTGCAGTAGAGAAACAGCAAAGTAGGAGGCTAGTGGTCAGAGGTGAAGGAAGTCAGCCAGTTCACCCTCGAGAATCTCGTCCTGCTTATCAGCCACAGCGGGATAGATCCAGCTCAAGTATTAAGTGCTTTAGGTGTGGTGAACAGGGGCATAGGGCGACTGATTGTAGGAAACCTGCTGGTTAGAAGAATAAAAATCTTCTGATTGAGGAGGATATGATAGAGGAGTTTGAGGAAGTTGGGGAACCCGTGTATGATGAGGGTGAAGATGAGGACGTGCTATATGGAGATAGTCAGGAGACCCTGCTCGTTCGAAAGAGCCTGCTGACTCCCAAGGGCGACTCAGGGGATGATTGGTTGAGGACCAACGTTTTCCACACAACCTGCACAGTTGCTGATAAAGTCTGTAAGCTGATAATTGATAGCGGCAGTTGTGAGAATATAGTGTCTGAGGAGGCTATCGATAAATTGCAACTGAAGATGGATCGTCATCCCAAACCATACAAGTTGTCTTGGCTGAATAAAAGCAGTGAGGTAACGGTAGAAAAAATGATGCTTAGTGTCTTTCTCGATTGGAAAAAAATATTCTGATAATGCTTGGTGTGATGTGGTATCAATGGACGCGTCTCATATTTTGTTGGGACGACCTTGGCAGTATGATCGCAGTGTTATCCATGATGGGCGGAAGAATACTTATTCTCTTAATATCAAAGGGAAGAGAATTGTTTTGGTGCCTTGCAGGGAAGGAAACATCTCTGCCCCGGTAGTTAAAAACCCCAATCTACTTTCGATGTCCAGGTTCTTGGTTGAGGTAGGACGTGAAAAAATAATTTATGCATTAATGCCTCGTGAAAATAATACAGCGAATGTGGATTTAGAATTTCCAGCAGAAGTACAGCAACTACTGATAGAGTTTTCTGACTTGATGCCGGAGGATCTTCCTCCAGGACTACCACCTAAGAGGGACATTCAACATCAGATCGACATCGTTTCGGGGTCGAGTCTACCAAACCGACCAGCATATAGCCTCAGTCCCAAGGAAGCTGAAGAGTTGTAGCGACATGTGGTAGAATTATTGGAAAGGGGCTACATTCGTGAGAGTATGAGTCCTTGTGCAGTTCCTGCTCTCCTAGTGCCAAAGAAAGATGGGTCATGGCGTATGTGTGTTGACAGCAGGGCAATTAACAGGATTACAGTGAAGTACAGGTTTCCAATTCCCCGTCTGGATGACATGTTGGATCAATTGTCCGGTTCTAAGGTCTTCTCAAAAATTGACCTTAAAAGTGGATACTACCAGATTAGAATCAGACCTGGAGATGAGTGGAAGACCGCGTTCAAGACACAGCATGGGTTGTACGAGTGGATGGTCATGCCCTTTGGACTATCCAACGCACCCAGCACTTTTATGAGGTTTATGCATCAGGTTTTACGGCCTTTCATGGGAAAGTTTGTGGTAGTTTATTTTGATGACATACTTATTTATAGTCTGACATGAGAGTCACATTTTAATCATCTTTGTGCTGTCTTTGATGTAATGAGGACGGGGCGCTTATTCATTAATCAGAATAAGTGTTCTTTCTTCACAACTGCTGTAACTTTTTTGGGTTTTGTTGTGTCTACTGATGGTGTTCATGCAGATCAATCCAAAATTGAGGCAGTTTTGAATTGGCTGAAACCAAAAACTTTGCACGATGTCAGGAGTTTCCATGGATTGGCATCCTTCTATCGTCGATTCATTAGAAACTTTAGTACCTTGATTGCTCCTATCACAGAGTGCCTTAAAGGGCGTGATTTTCAGTGGACTGAGGAGGCAGAGGCTAGCTTTCAGTTGGCTAAGCAGAAGATGACGGAGGCCCCGGTCTTGGCACTTTAGAATTTTGAAAAGGTGTTCGAGGTAAACTGTGATGCGTCTGGAGTTGGCATTGGTGGTGTTCTGAGTCAGGAGGGACGTCCAGTAGCCTTTTTTAGTGAGAAGCTATCGGGATCGAAGAGAAATTATTCCACTTATGACCTGGAGTTCTATGCCATAGTTCAGACTCTGAAGCATTGGCGCCATTACCTGGTACAGAGGGAGTTCATCCTTATTACTGATCATGAGGCTTTGAAGTACATCAATGGTCAGCACAAGCTGAGCAGGCAACATGCAAAGTGGGTGGCATACTTGCAGGAGTTTACTTTCACACTCAGGCATCAAGCAGGGAGTTTGAATCGAGTAGCAGATGCATTGAGTCGTCGCACATTACTCCTCACCACCATGAGCACCAAGATTGTCGAATTTGAGGCATTTCTTGATATGTATGCTGCGGATCCTTCATTTGGGAAGATAATTCGGGAGGTAACTGATAATCACCGACATGGTTTTATTTTACATAATGGTTACCTGTTTCGTGGATTGCAGTTATGCATTCCAGATTATTCACTAAGGCAGCAGATTATTAGTAAACTTCATAACGAAGGACATTTTGGGCGAGATAAGACATTGGCATTGGTCTCTTATGATTATTACTGGCCCAAGTTGAGCAGTGATGTGGCGCATTATGTGGAGCGGTGTTAAGTATGTCAGCAGTCTAAAGGGGCTCTTACTAATGCTGGATTGTACACACCATTACCCATACCTGAAGCTCCTTGGTTTGATGTCAGTATGGATTTTGTCTTGGGCTTACCTCGTACACAGTGGGCGATGGATTCCATTCTTGTTGTGGTTGACAGATTTTCAAAGATGGCTCATTTTGTAGCTTGCCGGGAGACAATGGATGCTACTCGGATTGCTCATCTTTATTTCAGAGAGATTGTGCGTTTACATGGTGTTCCACAGTCAATTACTTCTGATCGTGACACTAAGTTTATGAGTCATTTCTGGAGGAGTTTGTGGGAGAAACTTGGAACGAAATTGAATTTTAGCAGCGCATACCATCCCCAAAACAGATGGTCAGATTGAGGTGGTGAATCGGAGTTTGGAAAATCTTTTGAGAAGTTTAGCCGGGACTAAACTGAAGCAGTGGGATTTGGCATTACCTCAAGCAGAGTTTGCTTATAACCGGTCGAGGAATAGAACCACCAGACTGAGTCCTTTTGAAATTGTCTATGGTCGAAATCCATCCGGAGTACTTGATTTGGCTCCAATTCCACGTGTGGGTCGCTTCAATAACAAAGCTGATGAGATGGCTAAACATCTTCGAAGTATCCATGAGCAGGTGAAGCTGTCCATACAGGATAGTAATATTAAGTACAAAGTTCAGGCAGATAGTCATCGACGCCAGGTGTTGTTTGATGTTGATGATTTTGTTTGGGCAGTATTAACTCATGATCGTTTTCCAGCTGGGGAATACAATAAGCTAAATGAGCGAAAGATTGGACCTTGTGAAGTGCTGCAGAGGATCAATGATAATGCTTACAGATTGCGCCTCCCGAGCCATTTGAAGACCTCTGACGTCTTCAATGTAAAACACCTAAGCCCTTGTTTTATGGAGTCCGATGAAATTACTGTGAACTCGAGGGCGAGTTCTTTCCAACCCGGGGCAACTGATGCAGGAGGATCCGAGTCGGGTGATGCTGATTTGTCAGATAGCATGATGATGGCACTGAGATACCATGAGATGGCGAATCGGCGCAAAGATGGAAAGTAAATCACCATTATTTCCTTAATTGGGAGAATATGACGCGTCTTTGGTAATTTGGCCATAACTTTGGCTACGGTTATCAGAATCGCTATTATGACCCCAATTCGGAAAGCTCTCTTCGACGCGTACGTCGTGGCCACCCAGCTTTGCTCAGTGAATGTCAATTTCGAGCCCAAAATCTACTTTTTTCCTTTCCAAAATTCAATTTTAAGTTATTTTTTACTATTTATGGTAATATTTCGTTTCCTTTTTTCCACATATTAGAAAACTCGAATTAAGCCAAATTTTTTGCAACTTACTTCTTTTACTTAATATTTTATTTTGGTATAATTTTGGGGTTTTGCCATTTCTGGTAATTTTTCCATAATTTCGTATTTCGCAGCTATTTAACCCGGCTTGTGGGTTAGTTTTTATCATTCTGCATTATTAATAATATTGAGTTGAATTTAGAGTATTTTCTCTGATTTTTTGGGCATTTTCTGTCATTCTTTTCTTGCAAATCATCTGCTACAACAAGCCAATAGGATAATCACTATCCTACCCGGCGTCAAATTGCCTTTGATTGAAAGCAAATCCTAATAATGGTATGGAAGAAACTTCATAAAAATATCGAACCCAACACTACCGCTCAATTTCACAGAAATTTTCTCCATCTCCTTCGCCTATTCCCTGCTCAATTTCACGAAAAAACTTGAACCCAGCACCACCGCCCATTTTCCATTTTCTCTACACAACAAAAAGCTTCTGAATTAACTCCCAAATTCATCGAACATGGTTTATTGTTCGAAGACTCTCTTCTAGTTGCCGCTATAATTCTTAAATTCAGCCTCTGTTTTCTAACCTGCTACTGTAATTCTTGAATCCTGTTTTACCATTTTCGAATTCGACAACTATAATTCAAGTCTCTGCTGTGATTTTCAAATTCGACTATTGTAATTTAGTGCAAAAGTTTTTGCTTGGTTTTTGTTAGGATTTGGTGTGTCCGGATAACTCAACCGACGTCGATGGTGGTGGAAGATGATGGTGAAGAAAAAGGATTTGGGGATGGGGATGGGGATGGGAATGGGGTGGAGAAGATGAAAGACCATTGGAGGGCGAGGTGGGGTTGGGGTTCGGAGTGGGGTTTATATATTATTTATATTTAGTTTTTTAATTTAATTAAATATCTTATTTAATATGAGAAAAATGCAAAGTACCATTTTGCCCTTCTTATTTTGATCAAAATTGATCTCTTTTTTTTTTTTTGTCAACTAATGAAAAAATGGATGGTTTCCGTCCAGATGGACTTTAGCTGTATATTTATGAAAGTTTACGAACCTTTTATGGCACAAAAAAGTAAGTTAGAATAAAGTCTACAGAAATTGGAAAGGTTAGGAACCGCAATGCAATTTTTTCGAAAATTTATTTGCAAGGAAGTTGAAGTCTCCATGTACGGATGTTTTTGAAGTTCAAGTGGCCATATTGATCAGGGTTTAACTTTTTATGTTTAGATTTACATTTCTTAATTTTTATTTTAGTTGAAGGAGTATTTTAACTTTTTTATAAGAGTATTTTATATAAGTACAGGAATGATTTCCTAAATATCGGTGCTTATCTTATGTTAAGCACCGGTGACATAGCACGTCATTTAATTGGCGAAATTAACACCGGTCTTAGCTTATGTTTTGCACCGTTGATATGGCACGTCATTTAATTGGCGAATTTCGCCAATTAAATGACGTGCCATATCAACGGTGCAAAACATAAGCTAAGACCGGTGTTTAGGAGATCATTGCTCTCTCTATATATAAATATGTGTGTATGTGTGAAGACAACGAATGTAAATATCGGCTCCCCTTCTATTGTTCTATACAAGAATATTGAAAAACGAATATGATAGCTTTCTAAAATGCCCGCATATGCTCGATACATTTTCGAAACGCCTCGTATATGAGATGCGCGTGATAATGTGGTCAACTCATTTTGTTGACCGTATATTCAGGCTTAAATGTCAAAATGTACACACATTTTTGTTAAAATTTATGTCAAAATTAGTCTAAAAGAGATTAGCCTACTTTTATAACTTTAAAAAAAAATCGAGTAAAAAAAAATTCAAATTAGTCTAAATTACCCAAGCACATGAATTATATATACTACAATTTATAGGTGTTTGATGTTTAGAAAAATAAAAAATCAAAACAATTTTTTCATAGAATTGTAAACTATTTACGCGAAGCTCGAGCCTCCATCTTCTTCGATCTTTCTCTAATTTTACTAGCAAGTGATACTAGTAATGAACAATTTTTTATTGTTGATCGTTCTGAGACGTAGATGATGAGTGCTCTACACTCATGATATTTATGTCACTTAATTCATTATTTTTTCTACTCTTGAGAGTGTTTTAGATCGTTTTAATGTGTGTTTTGATGATATGTTATATGTTGATGAAATTGAAAGAAATAAGCAAACGTTGAAAAAATTGGAGAAGGGGGTCAAATTGTAAGATATTCAAAGTTTGGGAACTAAAATGTAAATAATTAAAAGTTGTGTCGAACCTCGCAATGGAAATTCGAGAGTGCTAGGAGTCAATTGGATGAAGAAAGACATCAAAAGGATCAAATTTATGCCCTGTTTGTGGCTCTTTAATTTCAAAAATTGTAGTATGGATTATGGAATTGTGATTGATGTTGAAATGTGTGGTTAAAAAAAGAAAATTTTTATTTATTTATGTATAATATTATTTTAATGAATAATGTGTGATTGAAAATGAGTGCTGTAGAAAAAAATAATGTGACGGAATGTGAGAAAATAGTTGACAAACAAGGGCTTAGTCAAAGTATGATCACATATCTACTTCCAACCGAAAAAGATATGCTTTGGATTTTCAGTCTTACATTGAGACTCATTTTTGATATAGCAAATGATCAAATTGGAGAATAATATTTGAATCAAAGTTGTAGCCTTTTAAGTTAGATTTCCAATGCATCTTGAATTACCTCAATCCGAATATCGGTAAAAAAAATTATGCTAAAAAAATTGATGGACACATGATCTGTCTTTTAGGTCGAATTGGGTGCCATGGGCGCCACAGCGCCCGTGTGATTGAAAATGAACAATAGAGGTGGCACCGCAATGCCCATATTGGGTGTCGAGGCTCCAGCTATATAGGAAAAGGGTTTTTTTCAAATATTTTTGGACTCTTTTCTTGGCCTAACTCAATCTTAATTCATCCAATAACTTTAATATACTATAAATACCATTCTAAAGGCCTATTTTTTGGAAGAATTGAAGGGGACAAGATTGAAAATTCAACCACACAATTTGAAGGAGGCAAAAATTGAAGATACCAAAGGGAGGCAAAAACAACACCAAGGAAGAAGATTGAAAATCTACCCAAAAGACTAGTTTTTTATATCATTTTCCTTATGTTTGTTTATTATGAATTGTATGAATTTCATGTTCCATATTATGAACTAAATAATTTATCTAGGGTTTGATGTAGCCGAATCGAGATTATGGTTTGATGATTTTATAATTATTTCTTTGATTTTCCCACATATATTTAATTGTGTTATAATTTTAATGCTTTTAATTACTTGATCAATAATCGAATGAATAGATGCTAGTTAATTTCGGCACTTGGGAGAGGAGTATTTAGGTGTGATCATAAGATTGACACAACATAGATTTTATGGGTTTCGAGAGAAAGTATAAAATCTATGAAACTTACTATATAAAAGAATTGCGACTTTTATAAATTCTTGATTTTCAATTCGGAATATAGATATTAGAATTGGAATCTAGGATTAATTTATAGTCAGCACTCGAGAAATGAGAGGGTAATATATTAGGATTATTGCTTTTAAATATGGAAAAATTAACTGGAATCGTTGATTCATAGTTGAGAGTAAGGTGAAATCAATCCATAGGCCTTCTCATATTGATAATTTGCATTCATCAACTTTGTTACAACGAATCACATTACAATAGTTTAAGCAATCATTTAATCATCCGTTCATCTGAATAAAGTATGAAATATACAATTATAATATTTAGTAAAAATTAAATTACAATCATCGTGGGTTAGACACTCTTACTTCAATATTATATTACCAGACTTGCCACCGTACACTTGCGGTACTTTCGCGTTGTGGAAAACACGTGACAAGTTTTTGGCGCCGTTGCCGGGGACTGCATAATTTAATTTTTGCTGATATTATTACCAAGTAATTTCTATTTTAATTTAGATTTATTTTCTTTTAATTATTTGCGACACCTGTTTCAAGCTTATGCGAAGATGAATGAGCATTGGACTACTACCCATTGATCCTGAACCAGAACAATCCTTTAGATTTCTAAGGAGTATTCAGAGACACAACCGTGAAGCAATGGCAAAGAAAGATCTACCAATAGCAAATCAGAATGGCTGACAACGGGCTATAAGGGACTACACTAGACCAGTTGTCAACGAAAATTACTCCGGTATTGCACACCCAACTATCGCTGCAAACAACTTTGAACTAAAGCCAGAGCTTATACACGTGGTACAACAGAATCAGTTTGGGGGAACTCCAACAAAAGACCCAAATGCTCATCTGGGTTCCTTTATGGAGATCTGTGATACTGTTTTATTCTTTATTAAACTTGCAATCGGCACAATCATTGCACGTCGTCCTCATTAATTCATCCCAATCTACTTTGTGTGATACAACATTTTTTCACCAAAACTCTTAAACGATACTTCAAGTAATTTTGTATTTCAAAATGTATGCAAAAATACTTTAAGGATATGTTTGTTACACTTGACTATAGATAATATTTTTTCTGCATATATTTCTTCTTTAATCTTGTTCAATAGAGTAAAATATGACGAAAATATTTCCACACTCATAAAAAGGTCAAAAAATAAAATAAAAAGTATCGATATCAAAACTAACAAAACAAAAATTCACTACAAAGGGTCTTTTGTAAAATCCTCAATTTTAAGCTTAGGCAAGCGCTAAAGAACTTGACCCTTGTTGGATCCCTATTATCTTCAAATTACATCTCTCTTTTCTTTTTTCTCTTTTCAATCACATATTCTTCAATAAAATATTATTATATGTAAATTCAAATTTTTTATTTTTATTTTTTTATCGCACATTTTTCATTAATATACCATTTTAAAATATATTCTAATCTAAAAACGGGGCTCAATTAGAAGGTTAAAATGTGCACATCCCGTGGCATTTAAAACGAAATTACAAGTCTTCTGGGGGCGAAGCGGAAAACTTTTAACGAATTCAAACGACATCGTACCACCGAAGAAATACTACGTCCCATAACTGCACCAACTCCGAGGAGCTGTTGAAAACCCTAAGCTGAATTTGCAGATCCACGAAACAAGAAATTTCACTTCAGTCGGTAGAGATCAATTAGATCGAAATGGCGATGGCTGCTTTGAGGCGCGAGGGAAGGCGTTTCGCTGCTCCTATCATCTCCCCACAACCTCTCAACCCCTTCCGTTCCTCAATCTCCTCTGCTGAGTACGATTCGACGCTTCTCTCTCTCGCTTGCTCTCTCTTCATATATATATATATATATATATATATATATATATAATTTGCGTGGTTTATTTGATTTTTGTTTTGGTTTTATTTCTCATTTTTGTTATCTAACTGATTCATTTTTATTCAAAAGCCATGACTTTGCGGTTCTTATAGGGATGATTCACTCAATTCCGTCCAATATTTAGGAAGAATTATAAATCACCAAATAATAGATAGGAATACCTCAGATAGGGCCATCAAACGAGTCGTTCCTAGTTTCATTGCTCACTAAAACGAGGTGAAGAGTTGGGTGAGTTACAGGTTATATAATTTTTATTCAAGAAAAAGGGGTTATCTGTTGTACTGAAAGCTCTCCTGCCTTTAGATGAGATAACCCTCAGGCGTTTTGCTTACTCTGTTGAAATGTGGGCTATTCAGTGCTTTTTTATGGTCTGAGAGCTTGGTACAACATATGCAGCATAATGTATGACATTTCATATGCAATTTTATCTTCCTCGAGTTTCTGTGTTTTTTTTAATACTTAAAAATGTACTGTGGAGCATTTGACCTATCAGGAATTGTGTTGTATAGCTATTTGATTATAGGTACTAAATCTAAAATTACTATTCCATCCATCCACAAATGCCTGCTAGTATGATGAGAGGCATATTTGATATTGTCCCTTGTATTTTGTGAGGGATTTGCAAAGATTTGACAACTTATGTGAATGCAATTTGTATCAAAATGAGGTTTATTCTCTCGACGTCTCTTGATATGCCGTATATTTTCTTAATCAAAATTTTATTTGATGAAAGCTTGTCCATTTTCTTTTGAATCATCAAGAGTTGGTATTATGGGAAAATTATCTCAAAGCTGTTTTTCTATTTCGACAATACATGCTCCTGGGAAGGAGTAATACTATATTATTTTACTTATTTCGTTATCCCAAATATTTCTTCTTGCAATCATAAAAGAAGATTTAATTGTAAATATTGTTATATGTTCATTATTTTAGCTTTGAGAAGATGATTAACTATCGGGAATGCTGTTTGTCGTTGTTATTCTTAGATATCGTATGAAAAATTCAGATGACCTCAGATAAGGTTGAGGTAAAATGGGGTGCTGTGCAAGAAAGAAAGTGAAATCTATATTTCTTTTCGAGAATTGCATGCAGAAAGGTTAACAAATTTCTCTTCACATGAATGATATACTATTTAGCATATTTCACTTAGGGAAAGTACCAGACTCAATAAGTAACACATATCCAAACCTAAGCTGCATTAAGGTCATCCTTATTGTTATTGAACTTTTATATCTTACAAACCTACTGTTATTTTCAGTTAATTAGTTCCACCACTGTTTTAAAAGCTGGAAATATGTATTGATGAGTTTTTCCTTCATGAGGCGAGGCATATATCTCAAGGTGGACTGAGGTGTAAGCCTCCCCATAAACAAAAAAATTAAGTTAAAAAATTTAAATAATACAAAGGAAAAGCTTCGCCTGAATTTCTGGAGTGGAATTTCTGCTGGATTATATGCGTGGCTGCCTTGTGTTCTTGTGGAAGAAGAAATGAGAAAAAAAAAGAAAATAGAGAAAGGAGATGATATTCAGAAATAAAAGAAAAAATTTATAAACGAAAGCATTTACTTATTGGAAATTTCAGAATCACTAGTGCTGCCTCCCAAAGCTTGTAGAAGAAGACTCTCTTGTTTTCTGGAAGCAGTGAGATGTGGGGGTATTTTAGTGGGGTTCTGTAGGTTTTTTAATTGTTTAGTCCCACAATAAAAAGAATTGATGGGCCCAATTTTTTATTATTATTATTTTTTATATTTAAGAACAAGGGGCCCATTTAAAAAGCCCCTTTTATACATGAAAGTCATGCTTAGACTTAAAAAAAGAGGGAAACAAACAAAAATAAACATTTCAAATGTCACAATAAAACTGAGGTGCACGCCTGACGCTTATTGAGGTGCCCATACTGAGGCATGCATCTCAGTCAATGAGGCGCCTGCCTCATTGAAAAGTTGAAAAGTACTGAAAGTATTGCCTCAAGGCACAGCAGTGAGGTGTACCTCACTGGCACCTTTTTAAACTATGAGTTCCATAGAAAATTTAATGCTTCAGTATATTTTTGAAAAAATCACGAGTCGGTGTTTATGTGCTGGTGCATCACATTGACAAAGCTAGGTCCTATTTATAATGTGCCATTTGGAATGCTAAATAGATACATTCTTGTTTATTATCAATGTATATTCCGAGATTGGTGAAATTCTTTTTTTATTTGTTTGTAACTATGTGTTATTTGTGTCAAAGGTATTATTTCTTCTTCTGAAGAATTATGTATAATATTTTTCTCTTGTATTTTGTATTTATTCGTCTCTAAATAAAGTAGCACGTGTGAACAGGGATCAGGCTTTTCTGGGAGTTCGTTCTATTTCAACTCAAATTGGTAAGAATCGTTATTGAATTTCTAGGTGCTACATTGTTAGTTATCTATCTTAATATTGAATCTTTCTTAATATTAGCAATATTGTTCTTTTTCTCATGGTTTATTTTTTTTGTTGATGAACCTAATGTGCAGTCCGTAACCGTATGAAGAGTGTTAAGAATATTCAGAAAATTACGAAGGCAATGAAGATGGTTGCTGCGTCAAAGCTACGAGCAATTCAGACTAGAGCTGAAAATTCACGTGGCCTATGGCAGCCATTCACTGCTCTTCTTGGTGACACTCCAAGTAAGTTTCATTAAAATATTTTCAGTTACATCTTAATCCTTTAGTTTCATGTCAATTTATGTCCTTACTTTCACAGGCTCTTAGCATGTTTCTGTTTTTCTTTTGTCTCCCACCATTCACTTTGAACGTAAGATCCTTCTAGACGAGTTGGTTCCGCTCCCTGTGAGCATATTCTAATGTATTGTGCATTGTAGTGAATTGTTTCTGATGCTTCCCTGTTGCTGCAAAGCGACATAGAGGTATGGAAGAAATATGTCGTAATAGAGGGTGTATTCAAGATAGTACAAACTCTAGAGATATCAAGCTGACAAACTCACAAGATGTACTGTGGAATTTTGAGACATTGACTGACTACCTTTTAGTTCATTGTTTCAGATATCTACTATGAAAACAGTTTCCATACTTCTGATATTGATGAAAAAGTAGAGAAAATAGGCAAGATTACATATGGACCAATACTCAACTGGGATAAGGGACAGAGTACTTAAGTAGGAAAGGTTGAACACATCCTAATACATAGTGTTACATATTTGTCTCAAGACTCTCAACCTTTGAGGGTTTTAAGTATATTCCCACTTCCATAAAGGAGACAGCATAACTAATCAAAGTAGAGGTTCAACACTGCGCTGTCACTTTCTATCTGATCCTCCATCGCCACCCAGCTTCTGGTGCAAATTGTGCTTATTTGTATTGTTGTAAAGGCATGTCATGTTTCCACTCCAGAATCAGAGTTATCTATTTGCTATAAATTGATATTCCCTACTATAATCCATCAGTACTGCAGATGTACTGGGTTTCTATGATTTATCTTAGGTTTATCTTTCACACATCTGGCTTCTCAATAGGATGCTGGCCGTTCTTTTCTCGTCTATGTTTTTCATTAATGCTGTACTCTTTGTTCAATGAACTTACAACGCGCTTTCAGTTCAATATGATTTTTCATCTTCAGTGATAACATTTACTTTTCCGGTACTTACCTTTCCTCATGCTTTGATGTTTTAGGTGTTGATGTCAAGAAGAATGTTATCGTTACAATTTCTTCTGATAAAGGTCTTTGTGGTGGGATTAATTCTACTTCTGTCAAGATAAGCAGGGCACTTCATAAATTAAATTCTGGTAATTATAAGTCTGTAGATGCAGTGAACATCTCTCTCTGTCTCTCTCTGTCTCTCTTCTTTTCTGCTGGTGAAGTTTCGGTCATTATTTTTTCTGTTCTGGCACTTCACAGGCCCTGAAAAGGAAAGTAAATACGTCGTTTTGGGAGAGAAGGCCAAGGCTCAACTTGTGCGTGATTCCAAGCAAAACATTGAGTTATGCATAACTGAGTTGCAGAAGAATCCCCTGAACTATACTCAGGTTTGTCTTTTAAACGTATTTTCCTGAAAAGTATTGAAGAAAACACAACTACCATTTCTACAAAGAATCCCTAGATTTCGTCCTTGTACTTTGTGGTCAGGACTTAAACCGAGCTGAGGACGGTTCAAGCTTTGTTTGTCTAGATTAGGACCAGCCATGATGACATTTTACACGTAGTCTGAAAATTCAGTCGACATCTGCTTGCATTCACCAGATTGGGACAGGATTACTGGTGGCAATCTATTACTGGAAACTTGCTTTGTACTCTAATTTTCTACTCCCAGCTGCAATTTTTGGCTACACGTGAGCTGCTTGTACTGCTGCTTCAACCTTTGTCGTAAAGTGTTTAATGGACCAAAGACTTGTCGAGAAAACTTGAAATATAATTGTAAACATAATTGTATCTTTAATTGTTACTGGAATTTTGAGAGATAAGAAATCAAAAACCCCATGAATTCTGTTGCAGGAATGTATATTTCTGTTTCAACTCTTTGAGTTCTGTTTTTGGCAATGCAGGTTTCTGTGCTTGCAGATGACATCTTAAAGAATGTCGAGTATGACGCATTGAGGATTGTTTTCAACAAGTTCCAATCAGTTGTATCATTTGTGCCAACAGCAGCAACTGTATTATCTCCCGAGGTCATCAATGGCACCAAAAGAATTTAGCCATGTGAATCTTCTAATAAGGGATTTCAATCAGGATGTTAATTCTATTTTTTGCTAATATAGGCTGTGGAGAGAGAAGCTGAATCTGGGGGAAAACTTGGGGAGTTGGACAATTATGAAATTGAGGGTGGCGAAACGAAGTCAGAAGTACTTCAGAATCTAACAGAATTCCAGTTTTCCTGTGTATGATCTACCTTCATTATCATATTTTGATCGACCCGCAATGTATTTTTCTGTCTAAAAGTGTAATGCTTTTGATCTTTTCAGGTTATGTTCAATGCGGTCCTAGAAAATGCTTGTAGCGAACAAGGAGCTAGAATGTCTGCAATGGATAGCTCAAGCAGAAATGCTGGAGACATGCTTGATCGCCTCACACTCACTTATAACAGGTTCCCCCTTAACCCATGCAATCACAGTGCAAGTTTGATACTTAGTATGAAACAGCAGGAGATTATAATTAACAAGACTTTAACTTCCTTTTCTCTGTATGGTGTCTAGTCCTATCAAATATTTTCCCTAGATAACCTATCAAACATGCTCTACCAATGCATATCTTCAAATATGCACCAAAAAAATATAGAAATAATACTAACTTTTTTGTAACATAACTAATTTAGAAATGATTCCCCTCTCTCATTTGCTAACATTCCTCTTCGCTTTTTATCAGAACCCGTCAAGCATCTATTACTACAGAATTGACAGAGATTATTTCTGGAGCATCAGCACTTGAGGGCTAATTCAGTAAAGCTGCTGCTGCCCCTCTCGGATGGCGATTAAATAAATTCTTTTGAACTTTGTATTGCACTTTTTGGTTACGCCTCGTGGATTTTCTTGGTTTATTCATTAATAATCTCTCCAAATAATATTTCTGGGGAAATATTGAGTTTATGATTTGAAATTTTTAAAGAAAATCATGTTTACTTATTCCTTTGCTCGGCATTATGTTGGTGATGATACTCTATTGAATAATTTCTCGGAGCTGTTTCAATGTTTTATGGACATATTTCAAGATCCCCAAATATATAATATAAGTTTGAAGCAGTCTCTTTGTGGCGATGATGCCTACCACATTAACTGATTTATTTGTGTTTTATCGACTCTGTTTGTTGTCTGCGCCTCTTTATAGTCTTGACTTGGGCCTCTCGAATAGCTGCTCTTCGGGCCTCTCTCGAGTGGGTCCAGATTTACTGAGCTGCCTTGACTGTTCGCTTGGTTGTCTCATCACCTCAAAATTTTAGTGTACATGATTCATTATGTTAAAAAATAAAAATTGTTTGTATTTCACTAAAATTTCGAAATGGGAATGGGACGCTAAAGCCTTATTAAGCCCCCTTTTTTTATGGTAATTATTGAGAAGAAATTATGTTTTCAATAGTGATTTTTGAAGAATGTATGATTCGAAAGTAGGAAAAATTTTGAGGTTAAGAGTGTGTTTGATTGATATAGAAAATATCACCTAGAAAAGAAAATATTTTCTATCTTTTGTGGAAAATAAAAATCACTTCTAGTCAAGGAAAATATTTTCTTTAAAAACAAGGAAAATTAGGCATATTTTCAAAAGTTGGAAAATGTTTTCCATGAAAAAAAATAGCAATTAAATACTCCAAGTAGGAATTTGGATAAAAAATTGATATTTTCTATGAAAAATAAATGTAATCAAACACACCCTAAATGTAAAATATTTTAATGGGTGTTGAAAAATGAATATTAGAATTAAAGAGTTTTATTTTAAAGAAAGACAAGCAAAAATCATTAAAAATGGCTATTTGTTTAAAAAATTAAATTTCTTTTAATCACATTAATTTTGAGTGATGCATAACAACAAATGTGTTAAAAGGAGTCGCACGATTGGTTCTAAAATTGTTGCCTTGGAAAAATAATTATCTCTTAAAGAAAAGCAGATTGGTCTCTAAACTTGTAACATGATTGCATAATCAATTCTCAATTGTAATATGACACTTGCAAATTTAATTTTATAAAGCTAAATTTTTATTTTTATTTATGCTAATGTCCGAAAGTTATTGAGAGTGAAGATTTGAATAGTTGGTCACTTGTAATTGATGGTTTAAAAATAATGTACAATACGTTAGAGACCAACTTGTGACTAACACGATAGCTTATAGACCAATAGTGCAATTTTTTCTGTTGTTAGTCATGCATTTCGATCGTACAGAATACACGCTCTATTTACAATTCGCGAACTTATATTTTATTTGGGGCATGTTATATGTATTGAATTTTTTTACTTAGCTTGTGTTTGGTTGTCATTTTGATTTTCATTTGTAGCATGTGTTTAGGAACAATTTTTATGGAAAATTTGACCGTTACTCGAAGTCAATGGGCCCCACATCTACAAGAATTCTGGCAGAAAAAGGGAACAAAAGCTGCACACGTGATTCACCTCTTCTTTGAAATGTCAAAATTATTCTTGTGATGGTATGGAATTTAAAAAGTGTAGGGACACCATAGTCTTTTTAATATAATTTATAATTGATCGGTTGGTGCAGTCAACAATTGCTGCAACCCCGTGGACCTCCTTTTCTGTAGATAACGGATGAAATTCTGATTATAATTTGGAAATAAGCGCTCCTATACAGCCCCGTAGAAGAATCCTAACCGTTACACAGTAAAAATGCAAGCGCATTTAATGTCCATTAGAAATGGATTTACGTTTTTACCCTTTTTCGCATTTATTTCAAAGTCACGGAGAGGGTATTTCAAGAATTTTCCATGTTGAGTCAAAAAAATAGGCTGTGTATGGACCCACTCACTGTTTCAACGAGCGTAAATTTTCTGAAAATGTGGTGAAAATGGATACTAAACACAGGCTTAATTCCTTAGAACTACTTACAATAGAGGGTGGAGGCACATTTTGGAATTTTTTATTCACTCGAATCTCACGTGCACGTGTAAGAGGGGTAAATAATTTGGTACATCTTTGAGAATACTAATAGAATTATTCTATTTCATTATGGTTTGTTTCCTAAATTTCCATAATATCCAAAATATAATCCAGATAATATGGTTGGTGAAAACAGAACACCTAACACTGTAAAAGCACTTCACAAATTTGAGGTCCGATTTCTTTCTACAAGGAATTTCTTTTTTCAATCACACGAAGATCTGAAGTTCAAATTTTCACTTTTCCTGGTGAAGTTTTGTTTTTAATTAGGTAATTTTTGTTCATAAACATTCTATAATTTATTTATTGATGTCGGATCAGGGCGGACCCACATGGGGTCATGTGGGGTCAAATGACCCCACAAAATTTTGTACTTTTTTTTTTTTTTACAATCTACTTTGATGCACTCGTCGGGATGCCAAATAAAGTCAAAATATTGCATTCTTAATACTATTTCGAAGTGCACATGACCTAATTTTTCACTCATTAATGACATGCGAAGTGGTCAACTATAACAAAAGTTATGACATGTTAAAATAGGGCGTTTGAAACTAGTATTTTGAGAATTTCGATAATATCCTAACTTCAAAAATTCGTTTGCGATCATGTGTTATATGAATCCACAAATCGTATATGCCATGTAAAAATTTGTTTCGAAAAGTACATTGTTTTCATATCGAATGGTCCAAACAGATGTCGAAAATAGTTAAATATGTATTAAACGTACGTCTCAAAAAAGACGTCTAACTCGTTTTTTTTTAAAAAATTCAATTAATTATTATTTTTATACGATAAATTTTTCAATATAATTTATATCGTTTCATTCGGAAGTCTTACATGAAATATGACGTAAATTTTTTAGGGTCGTTACGGATTAAATGCAATTTGAATTACTTTCGAATTATATTTGCTTTAAATTTGAATTTTATTTACTTTCTGAACTAAACTTGAATTTTATTTCAATTTATTTAATTTCTATATTCAATTTAATTTACTCAATGTTAGCTCAGCATTTGCCAATGAAATGATAAATAAAACTATACAAGTTACAAAATTTATTTAATAATATTAATAATGATATAATTATACGGCGCTTTCAAAGTGTCAAAATACATATAAACTTATTTTCATTGATATTATGTTGTTTATTAAAAAATTATTTTTAAAATTTTGACCCCACAATACTAAAGGTCTGGGTCCGTCCTTATGTCGGATGCGTTTCTTTTGAATAAAAATGCAATTTTTCTCATGAGAAGAGAACCAGATCGGATGGTAATACTGTAGGCGTGAGGAGATTTTCACAGTGTAGAACAAAGGGTGGCAGGCAGTGTTGGATCTAGATGGTGACGAGCTAGGGTGTCCGCCCTAGCTGGATCCGTTGGGAGCTTTTTTTTTTGTTGACAATAGTTGATAAACATTTTATATATACCCGGTATTTCATATTTGTTTTAAACATCTCTAACAACTCAATTGGTTAGAGCCTCTACTTACAAACGAAAGGTGCAGGGTTTGAATTTTTTGTTAACCAAATTTATTGCACAATTTTTATAGTCCTTCAATTTTTACTAAAACTAATGTAAGAGAGTGGAGATTTGAACCTGTAACATATCCTTAAAGTTATTGATAGTTCAACCACCATGGTACTTAATGAATTTTGGTATAAAGCATAACAGAATAATATATATTTTGTTTTAGTTGAACCTATGTTCTTTTGCTTTGAATTATAAGAAAACCTACCATAACAAAAATATATATGTTCAATTGTTTTCAAAATAATTATTATATTTAATTTTTAATATTTTATTACTGTTAACGTCCGCCCGTGCTCACTCAAAATTCTAGATTCGTCACTGGTGGCAGGAAGAGATCTTTACAGAAAAGAAACATAGATACAGACGAAATAGGAACTTTTTGAGTGAGTTTTTTTTTTCCTAATTGTCATTTCTGTTTCATTTCTACGAATATGGATAGTTCTTCAATATCCGTTCGTTTGGCAAGAATTGAGTTATTGAGATTTGACATTCGAAAATTTTTCCTCTATGATCATCCAAATTTATCCTTTTATCATTGATTTGTATTAAGAACATGGGTACAATCTTTTGTGGAATTATAAATCACGAATCATATATTAAATTCATAGGTATGATGAAAAAGTTGTAAACTTGGATTCAAAGAGAGAGTAAGTTTTCCCATAAACCTGAATGAACCAAACAAATTTTATTCATCAGCGTTCTTTGAATATTCTTGATTAGCTTTTTCAATATTTTTCTTGAATGTCAAATTCCTATCGCTGTTCACAACGTTTTTGGCCTCGACCTCATCAATTTCAATTAATCTCTTAAATTGGGATAAGGTTCATAAGAGAAAAGTAGACAAGAAGGGTCATAGGATAATATAATGAACATAACTCAGGGTAGGTGTTTATTTTTGACATGACTCACAGTTTTATTATTTTACTTGTGGGCACGTTAAGCAAAATCTATGAATGAACCAAACAAATTTCACTAATTTTTGGTTGTAGGATTTTGATTGAATTCCAGCTCATTTGGATTGCGTTAAAATGGACATTCATGTTACACCTGCTTCAATCAACTTGCTGCATTCATGATTATTTTTTTATGAGGAAATTTCATCAAATGTCCATTTTTACCTAGTCATTTGCAAAAATGTCCATTATTGCAAACCGTTGCAAAAATGTCCAATTTGGAAAAACTTAGACTAAAATACCCTTATTAACAATTTTTAATTCCACACTAAGACAAAAAAATGGACATTTTTGCAAAATTGTTATTGGCGAATAAAATTTTGACACATAACCTGCCATATTTATTTCAAAAGTATACATGTCAAATCACAATAAATGCTATATTTTTCGTTGACTCAAAAATGTCGAGAACGATATTTTCAAATGTCAAGAAATGTTATGTTCAAAATAAAATGTTATTCTAGACAAATGAAACGTTCAAATGTCGAGAATGACATATGTAATGTCGAGAATGTCACCGTGACACGGAGGTACTTGTCCGTGTCACGGAGACGTGATTTTTTCAATTTTTTTTTTAATGAAATGGTATTCAAATGTCGAGAATGACAATGTCGAGAATGTCTCCGTGACACGGAGGCAAATGTCGAGAATGTCTCCGTGTCACGGAGACGTGATTTTTTTAATTTTTTTTTTAAAAGTATCATATTTTTTGTTTTCACGTTATTTTTTTAAAGTATTATATTTTCTTTTTCTTTTTTTGTCGTCAAATTTATTTTAATGTAACTTTTCATGAAAGCCACTTCTCAAAATTCGTGACAAATTGATAAAAAAAATCAAATGTTGAGAACGACATTTAAAATATCGAAAATACCATTTCAAAATGTAAATTTTCATTAAGGGCATAATAGACAAATTGACACTAAATTCAAATGAGTGGACACTTTTCAACTCATAGCCTTAAAATTTGACATTCTTGAAAATGCCTCTTATTTTATTTTCAGTTTATCATTTTCCCTTCAACTTGGAGGGGATATATTTACCATTATATGGTGTGTTTTGTGGTTATAATTGGAGGCTGACAAGTGACAGGGGTTCCGTTTTCTTATTCTGAAGAGCACTCGTTGAATTGGGTCATTAAATGAGTTAAATAAATAAAATTTTAATACTAAAATTTTAAAATTTATCCTTTAAAGCCGGCCAAACCGGGATTGGTTCAATGGGTCCCTGTAAATCGGTTGGGTTACCTTTTTTTGGCGGATTTTTTAATATAAGGTTTTTCCTATATAACCAGTCTGGATATGGAGCCGGTTCTTGAGTTGATCGGGCTGATTTTGATAACATTGATTTCAAGAAGAGGAAATTACAAAATTCCAGGTGTTTAAAGATTAGAATTCCAAAATCAAGGGTCAAATTTTATTATTCATAAATCAGGTATCAATGGATAAATATATCCATCAATTTCCAACCCTAATTTCAAACCCATTTTCTCGTCTCTCTCTTCTTTCTCTCAAAACATACAGCAACAGGGGCAACACTCTTCCTCCTAATCTCTCTTCTCTCTCAACAGTAGTGGCGCTGGCGCTGGCGCTGGAAGAGATCTTCGGCCCTGATATGCGTGGCGCTTCGGATCCTCGTGACGATTTGAGCCCGCAGCTATGGTTTTGGGGATTTTGGGCGACGCCGATGGTGGAGGTTCTGATGTGCGCTGCGATGAAACTGCTCGCGCATCGACCACTCAGATGATGACGCTGCAGTCGTCGTTTGAGATCTCGCGCTGCAACGATAATGACAATGCGATGGCGGTCGTTGCAGTCGCAACTTCAAATGGCGGTGCTTATGAGGTCTATATTCGGACTTTGGTGCAGTGATGCAGTGCTCACTACGGTTGTCCCTGATCGCCGTTGTGCGCAATAGTGCTTCGTTGCCTAAGCCTCTGCATAGTAGCATTGCATTCTCTTTGCAGCATCGATGTGCAATGGTGGGTGGTTGTGGTCACAAAGAAAAGGTAGTCGTGTTGGCGGTGGAGAAGGTGGTGAGGTTGTGGGTTGTATAGTTGGTGTGTTTGGTGAGGCGGTTGTGGTTGTTTTTGGTGGCGACGGAGTAGTTCGTGTCAGCAGTGGTGATGTGGGTGGTGTTGGTGAGGTTGGTGAGGTTGTAGGTTAGGTATTGTTGGTGTGTTTAGTGGCGGCAGTTGTGGTGGTTTTCGACGACGGAGGTGGTTTAGTAGTGGTTGTCTTGATTTTTGTTGGCATTTGATTTGATTTGGTGGTGGCAATTTGTTGGTGTTAATGTTGGTGGTGCTATTGTGGAGGCAGCGATGGTAACGTGGCGAGGGCGGTCGCGATTGGCCGTGATGGAAGTGGCAGTGCGATATTGTTGGTGATGGTGGTATGTGACCACTATTTGACGCATGTGACCAACCATTTAATTATATGTGACTAATTGTTTAAGTGTGACCTAAGAATTTGACAATCTGTAACCAATTAATTATGAATCGAAATAATCGGTGTTTGGTGTCTGTAACCAACAATTAATCTGTGTTCTTGAAATTCGATCATTCTATGATTAAAAAATAATTTGTGACCATCAAATTCAAAATTACGTGACCTATGACCTATAATATTTTGGATTTATAGCCATTTGTGACCTATAGTTGTTACTCGTGACCTATAATTTTTTAGATTCGTGACCACAAAATAATCTGTGACCTATCAAAGTTTTGATTCGTGACCTGAAAATAATTTGTGACCAATTAATTTGAAAATATGTGACCAAGGAATAAATCTGTGACCTATAAATGTGTACACGTGACCACTAATTGTATAATTTTGTATTTATTATATTTAATTAATAAATATTTTTAATTAATTAGATAAAAACCTGATTTTTGAACTGTGCATAGTTAATACATGGTTTATGAATTTTTCCCCTTCAAGAAGTGTTTAGAAATGGATGTAAATGTAGCCCCTGTTTGGCACCCATTCTTTTCTCATTAAAATGAAAAATATGATCGTTATCCATCATATCAAGCCATCAAATTTGAATTTCTATCTCTTGTATGGGGCTCATAACGAATATATTTTTTATTCTCATTTTTACAAAAGTGAGAAACAAACGCCCCCGTAGTAAATTGTAATAGAGATTTTAACTAATTTGCCGAGAAAACGTCTTTTGATATCGTGTGGCTCCTTACCCTCTCCTCTTGGAGGGAATGATAAGCACGTGTAATCCTGTGTACTAATCACTTAGTTTTTGTGTATATGGTTGTCTTATTTTCTTTCATTAAGCAGAATTTCTTATGGAATTGACACATTGGTTAAGAAGTTGAAGGACAAGAATACATGTGTGTATTTGATCTCTGGAGGTTTTCGTCAAATGATAAACGTATGTTGCTTTACTTTGGAATGGGCAACTTATTTGAGATTAATTGTCTGTTTTGTGCTCCAGGTAATCGTATGAGGCAATTTTTTTCCTATTTTCTTCTACGCTGTGATATCTTGTTCATATTGGTTTGAAAATTTTAAGAAACTTATCGGCATATAATGTCATTCAGCAGTAGATTTAGAATACTTTTTGTAGGATTCTTTCCCTTGCAACGTTTATAGAAATTTTTTCTTTGATAAGTAGTTACAGGAACCTCTCCATCCAATTTACATGTACAATTTACATGCTCGTTTATGGATGATATATATTGTACGTGCAGTTCATAATTGGAGCCAATAACGTTGAATAATTATTTGTAGCCCGTGGCATCAATCCTTGGTATACAACTTGAAAACATATATGCCAATCAACTTTTATTTGGAAGCTCCAGGGAGTTCTTGGGATTTGATATTGAGGAGCCAACCTCAAGAAGCGGAGGGAAAGCAACCTCAAGTCTGCTTGTTTTATCCTCATTCCCTAAGATATGTCCAGAATGTAAAAACTTTAGCTTATTACTTCATTTTTTCCAGGCTGAAGGATATACAACTATATGGTCATGATTGGAGATGGTGCAACTGATCTTGAGGTGAGAAACAACATTTGGCTTCTTTTTGGGCCCGTTTGGCACATCTTTTGAGAAGCTAAAAGGAGTTTTGAGATTTAAAAGCTGCTTTTGAACTCATTTAATTAATTTTACAAAAAACTAAAAGTAATTCTAATTAGAAGAATTTTTAAAGAAAGTCACTTGGCTTCCTTAAAACTTTTTTGGAAGAGGAAGCTCTTCAAGAAATTAGTTTTCAAACACCAATTAAGGTAGCTTTCTTAGGAAATTATTCCAGAAGCCTACTAAATGGGCCCTTTTGTCAGATTTCGGCCTGTCATGATTATTTTCATCCGATATTACAAAGAGGTTTACTCTAATACAAACATTGTTCTCTTTTTCTTATCCTAGGCTCGTCAACCTGGAGGTGCTGACTTGTTTATGTGCTACGGGGGAGTTCAACTTTGGAAGAGTGTTGCCGCTATAAGGACTTGATTAATACATTGGATTAGTGAGCAGCCATGTTTTTACATTGTATTTCATCATTTGTTGGATGCCTAAGTGTGTCCATATGTTACATTTTTATTCTTGTCTTGTGGCAATTTGGTCTTTGTACTTTGTCATGTTTGCAATAATTTGTGGGTTTGTTTCCCTATTTATACGTTATTGCACAAGCTTCCTTTTGCCATTATAGAGTTTTCACAGAGTCTTACGATTAGATTTACTATCTTGCCTTAAAAGCAGACTCCGATAATGCGCATAGACGATAAAAACTTTTAACTACCCATGTTTTTGTAAATTAATACTAAATGACGGAGTCAGAATTCAACCCCAGAGGGTGCCTAGGCCATGTGTGGTGTAGGTAAAAGTTAAAATTTTAGTAGATTTCAATAGAAGTTAATAAAATGTGTGATTGAAAAGTTGATAAAAATTGTAAATCCGATGAAATATGAGATTAAAATTAATTGTTGATTTTAAACTTTAATTTTGATTTTTAGCCAACTCTCATTAAAAGCTTGTTCGGTAGTAATTTTGAAAATTATTTTTTGATCATTAGAGAGGAAAGTGGATCCTACATATGAGAGAAGAAGCAAAAAATGACAATTAAAATAGTAGAATAATGGTCAAAAAATTAGTTTTTTTGGGAGAAAAATCACTAGCAAACATGCACTAAGCCTTTGTTTGAGTCCCATTTTTATCAAAACACGTTTTTTAATAAAATAATATTATTTTCCTTATTTTTCAATCATGCATTTTTTTCAAAAAATCACTATTCCAAGATATATTTTCAACCAAAAATGGGCTCAAACAAGTGCTAAATAGGAGCTAATTTAACAACAGTTTCTTCAATTATTCAATATATATATTATTTTTAAGTTAAATTACTCTTCTTCACAAAGAAAAGGTAAAATAATCAGTAATAATGCCATGTATTATGGAGGAAATCAATGAAAATGATTGGTTGACCCATCCTTATTTTCACTTTGGTCTTTGACTGTTAAAAAAAAAAAAAAAACCCCAAAATCCAATTTAAAGACAGTTTTTTTAAAAATACCCCTCCATCCTTCCTCTCTCTCTATCTCGATAGTCGACCGAATTTGAAGTTTCTAACTTTCACTTTCGTTGATAGTCTGTCGTCCAGACATTTTCCTCAGCGTCAAACTTCCAGTTGCCGGCTATCTCCTATTATAAATGTTTGTTTTTGTGAAGTTATAATTAGATTATTGGGTTCTTTTAAGTTTTAATTAGATTATTGGTTGTAATATTATTTTTGTGGTATGAAAGACATTATTTAGGCTAGATTTGGGGTATAAATGAAGTGTATTTGTCTATTTTGATGGGTGGGGAGCTTCAACTCGCTAGAAATGATGGAATCCGACGAGATAGAGATAACCGGTGTTGACAGCCAGTCGCTAATAGTCGGCCGGCTGTCAACAACCGGCAACAGTTGTTAACAATCGATTTTAACAGTCGTGGGCCGATTGTTAAGTGGCCCATGACTGTTAAATGTGTCAACTTTTAAGTCGCAGTCGGCCTAGTTTTTTTTCTTAAATTAATTTAAATAATTAAATCTTTCGAATTTCTAATTAAATAATTTTTTTCTTTATCAAATTTAAAGAAACTTGTTTTTCTAAAATTCATTTTCAAATTAATTTTTAAATTCTAAATTTAACTCTTTATTTGAAATTTAATTTTAATTTTAATTTTTTATTTTAAATTTAAATTTAAATTTAAATTTAAAGAAACTTGTTATTTTAAAATTAATTTTAAAATGAATTTTGTAATTCTAATTTTAACTTTTTATTTAAAATTTAATTTAATTTTTTATTTGAAATTTAAAATTTCGTTGTAATTATAATTTTAATTTAAAGAAATTTGTTATTTTAAAATTAATTTTCAAATAAATTTTGTAATTCTAATTTTAACTTTTTATTTTGAATTTAATTTTTAATTTTTATTTGAAATTTAAAATTTTTAATTTTTTATTTGAAATTTAAATTTTCTTTTCACTTATAATTTTAATTTAAAGAAATTTGTTATTTTAAAATTAATTTTGTAATTCTAATTTTAACTTTTTATTTTAATTTTAAATTTAATTTTTTATCTGAAATTTAAATTTTCTTTTCAATTATAATTTTAATTTTAAGAAATTTATTATTTTAATTTTAACTTTTTATCTTAAATTTAATTTCGGTTTTTTTTTTTGTTTTAAATTTAAATTTTCGTTTTAATTATAATTTTAATTTAAAGAAACTTGTTATTTTAAAATTAATTTTAAAACTAATTTTTAATTCTAATTTTAATTTTTAATTTTTAATTTAATTTTAATTTCTTATTTTATTTAAAATTCAAATTTTAATTTAACGAAATTTATTATTTTAAAATTAATTTTTTAATTCTGATTTTAAATTTTTATTTTTAATTTGTTTTTCATTTTTAATTTTTAATTTTATTTTAAATTTAAATTTTCATTTTTTTGTAATTATAGTTTAGAGAAAATTTTTATTTTAAAATTAATTTTGAAATTACTTTTTTAATTTTAATTTTAACTTTTAATTTTAAATTTAATTGTAATTGTAATTTTAATTTCCATTTTAATTTTTAATTTTAATTTAATTATTAATTTTCGATAATATGGTAAAAAATTCATATTATTAATTTATTTTGAATAATTTTTTTCATTGTAATTTTTATTTTCAATTTAATTAGATAATTATAATTTTAACTGTTAATTTTAATTTCCATTTTAATTATTACTTTTGTTAATAGGATAAAATTTTCACATTCTCTATTTAATTTGAATTATTTTATACTTTCATCTTAATTTTAGTTTTTTTATTTTAAATATTATTTTAAATTTTAATTATTAATTTTTGGTAATAGGGTAAAATTTCATGAATTTGCGGCTTGCGTATAGTAGTTACGATTTGGTTCACTTAATTTTGGGTTATTATGTTTCATTCCATTATTTCTTGTACAATGTTTTAATATTCTGTTTCAATTTTTTCTTGATGGATTATTATCTGGATGCAGAGCTGAGGCAGATGGACAAAGTTACGTGGAACAGTAATTTTGACAGCTTCACCTAGGTCCTTGAGTTGTTCGACGACCAGCATGCAGATATGCTGCGTCAGTCCTTTCTGTGGCCTCTATATCCTATGAGAGAGTTGCAGTATTCGGGTTAGATGATGGATGCTCTTTTATGTTGGTTGCTGAATCCAGTTGATGGTGATGCCCTCTATTTCGACCTCGGGGGCAAAGTCGCCAGCTTTTCTATGTTCAAGTTTGCCCTATTGACTGGATTGAAGATTACAGGCGATGAGGCAGCTAGCGGCTAGACTCAGAGAAGAAATAGGCTGCAGGACACTTACTTTCAGGGACAGGGAATCGTGATTTTGCCTTAGACTGAAGTTAGGTCTGGTATATATCATTGAGAGCGTGATGCTCTGTTATCATAAGAAGACTGTGATCGAGCTCTTCCACCTCGAGATCATCGATGACATAGATCTCTTCAACAGCTATCCATGGGGCCGCTGGTGTTTCAATAACACCGTCCATATCTTCACCAAACAGCACTCGAAGCCCAAGGGGCTCGTGCATAAGTACGACATGTACGGATTCCCCTTGGTGCTGCAGGTAAATGATTGACGCAATCCATCTTAAAATATTTTTTCTATTAAATTTGTATGTACTAATTTATATGTTGCAGGTCTGGTTATATGAAACCATCCCCATATTGGGTACCTGCTTTGCACGGCGAGAGGAGACACGCTGCCCACGGATGCACTATTGGCAAGCATCTCGAGAGGGGGGATGACTCACTGGGAAACAATTATCGGTTCTCCTCGACGACCCTCATGTGAGTATTATAAATTTGTGATTTATATTGTACATAGTTTAAAATTTCATTACATGATTTTATGTTTTTAAAATGTCAATATGTCAGTTTGAAGTAATAACTCATTTGACGCCGTCGATGGAGGAGGTGGCAGAGGGTCTCGTGCGTGAAATAGCAGTTCCGCACGCCCAAGACGACCAGATGTCCAATTCGATCCCCGATCGAGACTGGGTTAGTGAATTATTGATTAATATTTTGTATGAGTTAGCAATTATTGAATAAGTTAATAATATGTAAATTTGTGCAGGACCGCGAGCCAGTTGATCGGGCATCACCTCCGTCGGCGGCATCACCTTCGCCGCTAACGTCACTGCATCCACCTCAGGGTGATTATTTTGATGACTTGTACCATCGTCTGACTGGATTTATGTTGCAAGAGATCGGCGCGCTGCGTCGAGAGCTGGCAGGAGTTATATCAGGGGAGGTCAGCGCGCTGCGTTAAGAGCTGTCAGGAGTTATATCAGAAGAGGTTGGGGCACTGCGTCGAGAGTTGATAGGAGTTATATCAGAGGAGGTTGGCGTGCTGGGTTGAGATATGATGGAGGGAGTCGATGATTTAGGACGTTAGTTGGTAGGGAGGGTCGAGGATATAGCTGATGATGTTAGAGTCCTACTCGAGCATTCAAGGGACCTTCAGGATGAGGTGATAGCACTTCAATGTGATATAGCAGGCAGACGATGGGGCGATGGAGGTGATGACCGGGGACTGATCGAGAGGATAGAGATGGGGGTCACCCACAGTTGTCGTCGGAGGATGCATGGGACTCCTTCTTCAGTCCATGGAGGAGGGGATGGACTCGAAGGTGGAGGAGAGGGTGGCTCTGTTGGGGACGGGAGCGACAATCGAGGAGGTGGTGCCGACGATGGCGGATGAGGAGATTGAGGAGGTGGTGTTGAGCCGGGTGGATAAGGTGGTGGGCCCCTCAGGGATGGGAGCTATGGTGGAGGAGGTGGTGACGACGAGGACAATGGAGGCGGTGAGCGTGGAGGAGGTGGCGATCGTCGGGCGGAGAAAGAGACGATGCCCGAGGTTGGCGAGGGGAGGACGATCGCCGTGACTGGGGCGAAAAAGCGTGCTGTTGACTTGCTGAAATTGGTTGTAGGCAAGAGGTCGAGAGTGTCGTCACAGTATATTGTCTCTCCCTTCACGGTTGAGATAAAGAGGAGGAGGTTCGTTGATAGGACGATCCCCAACCTATTTCGGGAGATGGACCATGTCAAGTGAAAAGCGTTCGAGACGGAGTGGAGAAGAATGTTGCCCGGGTTAGTATTCATGAACATACCAGTGATCCTTACTCGTATACGCTTTTTTAACATTTCTCTATTTCTTTTGTCAGGACCAGTCGTACGATTGATACTATGACGATCTCCGATACTTATAAGTGGTTCCACGACATCATCACTTCAGGACCCTAGCTTGCCGACAATGTAAGTGAAGTAGTCATACTATTAATTTTTATGACTTGTATATCATTGTTTGTTTATGCAATGAAATAACTCCATTTTGTATTGCTATTTTTTAATGCAGCACATCGACCTGGCCATGGACTTGTTGCGTGATCGGGTTCAAAGATATCCG
>NC_036246.1:38600112-38772439 GCF_002742605.1 Olea europaea var. sylvestris | reverse complement strand
TAAGAACCTTACTACACGTACACTATGGTGTACACTTTAGTTTACACTTTGCCACGTGACATTATCCTGTTGGACAATTTAAATTTCAAATAAATTTCCCATCCAATTGACACTTGACAACAATACAAGTGTCAAAAATCAGTGTACAAATAGCAATGTTTAATCGGTAAGAACCTTGTGACTTGTATACTGTGGTGTACACTTTAGTTTACACATTGCCACATGACATTAACCCGTTGGATAGGTTAAATTTCAAACAATTTTCCCATCCAATTGTCACTTGACAACAATGCAAGTGTCAAACAACGGGTCCAAAATCAGTTTACAAATAGCAAAGTTTAATCGGTAAGAACCTTGTAACATGTAGATTATGGTAGACACTTTAGTTTACACTTTTCCACGTTGCATTACCCCACTGGACAGTTTAAATTTCAAACATTTTTCCCATCCAATTAACACTTAACAACAATGCAAGTGTCAAAAAAAGTGTAAAAAATTAGTGTACAAATGACAAAGTTAAATTGGTAAGAACTTTGCGACATGTACATTATGGTGTACACTTTAATTTATACTTTGCCACGTGACATTACCCTGCAGTACAGTTTAAATTTCAAGCAGTTTCCCATCCAATTGACACCAAACAACAACGTAAGTGTCAAACAACGTGTTGAAAATCAGTGTATAAATAGCAAAGTTCAATCGGTAAGAACTTTGCGACATGTACACTATGGTGAACATTTTAGTTTACACTTTGCCACATGACATTACCTTATTGGACAATTTAAATTTCAAAATTTTTTTCCATCCAATTGACACTTGACAATAATGCAAGTGTCAAACAACGTGTCAAAAATCAGTGTATAAATAGCAAAGTTCAATCAGTAAGAACCTTGCGACTTGTACACTTTAGTGTATACTTTGCCACGTGAGATTACCCCGTTGGACAGTTTAAAATTTAAACGATTTTCCCATCTTATTGTCACCTGACAACAATGCAAGTGTCAAACAACGGGTCCAAAATCAGTGTACAAATAGCAAAGTTCAATCGGTAAGAACCTTGCTACAGGTACACTATGGTAGACATTTTAGTTTCACTTAGCCACGTTACATTACCCTGCTGGACAGTTTAAATTTCATACAATTTTTCCATCTAATTGACACTTGACAACAATGCAAGTATCAAAAAACGTTTCAAAAATTTGTGTACAAATAGCAAAGTTGAATCGGTAAGAAACTTGCGACATGTACACTATGGTGCACACTTTAGTTTACACTTTATCACGTGACATTACTCTGCTGGACAATTTAAATTTCAAACAGTTTTCCCATCCATTTAACACTTGATAACAATGCAAGTGTCAAACAACGTGTCAAAAATCAGTGTACAAATAGCAAAGTTCAATCGGTAAGAACCTTGCGACATTTACACCATGCTGTACACTTTAGTTTACACTTTTCCACGTGACATTACTTGGTTAGATAGTTTAAATTTCAAATAGTTTTTCCATCCAATTGACACTTGACAACAATGCAAGTGTCAAACAACGTGTCAAAAATTAGTGTACAAATAGCAAAGTTGAATTGGTAAGAATCTTGCTACACGTACACTATGCTGTACACTTTAGTTTATGCTTTACCATGTGACATTACCTATTGGACAGTTTAAATTTCAAATAAATTTCCCATCCAATTGACACTTGACAACAATGCAAGTGTCAAACAACATGTCAAAAATTAGTGTACAAATAGTAATGTTCAATCGGTAAGAACCTTGCGATTTGTACACTGTGGTGTACACTTTAGTTCACACTTTGCCACGTGACATTACCCTGTTGGACAGTTTAAATTTCAAACAATTTTTCCATCCAATTGTCACTTGACAACAATGCAAATGTCAAACAACGGGTCCAAAATCAGTGTACAAATAGCAAAGTTTAATAGGTAAGAACCTTGCAACATATACACTATGGTAGACACTTTAGTTTACACTTTGCCATGTCACATTACCTCGCTGGACAGCTTAAATTTCAAACAGTTTTCCCATCCAATTGACACTTAACAACAATGCAATTGTCAAACAACGTGTCAAAAATAAGTGTACAAATAATAAAGTTGAATCGTTAAGAACCTTGCGACATGTATATTATGGAGTACACTTAAGTTTATACTTTGGCACGTGACATTACTCTGTAGGACAATCTAAATTTCAAACAGTTTTCCCATTCAATTGACACTTGACAACAATGCAAGTGTCAAACAACGTGTCAAAAATCAGTGTACAAATAGCAAAGTTGAATCGGAAAGAACCTTACTACATATACACTATGGTGTACACTTTAGTTTACACTTTGCCACGTGACATTACACTATTGGACAGCTTAAATTTCAAACAATTATCCCATCCAATTGACACTTGACAATAATGCAAGTCTCAAACAACGTGTCGAAAATCAGTGTATAAATAGCAAAGTTCGATCGGTAAGAACCTTGTGATTTGTACACTTTAGTTTACACTTTGTCACGTGACATTACCCCGTTGGACAGTTTAAAATTTAAACAATTTTTCCATCCAATTGTCACTTGACAATAATGCAAGTGTCAAACAACGGGTCCAAAATTAGTGTACAAATAGCAAAGTTCAATCGGTAAGAACCTTGCTACATGTACACTATGGTAGACACTTTAGTTTCACTCTGCCACGTTACATTACCCTGCTGGACAGTTTAAATTTCAAACAGTTTTCCCATCCAATTTACACTTGACAACAATGCAAGTATCAAACAACGTGTCAAAAATTAGTGTACAAATAGCAAAGTTGAATCGGTAAGAAACTTGCGACATGTACACTATGGTGTACACTTTAGTTTACACTTTTCCACGTGACATTATCCTGCTGGACAGTTTAAATTTCAAACAGTTTTCCCATCCAATTTACACTTGACAACAATGCAAGTATCAAACAACGTGTCAAAAATTAGTGTACAAATAGCAAAGTTAAATTGGTAAGAAACTAGCGACATGTACACTATGATGTATACTTCAGTTTACACTTTGCCACGTGACATTAACCTGCTGGACAATTTAAATTTTAAACAGTTTTCCCATCCATTTGACACTTGACAACAATGCAAGCGTCAAACAATATGTCAAAAATCAGTGTACAAATAGCAAAGCTCAATCGGTAAGAACCTTGCAACATGTACACCATGGTGTACACTTTAGTTTACACTTTCCCACGTGACGTTACCCGGTTAGATAGTTTAAATTTCAAACAATTTTCCCATCCAATTGACACTTGACAATAATGCAAGTGTCAAACAACGTGTCAAAAATCAGTGTACAAATAGCAAAGTTGAATTGGTAAGAACCTTGCTACACGTACACTATGGTGTATACTTTAGTTTACACTTTGCCACGTGACATTACCCTGTTGCACAATTTAAATTTCAAATAAATTTCTCATCCAATTGACACTTGACAACAATGCAAGTGTCAAACAACGTGTCAAAAATCAGTGTACAAATAGCAATGTTCAATCGGTAAGAACCTTGCGACTTGTACACTGTGGTGTACACTTTAGTTTATACTTTATCACGTGACATTACCCTGCAGGACAGATTAAATTTCAAATAGTTTTTCCATCCAATTGACACTTGACAATAATGTAAGTGTCAAACAACGTGTCAAAAATTAGTGTACAAATAGCAAAGTTCGATCTGTAAGAACCTTGGGACAAATATACCATGGTGTACACTTTTAGTTTACACTATGCCACGTGACATTATCTTGCTAGATAGTTTAAATTTCAAACAATTTTCCCATTCGATTGACACTTGACAACATTGCAAGTTTCAAACAACGTGTCAAAAATCAGTGTACAAATAGCAAAGTTCAATCGATAAGGACCTTGATACATGTACACTATGGTGTACACTTTAGTTTACACTTTACCACGTGGCATTACCCTGTTGGACAGTTTAAATTTCAAACAGTTTTCCCATCCAATTGACACTTGACAACAATGCAAGGGTCAAACAACGTGTCAAAAATCAGTGTTCAAGTAGCAAAGTTTAATCGGAAAGAACCTTGCGACATGTACACCATGGTGTACACTTTAGGTTACACTTTCCCACGTGACATTACCCTGTTGGATAGTTTAAATTTCAAACAGTTTTCCCATCCAATTGACACTTGATAACAATGCATGTGTCAAACAACGTGTCAAAAATTAGTGTACAAATAGCAAAGTTCAATTGGGAAGAACCTTGCGACAAGTGCATCATAGTGTACACTTTAGTTTACACTTTGCCACGTGACATTACCCTGCTGGACTGTTTGAATTTCAAATAGTTTTCCCATCTGATTGACACTTAACAACATTACAAGTGTTAAAGAACGTGTCAAAATCATTGTACAAATAACAAAGTTCAATCGGTAAGAAACTTGCTATATGTACACTATGGTGAATACTTTAATTTACACTTTGTCACGTGACATTACCCTTTTGGATAGTTTAAATTTCAAATAGTTTTCCAATCCAATTGACACTTGACAACTATGTTAGTGTCAAATAACGTGTCAAAAATCAGTGTGCAAATAGAAAGTTCAATCGAGAAGGATTTTAATACATGTACACTATGGTGTACACTTTAGTTTACACTTTGCCACATGGCATTATCCTATTGGACAATTTAAATTTTAAACAGTTTTCCCATCCAATTGACACTTCACAACAATGCAAGTGTCAAACGTGTCAAAGATCAGTGTTCAAATAGCAAAATTCAATCGGTAAGAACCTTGCGACATGTACACCATGGTGTGCACTTTAGTTTACACTTTCCCACGTGACATTACCCTGTTGGATAGTTTAAATTTCAAACAGTTTTCCCATCCAATTGACACATGAAAACAATGCAAGTGTCAAACAACGTGTTAAAAATCAGTGTACAAATAGCAAAGTTCAATCAGTAAGAACCTTGCTACATGTACATTATGACATACACTTTAGTTTACACTTTGCCATGTGACATTATCCTATTGGACAATTTAAATTTCAGACAATTTTCCCTTTCAAGTGACACTTGACAACAATGCAAGTGTCAAACAACGTGTCAAAAATCAGTGTATAAATAGTAAAGTTCAATCGGTAAGAACCTTGTGACTTGTACACTTTAGTTTACAATTTGCTACGTGAGATTACCCCGTTGGACAGTTTAAATTTTAAACAAATTTTCCATCCAGTTGTCACTTGACAGCAATGCAAGTGTCAAACAACGGTTCCTAAATCAGTGTACAAATAGCAAAGTTCAATCGGTAAGAATCTTGCTACATGTACACTATGGTAGACACTTTAGTTTCACTTTGTCACGTTACATTACCCTTCTAGATAGTTTAAATTTCAAACATTTTTCCCATCCAATTGACACTTGACAACAATGCAAGTGTCAAAAATTAGTGTACAAATAGAAAAGTTGAATCCGTAAGAAACTCGCGACATGTACACTATGGTTTACACTTTAGTTTACACTTTCCCACGTGACGTTACCCTGTTGGATAGTTTAAATTTCAATCAGTTTTCCCATTCAATTGACACTTGAAAACAATGCAAGTGTCAAACAACGTGCCAAAAATCAGTGTACAAATAGCAAAGTTCAATCGGTAAGGACCTTGCGACATGTATACTACGATGTACAATTTAGTTTACACTTTGCCACATGACATTACCCTGCTGGACAGTTTAAAGTTCAAACAATTTTTCCATCCGATTGACACTTGACAACATTGCAAGTGTCAAAGAACGTGTCAAAAATCATTGTACAAATAGCAAAATTCAATCGGTTAGAACCCTGCAACATGTACACAATGGTGTAAAGTTTAGTTTATACTTTGCCACGTGACATTACACTGCTGGACAGTTTAAATTTTAAATAGTTTTCCCATCCAATTGACACTTGACAACAATGCAAGTGATAAACATCGTGTTAAAAATCAGTGTATAAATAGCAAAGTTCAGTTGGAAAGGACCTTGCGACATGTACACTATGGTGAACACTTTAGTTTTCACTTTGCCATGCGACATTACCCTATTGGATAATTTAAATTTCAAACTATTTTTCCATCCAATTGACACTTGACAATATTGCAAGTGTCAAACAATGTGTCAAAAATTAGTGCATAAATAGCAAAGTTCAATCAGTAAGGACCTTGCCACATGTAGACTATGGTGTACACTTTAGTTTACACTTTGCCATGTGACATTAACCTGTTGGATAGTTTAAATTTCAAACAGTTTTCCCATCCAAATAACACTTGACAACAATGCAAGTGTCAAACAATGTGTCAAAAATCAGTGTACAAATAGCAAAGTTTAATCGATAAGGAACTTGATACATGTACACTATGGTTTATACTTTAGTTTACACTTTGCCACGTGGCATTACCCTATTGGACATTTTAAATTTCAAATAGTTTTCCCATCCAATTAACACTTGACAACAATGCAAGTGTCAAACAACGTGTCAAAAATCGGTGTTCAAATAGCAAAGTTCAAACGGTAAGAACCTTGCGACATGTACACCATGGTGTACACTTTAGTTTACACTTTTCCACGGGACATTATCCGGTTAGATAGTTTAAATTTCAAATAGTTTTTCCATCCAATTGACACTTGAAAACAATGCAAGTGTCAAACAACGTGTCAAAAATCAGTGTACAAATAGCAAAGTTGAATTGGAAAGAACCTTGCTACATATACACTATGGTGTACACTTTAGTTTACACTTTGCCACGTGACATTACCCTATCGAACAACTTAAATTTTGAACAATTATCCCATCCAATTGACACTTGACAATAATGCAAGTCTCAAACAACGTGTCGAAAATCAGTGTACAAATAGTAAAGTTCAATCGGTAAGGACCTTGCTACATGTACACTTGGGCGTACACTTTAGTTTACACTTTGCCACGTGAGATTACCCCGTTGGACAGTTTAAAATTCAAACGATTTTCCCATCCAATTGTCACTTGATGACAATGCAAGTGTCAAACAGTCGATCCAAAATCAAAGTACAAATAGCAAAGTTCAATCGGTAAGAACCTTACTACATGTACACTATGGTAGACACTTTAGTTTCACTTTCCCACATTACATTATCCTACTGGACAGTTTAAATTTCAAACAATTTCCTATCCAATTGACACTTGACAATAATGCAAGTGTCAAATAACGTGTCAAAAATTAGTGTACAAATAGTAAAGTTGAATCGCTAAGAAACTAGCGACATGTACACTATGGTGTACACTTTAGTTTACACTTTGCCAGATGACATTAGCCTGCTGAACAGTTTAAATTTCAAACAGTTTTCCATCCATTTGACACTTGACAACAATGCAAGTGTCAAGCAGTGTGTGAAAAATCAGTATACAAATAGCAAAGTTCAATCGGTAAGAACCTTGCGACATGTACACCATGGTGTACACTTTAGTTTACATTTCCCATGTGACATTACCCGATTAGATAGTTTAAATTTCAAAAAGTTTTCCCATCCAATTGATAATAGACAACAATGGAAGTGTCAAACAACGTGTCAAAAATCAGTGTACAAATAGCAAAGTTGAATTGGTAAGAACCTTGCTACACGTAAACTATGATGTACACTTTAGTTTACACTTTGCCACGTGATATTACCATATTGTACAATTTAAATTTCTAATAGTTTTTTCATTCAATTGACACTTGACAACAATACAAGTGTCAAACAACGTGTCAAAAATAAGTGCACAAATAGGATAGTTCAATCGGTAAGGACCTTGCTACATATGTACACTATGTTGTACAATTTAGTTTACACTTTGCCACTTGACATTACCCTGTTGGACAGTTTGAATTTTGAATGATTTTCCCATCCAATTGGCACTTGACAACAATGCAAGTGTCAAACAACGTGTCAAAAATAAGTGCACAAATAGGATAGTTCAATCGGTAAGGACCTTGCTACATATGTACACTATGGTGTACAATTTGGTTTACACTTTGCCACGTGACATTACCCTATTGGATAGTTTGAATTTCAAATGATTTTCCCATCCAATTGGCACTTGACAACAATGCAAGGGTCAAACAACGTGCCAAAAATCAGTGTACAAATAGAAAAATTCAATCGGTAAGAAACTTGCTACATGTACACTATGATGTAGACTTTAGTTTACAGTTTGCCACGTGATATTACCCTATTGGACAGTTTAAATTTCAAACAGTTTTTCCATTCAATTGACACTTGACAACAATGCAAGTGTCAAACAACCTTTCAAAAATCAGTGTACAAATAGCAAAGTTCAATCGATAAGAAACTTGCTATATGTACACTATGGTGTACACTTTAGTTTAAACTTTACCACGTGACATTACCCTGTTTGACAGTTTAAATTTGAAATAGTTTTCACATCCAATTGACACATGACAACAATGCAAGTATCAAACAATGTGTCAAAAATCAGTGTACTAATAGCAAAGTTCAATCGGTAAGAAACTTGCTACATGTACACTATGGTGTACACTTTGCCAAGTGACATTACCCACTTGGACAGTTTAAATTTCAAACAGTTTTTTCATCCAATTGACACTTGACAACAATGCAAGTGTCAAACAACGTGTCAAAAATCAGTATACAAATAGCAAAATTCTATCGGTAAGAAACTTGCTACATGTACACTATGGTGTACACTTTAGTTTACACTTTGCCACGTGACATTACCCTGTTGGACAGTTTAAATTTCAAACAGTTTCCCCATCCAATTAACACATGACAACAATGCAAGTGTCAAACAACGTGTCAAAAATCAGTATACAAATAGCAAAGTTCAATCGATAAGAAACTTGCTATATGTACACTATGGTGTACACTTTAGTTTACATTTTGCCACGTGACATTACCCTGTTGGATAGTTTAAGTTTCAAACAGTTTTCCCATCCAATTAACACATGACAACAATGCAAGTGTCAAACAACGTGTCAAAAATCAGTATACAAATAGCAAAATTCTATCGGTAAGAAACTTGCTACATGTACACTATGGTGTACACTTTAGTTTACACTTTGCCACGTGACATTACCCTGTTGGACAGTTTAAATTTCAAACAGTTTCCCCATCCAATTAACACATGACAACAATTCAAGTGTCAAACAACGTGTTAAAAATTAGTGTACTAATAACAAAGTTCAATTGGTAAGAAACTTGATACATGTACACTATGGTGTACACTTTAGTTTACATTTTGCCACGTGACATTACCCTGTTGGACAGTTTAAATTTCAAATTGTTTTCCCATCCAATTGACACATGACAATAATGCAAGTGTCAAACAACGTGTCAAAAATCAGTGTAGTAATAGCAAAGTTCAATCGGTAAGAAACTTGCTACATGTACACTATGGTGTATACTTTTGTTTACACTTTGCCACGTGACATTACCTAGCTGGACATTTTAAATTTCAAATAGTTTTTCTATCAAATTGACACTTGACAACATTGCAAGTGTCAAACAACGTGTCAAAAATCAGTATACAAATAGCAAAGTTCAATCGATAAGGACCTTGCTATATGTACACTATGGTGTACACTTTTGTTTACACTTTGCCACATGGCATTATCCTGATAGACAATTTAAATTTCAAACAGTTTTCCTATCCAATTGACACTTGACAACAATGCAAGTGCCAAACAACATGTCAAAAATTAGTGTACAAATAGCAAAGTTCAATTGGTGAGAAACTTGCTACATGTACACTATGATGTAGATTTTAGTTTACACTTTGCCACGTGACATTACCCTATTGGACAGTTTAAATTTCAAATAGTTTTCTCATTCAATTGACATATGGCAACAATGCAAGTGTCAAACAACGTGTCAAAAATCAGTGTACAAATAGCAAAGTTCAATCGGTAAGAAACTTGCTAAATGTACACTCCGGTGTATACTTCAGTTTAAACTTTACCACGTGACATTACAAACAGTTTTTCCATCAAATTGAGACATGATAACAATGCAAGTGTCAAACAACGTGTCAAAAATCAGTGTACTAATAGCAAAGTTCAATCGGTAAGAACTTTGCTACATGTACACTATGTTGTACACTTTGGTATACACTTTGCCACGTGACATTACCTAGTTGGATAGTTTAAATTTCAAACAGTTTTTCCATCCAATCGACACTTGACAACAATGCAAGTGTCAAACGTGACAAAAATCATTATACAAATAGTAAAGTTCAATCGATAAGGACCTTGCTACATGTACACCATGATGTACACTTTGGTATACACTTTGCCACGTGACATTACGCTGATTGACAACTTAAATTTCAAACAATTTCCCCATCCAATTTACACTTAACACCAATGCAAGTGTCAAACAATGTGTCAAAAATCAGTGTACAAATAGCAAAGTTCAATCAATAAGGACTTTGCTACATGTACATTATGGTGTACACTTTAGTTTACACTTTGCCACGTGACATTGCCCTGATGGATAATTTAAATTTTAAATAGTTTTCCCATCCAATTGACACTTGACAACAATACAGGTGTCAAACAATGTATCAAAAATCAGTGTACAAATGGAAAAGTTCAAACAATAAGTATCTTGCTACAAACTTTAATTTACATTTTACCACGTGACATTACCTTGTTGGACAATTTAAATATCGAACAGTTTTCCCATCCAATTAACACTTGACAACAATGCAAATGTCAAATAACGTGTCAAAAATCAGTGTACAAATAGCAAAGTTCAATCTTTAAGAACCTTACTTCATGTACACTATGGTGTACTCTTTAGTTTACACTTTGCCACAAGACATTACCCTACTGGACAGTTTAAATTTCAAACAATTATTCCATCCATTTGACACTTGACGACAATGTAAATGTCAACCAACATGTCAAAAAGCAGTTTACAAATAGCAAAGTTCAATCGGTAAGAGTCTTGCTACATGTAAACTATGGTGTATACTTTAGTTTACACTTTGCCACGAGACATTACCCTGTTGGATAGTTTAAATTTCGAACAATTTTCCCATCCAATTGACACTTAACAACAATGCAAGTGTCAAACGATGTGACAAAAATTAGTGTATAAATGGCAAAGTTCAATCGATAAAGACCTTGCTACACGTACACTATTGTGTACAATTTAGTTTACACTTTACCACGTGACATTACCTAATTAGACAGTTTAAATTTCAAACAGTTTTACCATCCAATTGACACTTGATATCAATGTAAGCATCAAACAACGTGTCAAAAATCAGCATACAAATAGCAAAGTTCAATTGGTAAGAACCATGCTACACGTACAATTTAGTTTACACTTTGCCACGTGACATTACCCTGCTAGACGGTTTAAATTTCAAACAGTTTTTCCATCCAATTGAGACTTGACAACAATCCAAGTGTCAAACAAAATGTCAAAAATCAATGTACAAATAGCAAAATTCAATCCGTAAGAACCTTTCTATGTTTACACTACGGTGTACAGTTTACTCTACACTTTGCCACGTGACATTACCCTATTGGCCAGTTTAAATTTCAAACAGTTTTCCTATCTAATTGACACTTGACAACAATGCATGTGTCAAACAACGTGCCAAAAATCAGCGTACAAATAACAAAGTTCAATCAGTAAGGACCTTGCGACATGTACACTATGTTTACACTATAGTTTATAATTTACAACGTGACATTACCTTGCTGGACAGTTTAAATTTCAAATAGTTTTCCTATCCACTTGACAACAATGTAAGTGTCAAACAGCGTGTCAAAAATCAGTGTACAAATAGCAAAGTTCAATTGGTTAGAAACTTGTTACATGTACACTATGGTGTACACTTCAGTTTACACTTTACCACGTGACAATACCTTGTTTGGACAATTTAAATTTCAAACAGTTTTTCATTCCGATTGACACTTGACAATATTGCAAGTGTCAAACAACGTGTCAAAAATCAGTGTACAAATAACAAAGTTCAATCGGTAAGAAACCTACTACGTGTACACTATGGTGTACACTTTAGTTTACACTTTGCCACGTGACATTTACCCTGTTGAACAGTTTAAATTTCAAACAGTTTTTCCATCCAATCGACACTTGACAACAATGCAAGTGTTAAACAATATGTCAAAAATCCGTGTACACATAGCAAAGTTCAATCGATAAGGACCTTGCTATATGTACACTATGGTGTACACTTTACTTTACACACTGCCACGTGACATTACTCTATTGGACAGTTTAAATTTCAATCAGTTTTCCCATCCAATTGACACTTGACAACAATGTAAGTGTTAAACGACGTGTCAAAAATTAGTGTACAAATAGCAAAGTACAATCGATAAGGACCTTGCTACACATACACTATGGTGTACAATTTAGTTTACACTTTACCACGAGACATTCCAATTGACACTTGACGACAATTCAAGGGTCAACCAACGTGTCAAAAATCAGTTTACAAATAGCAAAGTTCAATCGGTAAGAACCTTGCTACATGTAAACTATGGTGCACACTTTAGTTTACACTTTGCCACGAGACATTACCCTGTTGGATAGTTTAAATTTCGAACAGTTTTCCCATCCAATTGATACTTGACAATAATGCAAGCGTCAAATGACGTGGCAAAAATCAGTGTACAAATAGCAAAGTTCAATCGATAAGGACCTTGCTACACGTACACTATTGTGTACAATTTAGTTTACACTTTACCACGTGACATTACCCAATTAGACAGTTTAAATTTCAAATAGTTTTACCATCCAATTGACACTTGACAACAATGCAAGCGTCAAACAACATGTCAAAAATCATTGTACAAATAACAAAGTTCAATCGGTAAGAACCATGCTACACGTACACTATGGTGTACAATTTAGTTTACACATTGTCACGTGACATTATTCTGTTAGACGGTTTAAATTTCAAACAATTTTCCCATCCAATTGAGACTTGATAACAATGCAAGTGTCAAAAAATATGTCAAAAATCAGTGTACAAATAGCAAAATTCAATCTGTAAGAACCTTGCTACGTGTACACTATGGTGTACAGTTTAGTCTACACTTTGCCACGTGACATTACCCTGTTGGCCAGTTTAAATTTCAAACAGTTTTTCCATATAATTGACACTTGACAATAATGTAAGTGTTAAACAATGTGTCAAAAATTAGTGTACAAATAGCAAAGTTTAATCGATAAGGACCTTGCTACATGCACAATATGGTGTACACTTTAGCTTAAAGTTTGCCACGTGACATTATCCTCTTGGATGGTTTAAATTTCAAATAGATTTCCCATCCAATAGACACTTGACAATAATGCAAGTGTCAAAAATTAGTGTACTAATAGAAAAGTTCAATCGGTAAGAAACTTGCTACATGTACACTATGGTCTATACTTTAGTTTACACTTTACCACATGGCATTACGCTGTTGGACAGTTTAAATTTTGAATAGTTTTCCCATCCAATTGACACATGAAAACAATACAAGTGTCAAACAACGTGTCAAAAATTAGCATAGTAATAGCAAAGTTCAATCGGTAAGAAACTTGCTACATGTACACTATGGTGTACACTTTAGCTGACACTTTACCATGTGACATTACCCTATTGGACAGTTTAAATTTCAAACAGTTTTCCAATCCAATTAACACTTGACAACAATGCAAATGTCAAACAATGTGTCCAAAATCTGTGTACAAATAGCAAAGTTCAATCTGTATGAACCTTGCTACATGTACCCTTTAGTTTACACTTTACCACGTGACATTACTCTGTTCGACAGTTTAAATTTTCAACAGTTTTCCCATTCAATTCACACTTCACAACAACGCAAGTGTCAAATAACATGTCAAAATTCAGTGTACAAATAGCAGAGTTCAATTGGCGATAACCTTGCTGCATGTACACTTTGGTGTTTACTTTAGTTTACACTTTACCTTGTAACATTACCACATTGGACCGTTTAAATTTCCAACAGCTTTTCCATCCAATTGATACTCGACAATAATGCAAGTGTCAAACAACGTGTCAAAAATCAGTGTACAAATTGTAAAGTTCAATCCGTAAGGACCTTGTCTCATGTACACTATGGTGTACACCTTAGTTTAAACTTTACCACGTGACATTACCCAGTTGGAAAATTTAAATTTCGAACAATTTTCCCATCCAATTGACACTTAAGAACAGTACAGGTGTCAAACAACGTGTCAAAAATCAGTGTGCAAATAGCAAAGTTCAATCGGTAAGAACCTTGCGACATGTACACTATGGTCTATACTTTAGTTTACACTTTGCCATGTGTACGCTTTAGTTTACACTTTTCAAACAATTTTACCATCCAATTGACACATGTCAACAATACAAGTGTCAAACAACGTGTTAAAAATCAGTGTACGAATTGCAAGGTTCAATCGATAAGGACCTTTCTACTTGTACACCACAATGTACACTTTAGTTTAGACTTTGCCATGTGGCACTACCCTGTAGGAAAGTTTAAATTTCAAATTGTTTTCCCATCCAATTGACACTTTTCAACAATGCAAGTGTAAAAAAACGTGTTAAAAATTCGTGTACAAATAGCAAAGTTCAATCGGTAATAACTTTGTTACATGTACCCTACGGAGTACACTTTAGTTTACACTTTGCCACGTGACATTACCCTATCGGACAATTTAAATTTCAAACAGTTTTCCCATCCGATTGACAATTGACTATAATGCAAGTGCCAAGCAATGTGTCAAAAATCAGTGTACAAATATCAAATTTCAATCGGTAAGAACCTTGCTACATGTACACTATGGTGTACACTTTACTTTAAACTTTGCCATGTATCATTACCTTGTTGGACAGATTAAATTTCAAACAGATTCCCATCCAATTGACACGTGACAACAATGCAAATGTCAAACAACGTATCAAAAATAAGTATACAAATAGCAAAGTTCAATCGGTAAGGACCTTACTATATGTACACTATGGTGTACACATTAGTTTACACTTTGCCACGTGACATTGCCCTATTGGACAGTTAAAATTTCAAACTGTTTTCCCATCGAATTAATACTTGACAACAATGCAAGTGTCAAACAACGTGTCAAAAATTAGTGTACAAATAGTAAAGTTCAATCGGTAAGGACCACGCTACATGTACACTATGGTGTACACTTTAGTTTACACTTTACCATGAAACATTACCCTGTTGGACAGTTTAAATTTCAAATAGTTTTTCCATCCAATTGACACTTGACAACAATGCAAGTGTCAAGCAACGTGTCAAAAATCAGCGTACAAATAGTAAAGTTCAATCGATAAGGACCTTGCTACATGTACACTATGGTCTACACTTAAGTTTACACTTTACCACGAGACATTACCCTGTTGGCTAGTTTAAATTTCAAACAGTTTTCCCATCCAATTGACACTTGAAAACAATACAAGTGTCAAGTAACGTGTCAAAAATCAGTGTACAAATAGTAAAGTTCAATCGGTAAGAACCTTGCTACATGTACACTTTGGTGTACACTTTAGTTTACACTTTGTCACGTGACATTACCCTGTTGGAAAGTTTAAATTTCAAATAGTTTTTCCATCCAATTGACACTTGACAACAATGCTAGTGTCAAATAATGTGTCGAAAATCAGTGTATAAATAGCAAAGTTCAATCGGTAAGGGCCTTGCCACATGTACACAATGGTGTACACATTGGTTTACACTTTGCCACGTGATATTACCCTATTGGAAAATTAAAATTTCAAATTGTTTTTCCATCGAATTAACACTTGACAACAATGCAAGTGTCAAACAAAGTGTCGAAAATCAGTGTACGAATAGGAAAGTCCAATCGTTAAGGACATTGCCACATGTACACTATGATGTACACATTAGCTTACACTTTGCCACGTGACATTACCCTGTTGGACAGTTAAGATTTCACACCGTTTTCCCATCGAATTAACACTCGACACAATACAAGTGTCAAACAACGTGTCAAAAATCAATGTACAAATAGTAAAGTTCAATCGGTAAGGACCTTGCTACATGTACATTATGGTGTACACTTTAGTTTACACTTTGCCACGAGACATTACCGTTTAAATTCCAAATAGTTTTCCCATCCAATTGACACTTGACAACAATGCAAGTGTCAAGTAACATGTCAAAAATCAGTGTGCAAATAGTAAAGTTCAATCGGTATGGACCTTGCAACATGTACACTATGGTGTATACTTAACTTTATACTTTACCACTAGACATTACCTTGTTGTACAGTTTAAATTTCAAAAAGTTTTCCCATCCAATTGACACTTGACAACAATGCAAGTGTCAAACAACGTGTCAAAAATTAGTGTACAAACAGCAAAGTTCAATCAGTAAGGACCTTGCAACAGGAACACTATGGTGTACACATTAGTTTGCACTTTACCATGTGACATTGCTCTTTTGGACAGTTCAAATCTCAGACCATTTTTCCATTAAATTAACACTTAACAACAATGCAAGTGTCAAACAACGTGTCGAAAATCATTGTACAAATATAAAAGTTCAATCGGTGAGGACCTTGCTACATGTACACTATGGTGTACACTTTAGTTTACACTTTGTCACGAGACATTACCCTATTGGACAATTTAAATTTCAGACAGTTTTTCCATCCAATTGACACCTGAGAACAATGCAAGTGTCAAGTAACGTGTCAAAAATCAGTTCGCAAATAGTAAAGTTCAATCGGTAAGGACCTTGCAAAATGTACACTATGGTGTACACTTAAGTTTACACTTTGCCACTAGACATTACCTTGTTGGACAGTTTAAATTTCAAAAAGTTTTCTTATCCAATTGACACTTGACAACAATGCAACTGTCAAACAACGTGTCGAAAATCAGTGTACAAATAGCGAAGCTCAATCGGTTAGGACCTTGCCACATGTACACTATGGTGTACACATTAGTTTATACTTTACCATGTGACATTACCCTTTTGGACAGTTCAAATCTCAAACCATTTTCCCATCGAATTAACACTTGATAACAATGTAAGTGTCAAACAAAGATCGAAAATTAGTGTACAAATAGTAAAATTCAATCGGTAAGGACCTTGCTACATATACACTATGGTGCACACTTTTGTTTACACTTTGCCTCGTGACATTACCCAGTTGGACAGTTTAAATTTTGACTAGTTTTCCCATCCAGTTGACACTTGACAACAATGTAAGTGTCAAACAACGTGTCAAAAATAAGTTTACAAATAGCAAAGTTCAAGCGGTAAGAACCTTGTCGTATGTACACTATGGTGTACACATTAGTGTACACTTTACCACATGACGTTACCTTGTTGGACAGTTTAAATTTCAAAGAGTTTTCCCATCCAATTGACACTTGACAACAATGCTAGTTTCAAACAACGCATCGAAAATCAGTGTACAAATAGCAAAGTTCAATCGGTAAGAAACTTGCTACATGTAAACTATGGTGTACACTTTAGTTTATACTTTATCACGTGACATTGCTTGGTTGGACAGTTTAAATTTCAAACTATTTTCCTATCCAATTGACACTTGACAACAATGCTAGTGTCAAACAACGTGTCGAAAATCAGTGTACAAATAGCAAAGTTCAATCGGTAAAGACCTTGCCACATGTACACAGTGGTGTACACATTAGTTTACACTTTGTCATGTGATATTACTCTATTGGACAGTTAAATTTCAAATCGTTTTCCCATCGAATTAACACTTGACAACAATGCAAGTGTCAAACAAAGTGTCGAAAATCAGTGTACGAATACGAAAGTTCAATCGGTAAGGACATTGCCTCATGTACACTATGGTGTACACATTAGCTTACACTTTGCCAAGTGACATTACCCTGTTGGACAGTTAAAATTTCACACCGTTTTCCCATCAAATTAACACTTCAAAACAATGCAAGTGTCAAAAACACATGTTAAAAATCAGTGTACAAATAGTAATGTTCAATCGATAAGGACCTTGCTACATGTTCACTATGGTGTACATTTTAGTTTACACTTTGCCACGAGACATTACCCTATTGAACAGTTTAAATTTCAAATAGTTTTTCCATCCAATTGAAACCTGACAACAAAGCAAGTGTCAAATAATGTGTCGAAAATCGTTGTACAAATAACAAAGTTCAATAGGTAAGGACCTTGTCACATGTACACTTTAGTTTACACTTTGCCACGTGAAATTACCCTATTGGACGGTTTAAATTTCAAACAGTTTTCCCATCCAATTGACACTTGACAATAATGCAAGTGTCAAACAACGCGTCAAAAATCAGTGCACAAATAGCAAAGTTCAATCGACAAGAACCTTGCTTCATGTACACTTTAGTTTACACTTTGTCACGTGACATTACCTTGTTGGACAGTTTAAATTTCAAACAATTTTTCCATCCAATTGACACTTGACAACAATGGTAGTTTCAAACAACGTGTCAAAAATCAGTGCAAAAATAGTAAAGTTAAATCGGTAAGAACCTTGTTACATGTACACTATGGTGTACACTTTGTCACTTGACATTACTTGGTTGGATAGTTTAAATTTCAAACTGTTTTTCCATCCAATTGCAATGCAAGTGTCAAACAACTTGTCAAAAATCAGTGTACAAATAGCAAAGTTCAATCGGTACGGATCTTGCTACATGTATCAAACAATTTTCCCATCCAATTGACATTTGACAATAATACAAGTGTCAAACAACGTATCAAAAATTGATTTACAAATAGCAAAGTTCAATCGGCAAGGACCTTGCTACATATATACTATGGTGTACACTTTAGATTTTAGTTTACTAGGTGACATTACCCCGTTGGACAGTTTAAATTTCAATCAGTTTTTCCATCCGATTGACACTTGACAACAATGCAAGTGTTAAACAACGTGTCAAAAATCAGTGTACATAAAGTAAAGTTCAATCGATAAGAACCTTGCGACATGTATACTATAGTGTACACTTTGCCACGTGTCATTAGCCTGTTAGACAGTTTAAATTTCAAACAGTTTTCCTATCCAATTGACACTTGACAACAATGTATGTCTCAAACAACGTGTCAAAAATCAGTTTACAAATAACAAAGTTCAATTGGTAAGGACCTTGCCACATGTACACTACGGTGTACAATTTAGTTTACACTTTGCCACGTGACATTACCCTGTTGGACAGTTTAAATTTCAAATAGTTGTGCCATCCAATTGACACTTGTCAACAATGCAAGTGTCAAACAACGTGTCAAAAATCTGTGTACAAATAGTAAAATTCAATTGGTAAGGACCTTGCTACATGTACATTATGGTGTACACTTTAGTTTACGCTTTGCCACGTGACATTACTCTTTGGACGGTTTAAATTTCAAATAGTTTTCCAATCCAATTGACACTTGACAACAATGCAAGTGTCCAGCAACGCTTCAAAAATCAGTGCACAAATAGCAAAGTTCAATCGGTAAGAACCTTGCTACATGTACACTATGGTGTACACTTTAGTTTACACTTTGACACATGACATTACTCTATTGGACAGTTAAAATTTCAAACAGCTTTCCCATCCAATTGACACCTGACAACAATGCAAGTGTCAAACAATGTGTCGAAAATCATTGTACAAATTGCAAAGTTCAATAGGTAAGGACCTTGCCACATGTACACAATGGTGTACACTTTAGTTTATACTTTACCATGTGACATTGCCCTGTTGGACAGTTTATATTTCAAAATTTTTTTCCATCTAATTGACACTTGACAATAATGCGAGTGTCAAACAACGTATCAAAAATTAGTGTACGAATTGTAAAGTCAAATCAATAAGGACCTTGCCTCATGTACACTATGGTGTACACTTTAGTTTACACTTTGCCACATGACATTTCCCTGTTGGACAGTTTAAATTTCAAATAGTTTTCCAATCCAATTTACACTTGACAACAATGTAAGATTTAAACAATGTGTCAAAAATAAGTATACAAATAACAAAGTTCAATCGGTAAGAACCATGCAATATGTACACTATGGTCTACACTTTAGTTTATATTTTACCTCGTGTACACTTTAGTTTATACTTTTCAAATAGTTTTCCCATCCAATTGACACTTGTCAATAATGCAAGTGTCTAACAACGTGTCAAAAATTAGTGTACAAATAGCAAAGTTCAAATGGTAAGAACCATGCAACATGTACACTATGGGGTACACTTTAGTTTACACTTTGCCACATGTCATTACCCTGTTGGACAGTTTAAGTTTCAGATAGTTTTCTCATCCAATTGACACTTGACAACAATGCAAGGGTCAAACAACGTGTCAAAAATAAGTTTACAAATAGTAAAGTTCAATCGGTAAGAACCTTGCTACATGTACACTATGGTGTACACTTTAGTTTACACTTTGTCACGTGACATTACCTGGTTGGACAGTTTAAATTTTAAACTGTTTCCCATCCAATTGATGTTTGACAACAATGCAAGTTTAAAACAACTTGTCAAAAATCAGTGCACAAATAGTAAAATTCAATCGGTAAGAACCTTGCTACATGTATCAAATAGTTTTCCCATCCAATTGACACTTGACAAGAATGCAGGTGTCAAACAATGTGTCAAAAATTAGTTTACAAATAGCAAAGTTCAATCGGCAAGGACCTTGCTACATATACACAATGGCGTACACTATAGTTTTTACTTTGCCAGGTGACATTACCGAGTTGGACAGTTTAAATTTCAGTTACTTTTCCCATCCAATTGACATTTGTCAACAATGCAAGTGTCAAACAACGTGTCAAAAATCTGTGTACAAATAGTAAAGTTCAATCGGTAAGGACCTTGCTACATGTACACTATGGTGTACACTTTAGTTTACTCTTTGCCACGTGACATTACCCTATTAGATGATTTAAATTTCAAACAGTTTTCCAATCCAATTTACACTTGACAACAATGCAAGATTCAAACAACGTGTCAAAAATAAGTATACAAATAACAAAGTTCAATCGGTAAGAACCATGCAATATGTACACTATGTTGTACACTTTAGTTTATATTTCGCCACGTGTACACTTTAGTTTATACTTTTCAAATAGTTTTCCCATCCAATTGACACTTGTCAATAATACAAGTGTCAAACAATGTGTCCAAAATCAGTGTACAAATAGCAAAATTCAAACGATAAGAACCATGCAACATGTACACTATAGGGTACACTTTAGTTTACATTTTATCACGTGTCATTACCCTGTTGGACAGTTTAAGTTTCAAACAGTTTTCTCATCCAATTTATACTTGACAACAATGCAAGTGTCAAACAACGTGTCAAAAATAAGTTTACAAATAGTAAAGTTCAATCGGTAAGAACCTTGCTATATGTACACTATGGTGTACACTTTAATTTACACTTTGTCATATGACATTACCCGGTTGGACAGTTTAAATTTCAAACTATTTTCCCATCCAATTGACGCTTGACAACAATGCAAGTGTAAAACAAGTTGTCAAAAATCAGTGTACAAATAGCAAAGTTCAATCGGTAAGAACCTTGCTACATGTATCAAATAGTTTTTCCATCCAATTGACACTTGAAAAACAATGCAGGTGTCAAACAACGTGTCAAAAATCAGTTTACAAATAGCAAAGTTTAATCGGCAAGGACCATGCTACATATACATAATGGCGTACACTATAGTTTTTACTTTGCCAGGTGACATTACCTAGTTGGACAGTTTAAAGTTCAATTAGTTTTCCCATCCAATTGACACTTGACAATAATACAAGTGTCAAACAACGTGTCAAAAATCGTTGTACAAATAGCAAAGTTCAATCGGTAAGAACCTTGCGACATGTACACTATGGTGTATACTTTAGTTTACACTTTGCCACGTGTCATTACCCTGTTAGACAGTTTAAATTTCAATCACTTTTCCCATCTAATTGACACTTGAAAACAATGCTAGCTTCAAACAACGTGTCAAAAATCTGTGTACAAATAGCAAAATTCAATCGGAAAGAACCTTGCTACAAGTATACTATGGTGTACACTTTAGTTAACACTTTGCCATGTGGCATTACTCTATTGGACAATTTAAATTTCAAATAGTTTTCCCATCCAATTGACACCTGGCTACAAAGCAAGTGTCAGACAATGTGTCGAAAATCATTGTACAAATAATAAAGTTCAATAGATAAGGACCTTGTCACATGTACACTATGGTGTACACTTTAGTTTACACTTTACCACGTGAATTACCCTGTTGGACAGTTTAAGCTTAAAATAGTTTTCCCATTCAATTGACAATTGACAACAGTGTAAGTTTCGAACAACGTGTCGAACATCAGTTTACAAATAGCAAAGCTCAATCGGTAAGGACCTTGCAAAATGTACACTATGGTGTACACATTAGTTTACACTTTGCCATATGACATTACCCTTTTGGACGGTTCAAATCTCAAAGCATTTTCCCATCGAATTAACACTCGACAACAATGCATGTGTCAAACAACGGGTCAAAAATATGTGTACAAATAGTAAAGTTCAATCGGTAAGGACCTAGCTACATGTACACTATGGTGTAACTTTAGTTTACACTTTGCCACGTGACATTACCTTATTGGACAGTTTAAATTTCAAATATTTTTCCCATCCAATTGACACTTAACAACAATGTAAGTGTCAAACAACGTATCAAAAATCGTTGTACAAGTAGGAAAGTTCAATCGGTAAGAACCTTGGGACATGCACACTATGGTGTACACTTTAGTTTACACTTTGCCACGTGTCATTACCCTGTTCGACAGTTTAAATTTCAAACAGTTTTTCCATCCAATTGACACTTGAAAACAATGCTAGTTTCGAACAACGTGTCAAAAATCTATGTACAAATAGCAAAGTTCAATCGATAAGAACCTTACTACATGTACAATATGGTGTACACTTTAGTTTACACGTTGCCATGTGGCGTTACTCTATTGGACAGTTTAAATTTCAAATAGTTTTCCCATCCAATTGACACCTGGCAACAAAGCAAGTGTCAGACAATGTGTCGAAAATCGTTGTACAAATAATAAAGTTCAATAGGTAAGGACCTTGTCACATGTACACTATGGTGTACACTTTAGTTTACACTTTGCCACATGAATTACCCTGTTGGAAAGTTTAAGTTTGAAATAATTTTCCCATTCAATTGACACTTGACAACAGTGCAAGTGTCGAACAACGTGTCGAAAATCAGTGTACAAATAGCAAAGCTCAATCGGTAAGGACCTTGCTACATGTACACTATAGTGTACACATTAGTTTACACTTTGCCACATGACATAACCCTTTTGGACAGTTCAAATCTTGAAGCGTTTTTCCATCAAATTAACACTTGACAACAATGCATGTGTCAAAAAACCAGTCAAAAATCAGTGTAAAAATAGTAAAGTTCAATCGGTAAGGACCTGGCTACATGTACACTATGGTGTACACTTTAGTTTACACTTTGCCACGTGACATTACCCTGTTGGAGAATTTAAATTTCAAACAGTTTTCCCATCCAATTGACACTTGACAACAATGCTAGTTTCAAACAATGTGTCAAAAATCAGTGTACAAATAGCAAAGTTCAATCGGTAAGAAACTTGCTACATGTAAACTATGGTGTACACTTTAGTTTACACTTTGTCATGTGACATTACCTTGTTGGACAGTTTAAATTTCAAATAGTTTTTCCATCTAATTGACACTTGACAACAATGCTAGTATCAAACAACGTGTCGAAAATCAGTGTACAAATGGCAAAGTTCAATCGGTAAGGACCTTACCACATGTACACCATGGTGTACACATTAGTTTACACTTTGCCATGTGATATTACCCTATTGGACAGTTAAAATTCCAAATCATTTTCCCATCGAATTAACACTTGACAACAATACAAGTACCAAACAAAGTGTCGAAAATCAGTGTACGAATGGGAAAGTTCAATCGATGAGGACATTGCCACATGTACACTATGTTGTACACATTAGCTTACACTTTGTCGCATGATATTACCCTGTTGGACAATTAAAATTTCACACCGTTTTCCTATCGAATTAACACTAGACAACATTGCAAGCGTCAAACAACGTGTCAAAAATTAGTGTACAAATAGTAAAGTGCAATCGGTAAGGACCTTGCTACATGTACACTACGGTGTACACTTTAGTTTACACTTTGCCACGAGACATTACCCTGTTGGACAGTTTAAATTTCAAACAGTTTCCCATCTAATTGTCACTTGACAATAATGCCAGTGTCAAGTAACGTGTCAAAAATCAGTGTGCAAATAGTAAAGTTCAATAGATAAGGACCTTGCAACATGTACACTATGGTGTACACTTAAGTTTATACTTTTCCATTAGACATTATCTTATTGGACAGTTTAAATTTCAAAAAATTTTCCCATCGAATTGACACTTGACAATAATGCAAGTGTCAAACAACGTGTCAAAAATCAGTGTACAAACAGCAAAGTTCAATCGGTAAGGACCTTACAACATGAACACTATGGTGTACACATTAGTTTACAATTTACCATGTGACATTACCCTTTTGGACAGTTCAAATCTCAAACTATTTTCCCATCGAATTAACACTTGACAACAATGCAAGTGTCAAACAACATGTCAATAATCAGTGTACAAATATTAAAGTTCAATCGCTGAGGACCTTACTACATGTACCCTATGGTGCACACTTTAGTTTACACTTTGCCACGAGACATTACCCTGTTGGACAGTTAAAATTTCAGACAGTTTTTCCATCCAATCGACACTTGACAACAATGCAAGTGTCAAGTAATGTGTCAAAAATCAGTGTGCAAATAGTAAAGTTCAATCGGTAAGGACCTTGCAACATGTACACTATGGTGTACACTTAAGTTTACACTTTGCCACTAGACATTACCTTGTTGGACAGTTTAAATTTCAAAAATTTTTCTCATCCAATTGACACTTGACAACAATGCAAGTGTTAAACAACGTTTCGAAAATTAGTGTACAAATAGTGAAGCTCAATCGGTTAGGACCTTGCCACATGTACACTATGGTGTACACATTAGTTTACACTTTATCATGTGACGCTACCCTTTTGGACAGTTCAAATCTCAAATCATTTTCCCATCGAATTAACACTTGACAAAAATGCAAGTGTTAAACAACGGGTCGAAAAGTAGTGTATGAATAGTAAAGTTCAATCAGCAAGGACCTCGCTACATGTACACTATGGTGCACACTTTTGTTTACACTTTGCCTCGTGACATTACCCAGTTAGACGATTTAAATTTCAAATAGTTTTCCCATCCAGTTGACGCTTGACAACAATGTAAGTGTCAAACAATGTGTCAAAAATTAGTTTACAAATAGCTAATTTCAAGCGGTAAAAACCTTGCCGCATGTACACTATGGTGTACACATTAGTGTACACTTTGCCACATGAAATTACCCTTTTGGACAGTTCAAATTTCAAATAGTTTTCCCATGCAATTTACACTTGTCAACAATGCAAGTGTCAAATAATGTGATGTGATCAAAGATCCGAGACGAGATCGCAAGTGCGAGACGAGACCATTTGATAATCGAAGGTGATCGATGATGTGATTGAGAGCAAAACAAGTGAAACAAGCGTTGGGATTGCTCGTTCAAGAAACGATTAATGGAACCATGTTTGGGACTTTAAATGGGACAAGTTTCATGTTCAGGTCGAAGGTCGAAACTAAATGGATCAATGCGTTACATGTAGACGAAGAAGATAGTGGGCAGTATAACCATGCGGCAGCATGGTGCGATCGCATGACATGAGGCCGAGAATTCAATGGTCAAAATTTTATTACCATGCAACTGCACGAGTTATAACCATGAGACAACATGGTTGATTTCTGGACGCGATTTTCCTTTTTTCCGCGTTTTTCCTTATTTTACTAGAATTTCATTCTTAATCAAACTCCTACCATATTGGACGAATATTTTAGGGATTTTGTTAGATTAGTAGAATTATATTTCCTTTTGACTTCTATTCTAGGGTTTAGTATAAATAGAAATTTTCATTCAATTGTAAAAAAACTTTGACATATTTGATATTGAATTAAAAGTGAGGCGTATTGTCTTTCTTCATCGTTCTTCATTGAACAACTTCGAACTTATCAAGTGTTAACTTGTGGCGTTCAAATGATTGGATTTAATTCTTGGATTGCGTGATCAAGGGGTCTTTCAAGCGTTGTTCTTGTTGGGTTTTTTGGTTCGACTTTCTTTTGGGTTAATCCTAAACTCTTGGATTAATTTGGCTTTCTTGGGTTCGTCAATCTCGTTGTGGGTTTCGTAGTCAACGTTGCCACGGGGTTCGCATAAGGTATCAAAACTTTGGCTCCAAATTAATTGAAGGTTATATCTTTTCGTTACTTGTTAAGTCCTTTATTCTTTTCTTCATTTTTTCCCAATTTCTATTGTCGTTCCTCGTGTCGTTTGAGTCATTCTTGTGTTGTTAAATTATCTTCAATTTCAATTCATTGAGTTGTTGGTAGTTTTATCGTATTTCCTTACAAAAGGGCCAAAAAAAAGTAAAAAAAAAATAAATTTACCGTTCATCGTACGGTTACTGTTCATCCATACAATACACCAAAAAAAAAATATTGATATTATTATTTCTTGTTTTTACTACCAACACAAAACCAACTCTCTAATTGTGCGATTTTGGCTATTCCATTATGCCAATTCTTCACTTTACCATTGAGTCTATTCACATATTCTTGTCAAAAATAATCATCTATTCCACCTAATTCAGTTCCTTGAGTTTTGTGGTTTTGGGTTATTATTCGGTTTGTTGAATTCCAGTAAAACACTTGATTTAGTTCACTCGGTTCTTTGAAGTGCTTAGAGGGAGACTTTGAGTGGTAAAAGGCTTAGTGGTGAGTTTAATAGAGGGAAAAAGCCATAGTGAGTGTTTTTCTAGTGAAATCTTTGTGAGAGATAAAAAATTGTGTGATATGATGTCGGAAAGAGAAGATTCCAATTCAAGCCGAAACGGTAATGACAACAATGCATCGGAGGACATGATAAGGAGGTTTGAAAGGGTACTTGGTGATGTTAGGGAGAAGGTGGATAGGCAAGGGGAATGGATGGTGCAACACAAATCTTAGCCAGGAACAAGTGGAGATGTCTAATGCTAGGGGGCTGGGTAGGCATGAATCTAGGAGAGGAAGGCGGGGTGAGTATCGTAGTGATGAGGATGATTTTGATGAAAATGATATTGATATGGGTCGAGCGAGGCATAGGGGCAATAGGATGGAAAGACTGGGTAGAAATAACTTGAGAGATGAAGTAGATGGAAATTTGGAGAGTATTAAAATGACTATTCTGCAATTTAAGGCGAGAAGCGATCTGAAAGCATATTTAGATTGGGAAAGGAAGGTTGAGATGATTTTTGAGTGCTATAATTATTCGGAGGAGAAAAAGGTAAAATTGGCAGTGCTTGAATTTGTGGATTACGCGATATCTTGGTGGGATCAAGTACTTACATCACGGCGTAGGGGTCGGGAAAGGCCAATTAGCACTTGGGATGAGTTGAAGATGTTGATGAGGAGGAGGTTTGTTCCGAGTCACTATTATAGGGAAATCCATCAAAAATTGCAAGGTTTGTACCAAGGATCGAAAAGCGTAGAGGATTATTACAAAGAGATGGAAATTCTTATGATTCGGGCTAAGGTGGAGGAAGATCGGGAAGCTACCATGGCACGGTTCTTGAATGTGTTAAATTGGGATATTGCAAACATTGTAGAGTTACAATACTATGTGGAAATCGAGGACATATTACATGTGGCAATGAAGGTCGAGAGGCAATTGAAGAGGAAGGGGATGTCTAGGCAACCGTTGGGTATTTCGAATTCTAACTCAACATGGGAATCGAAGTGGGATGACAACAACAAAAAGGGGGTTGCGCCTATGGTAAAAATGAATGGCAAAAGGGCAAGGATGAAAATGCTAGCAAACCAATATCAAAACCAGAGGCACAACCGTCGCGCAATCGGGACATCAAATGTTTTAGGTGTTTGGGAATGGGGCATATTGCTTCTTAATGCCCAAACAAATGGGCGATGGTATTGCGAGATAATGAAGAGATTGTGAGCGACAGTGATGGCGAGTTTAATGACATGCCACCGTTGGAGGGTGTTAGTGAAGAAGAAAAAGTTGAAGGGCTGGTTGGGGATCTACTAGTCCCAAGGCGAGCTCTCACTACTTACGTCAAAGCGGATGACTTGAAGTTGCAACGGGAAAATATTTTTCACACTCGATGCCACGTCAACAATATGGTATGTAGTATTATAATTGATGGTGGTAGTTGCACTAATGTAGCTAGTGTATCTCTTGTAGAAAAATTGGGTTTAACATTGTTGAGACACCCGAGACCTTATAAATTGCAATGGTTGAATGAGAGTGGCGAGGTGAGGGTAAATCGAAGGGTGTTACTTAATTTGTCAATTGGGAGTTATAAGGACGAGTTAGTGTGTGATGTAGTACCAATGCAAGCGAGACATATTTTATTGGGGCGACCATGGCAATACGATAGGAAGGCTATGCATGGTGGGTACAAAAATTGATATAGTTTCATTAAGGATGGAAGGACCATTACTCTTGTGCAATTAACACCAGCGCAAGTCTATGGAGACCAATTAAAATTGAGAAGTGAGGAAGAGAGGAGAGCAAAAGAGTTAGAAAAAAAGAGAGAAAATGTTGAAATAGCCATTAGAGAGAAAAAGAGAGAGCAATCACAAGAGAGAAGAGAAAAAGAGTGCCCCAAGAGAAGAGAGAAAACACGAGTGAATTTCTTTGCAAAAGAGAGTGATTTGAGGAGGGCGGTAATTGAGAGAAAAGAGATGATCTTGATCGTTTATAAGGAATCACTCCTCAATTTTGAGGAAACTAACCCACCCCTCCCAAGTTTGGCTAAGTCTTTATTGCAAGAATTCGACGATGTATTTCCGGAGGATGCATCAAGTGGATTGCCGCATATTCGAGGCATTGAACATCAAATTGACTTCATACCCGGAGCTATCATTCCAAATTGGCCGGCTTATCGAAGTAATCTTGAGGAGACTAAGGAGCTTCAAAGGCAAGTGGAGGAGTTGATGAGCAAAGGATACGTGAGGGAAAGCATGAGTCCTTGTGCGGTACCGATTTTGCTTGTACCAAAAAAGGATGGAACATGGCGAATGTGCGTGGATTGTATGGCTATCAACAACATAACGGTAAAGTATCATCACCTTATACCTAGGTTAGATGACATGCTTGATGAATTACATGGTTCTTGCATATTTTCTAAAATTGATTTAAAAAGTGGGTATCATCAAATTCGTATGCGGGAGGGTGATGAATGGAAAACAACTTTTAAAACTAAATATGGTTTATATGAATGGTTGGTTATGCCGTTTGGACTTACAGATGCACCTAGCACTTTTGTGCGTTTAATGAATCATGTTTTATGTGCTTTTATAGGAAAATTTGCAGTGGTTTATTTTGACGACATCTTAATCTATAGCAAAAACCTAGGAGAGCATTTGGAACATTTAAAATGTGTGTTAATTATTTTAAGGAAAGAACAACTCTATTCTAATTTTAAGAAATGTAAGTTTTGTATGGATAGAGTTATTTTTCTTGGTTTTGTGGTTAGTGCTAATGGGGTACAAGTAGACAATGAAAAGATAAAAGCTATTAGGGATTGGCCGACACCTAAAAGCATAACGGAAGTTAGGAGTTTTCATGGATTGGCTAGTTTTTATAGGCGTTTTGTGAAAGATTTAAGCACTATCACCGCACCACTCACGAAAGTACTTAAAAAGAGTGTAGGTTTTCATTGGGGTGATGAACAGGAACTTACATTTAATACTATTAAAGGTAGATTGTGTGAAGCACCTGTTTTGGCATTACCTAATTTTGACAAAACATTCGAGATTCAGTATGATGCATCAGGAATAGGGATTGGAGCAGTTTTAATGCAGGATCGGAGGCCTATTGCATACTTTAGCGAGAAATTGAGTGGAGCTGCTTTAAATTATCCTACATATGACAAAGAACTTTATGCACTTGTTCGAGCTTTGGAGACTTGACAACATTATCTATGGCCGAAGGAGTTCGTAATACACATCGATCATGAGTCACTAAAATACTTGCGGGGACAAGGTAAATTGAACAAGAGGCATGCACGGTGGATGGAATTTATTGAGACCTTTCCATACGTCATTTGGTATAAACAAGGTAATATAAATGTGGTGGTGGATGCGTTGTCACGAAGGTACGTATTGCTAACTATTCTTGATTCTAAGTTACTTGAGTTTGAACATATTAAGGAATTGTATGAAAAAGATGTTGAATTTTTGGATATTTATTTGTCATGCATAAAAGGGGAGGTTGATAGATTCTTTAGGCATGAGGGGTATTTATTTCGGGAAAATACGTTATGTGTTCCTAATTGTTCTATTCGGGAATTGTTAGTAAGGGAGGCACATAGTGGTGGATTGATGGGACACTTTGGGGTTCAAAAGACTTTAGATGTATTGAAGGAGCATTTTTATTGGCCTAAGATGAAAAGTAATGTTGAGCGAATTTGTAGTCGATGCATAGGTTGTAAAAAGGCTAAATCTAAGATTTTACCACAAGGTTTGTACACACCTTTACCTACACCTAGTGAGCCTTGGGTTGATATCTCGATGGACTTTGTTTTGGGTTTACCTAGGACTAAGAGAGGTCGGGATTCTATTTTTGTGGTTGTAGATAGGTTCAGCAAAATGGTACATTTTATACCATGTCACAAAACGGACGATGCCACGAACATTTCTGACTTATTCTTTAAAGAGATTGTGCGTTTACATGGGGTTCCTAGAAGCATAGTGTCGGATCGGGATGTCAAATTTTTGAGCCACTTTTGAAGAGTTTTGTGGGGGTAAGTTAGGCACTAAGTTACTATTTTCCACAACTAGTCACCCACAAATAGATGGGCATACCGAGGTAGTGAATAGGACTATGACACAATTGTTACGCACAGTAATCAATAAAAATTTGAAGAGTTGGGAGGAGTGTCTACCATTTGTTGAATTTGCATACAATCGAGCTGTTCACTCTACTACGTCATATTCTCCGTTTGAAATTGTATATGGTTTTAATCCACTAACTCCTTTGGATTTAATTCATTTACCTATGAATGAACGTGGTAGTTTAGATGGCAAAAAGAAAGCGGAATGCGGAATTGATTAAGTCACTCCATGAAAAGGTAAAAGGGCGAATTGAAAACAAAAGTAAGTTGGTTGCGTCGTAGGCGAACAAAGGTAGGAAGCGTGTGACATTCGAGCCAAGAGATTGGGTTTGGGTGCACTTTAGGAAGGAGCGATTTTCGGAGCAAAGGAAGTCCAAGTTGCAACCGAGGGGCGATGGTCCATTCCAAGTGATTGAAAAGATAAACGACAATGCTTTCAAGTTGGACCTTCCAGGTGAGTACAATGTTTCGGCTACTTTTAATGTATATGATCTCTCTTTGTTTGATCCAGGTTCAGATTCAAGGATGAATCCTTTTGAAGAGGGAGGGGATGATGTGATCCAAGAGCTGAGCCCGAAGAAGGCAAGTGCGAGACGAGACCTGTTGATAATCGAAGGTGGACCGATGACGTTATCAAGAGCAAAACAAGTGAAACAAGTGATGGGATTGCTCGTTCAAGAAACTATTGATGGAACCATGTTCGGGCTCAAAATGGGACAAGTTTCGTGTTCAGGTCGAAGGCCGAAACTAAATGGATCAATGTGTTACAAGCAGCCGAAGAAGAGAGTGGGCAGTATAACCATGCGACAGCACGGTGCGACCGCACGACATGAGGCCGAGAATTCAATGGCAAAATTTTATTACCATGCGACTGCACGAGTTATAACCATGCGACAGCATGGTTGATTTCTGGGCGCGATTTTCCTTTTTTCCGCGTTTTTCTTTATTTTACTAGAATTTCATTCTTAATCAAACTCCTACCATATTGGACGTATATTTTAGGGATTTGTTAGATTATTAGAATTATATTTCCTTTTGACTTCTATTCTAGGGTTTATTATAAATAGAAATTTTCATTCAATTGTAAAAAAACCTTTGACATATTTGATATTAAATTAAAAGTGAGGCGTATTGTCTTTCTTCAACGTTCTTCATTGAACAACTTCGAACTTATCAAGTGTTAACTTGTGGCATTCAAACAACCGTATTTAATTCTTGGATTGCGCGATCAAGGGGTCTTTCAAGCATCGTTCTTGTTGGGGTTTTTTGGTTCGACTTTCTTTTGGGTTAATCCTAAACTCTTGGATTAATTTGGCTTTCTTGGGTTCGTCAATCTCGTTGTGGGTTTCGTAGTCAACGTTGCTATGGGATTCGCATCACAACGTGTCAAAAATCTGTGTACAAATAGCAAAGTTCAATCGGTAAGGACCTTCCAACATGTACACTATGGTGTACACTTTAGTTTACACTTTGCCACGTGACATTACCTTGTTGGGCAGTTTAAATGTCAAACAGTTTTCCAATCCAATTAACACTTGACAATAATGCAAGGGTTAAATAACGTGTTAAAAATCGTTGCACAAATAGCAAAGTTTAATCGGTAAGAACCTTGCTACATGTACACTATGGTGTAAACATTAGTTTAAACTTTGCCACGTGACATTACTCTATTGAACAGTTTAAATTTTAAATAGTTTTCCCATCCAATTGAAACCTGGCAACAAAGCAAGTGTCAAACAATGTCTCGAAAATCATTGTACAAATAACAAAGTTCAATAGGTAAGGACTTTGTCACATGTACACTATGGTGTACACTTTGCCATGTGAATTACCCTCTTGGATGGTTTAAATTTCAAACAGTTTTCCCATCCAATTGACACTTGACAATAAGGTAAGTGTCAAACAACGCGTCAAAAATCAGTGCACAAATAGCAAAGTTCAATCGGTAAGAACCTTGCTTCATGTACACTTTAGTTTACGCTTTGCCACGTGAAATTAGCCTGTTGGACGGTTTAAATTTCAAACAGTTTTCTCATCCAATTGACACTTGACAACAATGCTAGTTTCAAACAACGTGTCGAAAATCAGTGCACAAATAGTAAAGTTCAATCAGCATGAACCTTGCTACATGGACACTATGGTGTACACTTTAGTTTACGCTTTGTCACGTGACATTACCTGGTTGGATAGTTTAAATTTCAAACTATTTTTCCATCCAATTGATGCTTGACAACAATGCAAGTGCCAAACAACTTGTCAAAAATCAGTGTACAAATAGCACAAAGTTCAATCGGTACGGACCTTGCTACATGTATCAAACAGTTTTCCCATGCAATTGACACTTGACAACAATGCAAGTGTCAAATAATGTATCAAAAATTGATTTACAAATAACAAAGTTCAAACGGCAAGGACCTTGCTACATATATACTATGGTGTACACTTTAGTTTTTAGTTTGCTAGGTGACATTACCCAGTTGGACAGTTTAAATTTCAATCAGTTTTCCTATCCAATTGACACTTGACAACAATGCAAGTGTTAAACAACGTATCAAAAACCAGTGTACAAAAAGTAAAGTTCAATCGGTAAGAACCTTGCGACATGTACACTATAATGTACACTTCAGTTTACACTTTGCCACGTGTCATTAGCCTATTGGACAGTTTAAATTTCAAACAGTTTTCCCATCCAATTGACACTTGACAACAATGTATGTGTCAAACAAAGTGTCAAAAATTAGTTTACAAATAGCAAAGTTTAATTGGTAAGGACCTTGCCACATGTGCACTACGATGTACACTTTAATTTACATTTTGCCACGTGACATTACCCTGTTGGACAATTTAAATTTCAAATAGTTGTGCCAGTCAATTGACACTTGTCAACAATGCAAGTGTCAAACAACGTGTCAAAAATCTGTGTACAAATAGTAAAGTTCAATCGATAATGACCTTGCTACATGTACACTATGGTGTACACTTTAGTTTACGCTTTGCCACGTGACATTACCCTGTTGGACGGTTTAAGTTTCAAGCAGTTTTCCAATCCAATTGACACTTGACAACAATGCAAGTGTCAAACAACGCTTCAAAAATCAGTGCACAAATAGCAAAGTTCAATCGGTAAGAACCTTGCTACATGTACACTATAGTGTACACTTTAGTTTAAACTTTGCCACATGACATAACTCTATTGGATAGTTTAAATTTCAAATAGCTTTCCCATCCAATTGACACCTGATAACAATGCAAGTGCCAAACGATGTCTCAAAAATCATTGTACAAATAGCAAAGTTAAATAGGTAAGGCTAAAACTGCAGTGTTATCTGTCTTCACAATAAATGAAGACCCAAGCAGATAGTGTCACCATCCTCTGAGACAATGGACTATTGCTAACAATTCCTTTTCACGTGCCAAGTAACGACATTCTATCTGGTTTAACTTTTGGCTCTCATATGCTATCGGATGTCCTTCTTGCATGAGGACTCTACCAAGGACAAAATCTGAAGCATCAGTATGAACTTCAAATGGTTTAGCCATATCCGGTAAGGCTAAAACCGAGTTCGTCCACATGGACTTCTTCAACCTTTCAAAAGCATCTTGGCATTGGGATGACCAATCCTAATCCTTATCCTTCTTTGTCAATTCAGTAAGTGGTAGTGCAATTTCTGAGTAGCCTTTCACAAATCTTCGATAGTAATTGCATAACCCAAGAAATGAACATACATCATGTACGGTTTTTGGTGGTTGCCAATCTTTGATGGCTGTAACCTTCTTTGAATCCATGCGGATTTTACCTTGTTCAATGATGTGACCTAAGAAACTGATAGATGTCTGAGCAAATGAGCATTTAGACAGCTTAGCATAAAATTCATTCTCCCGTAGCCGATTATGCTGGACATGTTCCTCCAATGTCTCGCTGTAGATTACTATATCATCCAAGTACACCATGACAAAATCATCTAGAATCTGTGAAGTACCTGATTCATCATAGTACAAAATGTTGCTGGAGCATTTGTCAAACCAAAAGGCATCACCTTAAATTCGAAGGCTCCATATCTGGTTACCATCGTAGTCTTTGCTTCGTCTCCCTCCTTGATCCGAGCTTGCTAGTATCCGGACCTAAGATCAATTTTTGTGTAATACTTCACTTGACTCAGTTGATTGAAGCAATTCGCAACCAGTGGGATAGGAAAGCTATTCTTTATAGTAATCTTGTTCAAGGCTCGATAGTCGCAGCACATTCTAGGAGAACCATCAGCCTTTTTCTGAAACAATAAAGGAGCTCCGTATGGCAACTTCGTAAGCACAATCATTCCGCTCTCCAACATTTTCCCCAATTGCTTCCTAAGCTCTTCAAGCTCAGGTAGAGACATCCGGTATGGTGCCCTGGCGGGAGCTTTGGCACCTGGAATAAGTTCAATCTCATGATCAATCGTGCTTCTTGGTGGCAATTTCTTTGGTAATTCTTTCAGCATGATGTCCTCAAATTCTCGAATAAGCCTTTTAATTGGTTTTGGAATAGGACCATTCGCCTCTTCGATCTCCTCTAATCGAAGAGTGCACAAAAAAGAGGGTTCATTTTTCTTGAAACCTTTACAAAATTGCATGGCTGAGATACTCTTCTTGCCCATCTTCCCAACCTGTATAGGGATGACACACGGCTTATTATCCATCATCATTAACGAATCGGAATATGGCAACACTACTGTCTTAGTATCCCGAAGAAATTCCAATCCTAGAATAAGCTTGAAATCATCCATCTGAACTGCAGATAAATTTGTCCTTCCCTCGAAAGGACATGCTTTGATCAACACCGATTTCGCTATTCCAGCTATTAGTTGAGCAGCAGAGTTGATTGCTTTGACTTTTCCACTACCTTTTTCTAGAACAAGTCCGAGCCGCTCTATTTCGGTACATGCAAGGTAGTTGTGTGTAGCACCAGTATCCACCATAGCCCTGATTGGCTTCCCATTGATTTTTACATCAATGTACATTAAGCCTTTGACCCTACAAATTCGAGCCTTCACTTCTTCCATCTTTGCCTCTTTCAATGGGACATCATCTTTTTCAACAACCCGATGCAACAGTGTGCTGTACCGATGTGAAAATGCCCCAACTACGTCCTCATCCTCTTCAGAGTCAGTCTCATTATGATAATTAGCCCGCAAGGCCTCTTGCTCTAAACTTGACCCACCACTTGCTAACTGACAATATGCATTCACCATCCGCTTCTGTGGACACTCTGACACCCGATGAGGTCTTTCACATAAACAGCACTTCAATTTGGGAGTGGCATCAGTTTTGCCCTAAGTTGCTTTTCCTTTGTTCCAATTGTTACTGTTACTACCGTTAAAATTTCCATGACGACTGTTATGATAGTTTCCCTGAAAGTCACGGGTGCTTTGATAGGCTCCTTCTCTATTCTGAGAGTAACGCTCTCCCCCATTTGGGTTCGAGCTGGGTCTGTAAGATCTGTTACCACCTCCAATTGCTTGATTACTCCTCGAAGGTCGATCTTTTCTAGATTCTGTTTGGTAGTCGCTCAAGCATTCAATGGCTCCCATGGCCGTGCTCAAATCAGTAACCTTCTGTCTTTGAAGTTCCGTGCGTGTCCACAGTTTCAACCCTTCCATAAAGGTGAAGAGCTTATCCTTTTCCAACATATCTTGAATATTCAGCATATGCCCTGAGAAGGATTTCACATACTCCCTGATAGAGCTCGTATGTTTCAGGTCTCGAAGTGTCCATTGAGCTTGATACTCGACATTTTTGGGGAAAAACTAAGATCTGATCGCTTCCTTGAGAAGATCCCAAGAATCAATTCAAATCGTATGGGCCTGAATGTTAGCATATTTGGTTCACCACCATAGTTTTGCATCTCCACCCAGATACATGGTAGCTGTAGTTACCTTTCTAGCTTCGTCTTCGATCGAAGCTGCTAGAAAGTACTGTTCCATATCAAACAAGAAGTTTTCGACTTCTTTTGCATCACGTGCCCCTCCGTACGTACACGGTTCAGGAATTCTGAGTCTAGGAGCATATTCTGGTACGGGAGCTTGCCCATTGCGCACCCACCTCTCAACGCTTCCATTTCATCCTGCGTATTAGGAATGATTGCAGCAGCTTCAGTCATTACTGCGCAAGCTCTTTGGCTTTCATCCAATTGGATGTGTAATCCACGAATCTCAAATTCAGCCATCTCGACTTTTTCCTCGAGACCTTCCAAAGCATAGCACAACCTAGTAGTTGTCTCATCAAGCACATCCACACGATGTTTCGTAGTACCCTTCTTTTGAGGCTCTACCACTTCAGTGGTGTGGGATGTAATTGGATCCATGGCTTTCTTATCGAGGTTCGTGAGCCGTAGCTTTGATACCAACTTTCACGGGGTGCCTTTCTTCTTGGCACAGAAAGGGACACCGTGCGGCAGTAGTCTGCTCCGCTAGACTACCTTCTGCTTTTTCTCCATCGCGTCGGGACAAAAGAAAATTTAATTACAATTTTGTAGAAATCTTACAATAGAGAATTAGAATACATTGAAAGTAAATTGAACATTGATTGATGAAAACTGAACATTACAATTGATAAAAGCAGAAAATTACAATTGTTGGTGCAGGGGGTGGACACCAGTGAGTTTGAAAGATTTTTGAATGACTAATACTCCCTATAATAGCATTCTGAACAAAAACCTAAGTGATAGAAGTAGATGTTTAAAAGACGAGGAATCATACTAAACGTTTACCAATATCAGAGTTATTTTACAACTGAAATAACTATTACTATGAAAAGAAAATTACAACTCAAACTCAAAGTAATATTTACAATGTGCGGCCGAAGTTGGGCAAACTGCGGCTGCGATAGTGTCAAGGGGCTAAGTAAAGCTGTAGTCCTTGACACATTACCCCGTTGGATGGTTTAAATTTCAAATAGTTGTGCCATCCAATTGACACTTGTCAGCAATGCAAATGTCAAACAATGTGTCAAAAATCTGTGTACAAATAATAAAGTTCAATCGGTAATGACCTTGCGAAATGTACACTATGGCGTACACTTTAGTTTACGCTTTGCCACGTGACATTACCCTGTTGAACGGTTTAAATTTCAAACAGTTTTCCAATCCAATTGACACTTGACAACAATGCAAGTGTCAAACAACGCTTCAAAAATCAGAACACAAATAGAAAAGTTCAATCGGTAAGAACCTTGCTACATGTACACTATGGTGTACACTTTAGTTTGAACTTTGCCCTATGACATTACTCTATTGGACAGTTTAAATTTCAAATAGCTTTCCCATCCAATTGATACCTGATAACAATGCAGGTGTCAAACAATGTGTCGAAAATCATTGTACAAATAGCAAAGTTCAACAGGTAAGGACCTTGCCACATGTACACAATGGTGTACACTTTAGTTTACACTTTGCCACGTGACATTACCATGTTGGAAAATTTATAGTTCAACAATTTTCCCATCCAATTGACACTTGACAACAATGCGAGTGTCAAACAACGTATCAAAAATTGGTGTACGAATTGTAAAGTCCAATGGGTAAGGACCTTGTCTCATGTACACTATGGTGTACACTTTAGTTTACACTTTGCCACGGGACATTACCCTGTTGGACAGTTTAAATTTCAAATAGTTTTCCAATCTAATTTACACTTGACAACAATGTAAGATTCAAATAACGTGTCAAAAATAAGTATACAAATAGTAACGTTTAATCGGTAAGAACCATGCAACATGTACATTATGGTGTACACTTTAGTTTATATTTTACCACGTGTACACTTTAGTTTACATTTTTCAAATAGTTTTCTCATCCAATTGACACTTGTCAACAATGCAAATATCAAACAACGTGTCAAAAATCAGTGTACAAATAGCAAAATTCAAACGGTAAGAACCATGCAAGATGTACACTATGGGGTAAACTTTAGTTTACACTTTGCCACGTGTTATTAACCTGTTGGACAGTTTAAGTTTCAAACAGTTTTCTCATCCAATTGACACTTGACAACAATGCAAGTGTCAAACAACGTGTCAAAAATAAGTTTACAAATAGTAAAGTTCAATCGGTAAGAACCTTGCTACATGTACACTATGGTGTACACTTTAGTTTACACTTTGTCATGTGACATTACCCGATTGGACAGTTTAATTTTCAAACTATTTTCCCATCCAAATGACGTTTGACAACAATGCAAGTGTAAAAAAACTTGTCAAAAATTAGTGTACAAATAGCAAAGTTCAATCGGTAAGAACCTTGACACATGTATCAAATAGTTTTCCCATCCAATTGACATTTGACAACAATGCAGGTGTCAAACAACGTGTCAAAAATTAGTTTACAAATAGTAAAGTTCAATCGTTAAGGACCTTGCTACATATACACAATGGCATAGACTATAGTTTTTACTTTGCCAGGTGACATTACCCAGTTGGACAGTTTAAATTTCAATTAGTTTTCCCATCCAATTGACACTTGACAACAATGCAAGTATCAAACAACGTGTCAAAAATTGTTGTACAAATAACAAAGTTCAATCGGTAAGAACCTTGCGACATGTACACTTTAGTGTACACTTTACCACGTGTCACTACCCTATTAGACAGTTTAAATTTCAAACTGTTTTCCCATCCAATTGACACTTGAAAACAATGCTAGTTTCAAACAACGTGTCGAAAATCTGTGTACAAATAGCAAAGTTCAATCGGTAAGAACCTTGCTACATGTACACTATGGTGTACACTTTAGTTTACACTTGCCATGTGGCATTACTCTATTGGACAATTTAAATTTCAAATAGTTTTCCCATCCAATTGAAACCTGGCAACAAAGCAAGTGTCAGACAATGTGTCGAAAATCGTTGTACAAATAATAAAGTTCAATAGGTAAGGACCTTGTCACATGTACACTATGGTGTACACTATAGTTTACACTTTGTCACGTGAATTACCTTGTTGGACAGTTTAAGTTTGAAACAGTTTTCCCATTCAATTGACACTTGACAATAGTGCAAGTGTCGAACAACGTGTCGAAAATCAGGGTACAAATAGTAAAGCTGAATCGGTAAGGACCTTGCTACATGTACACAATAGTGTACACATTAGTTTACACTTTGCCACATGACATTACCTTTTTGGACAGTTCAAATCTCAAAGCATTTTCCCATCGAATTAACACTTGACAACAATGCATGTGTCAAACAACGGGTGAAAAATCAATTTACAAATAGTAAAGTTCAATCGGTAAGGACCTAGCTACATGTATACTATGGTGTACACTTTGTCACGTGACATTATCCTGCTAGACAGTTTAAATTTCAAACAGTTTTCCCATCCAATTGGCACTTGACAACAATGCTAGTTTCAAACAACGTGTCGAAAATCAGTGTATAAATAGCAAAGCTCAATCGGTAAGAAACTTACTACATTTAAACTATGATGTACACTTTAGTTTACACTTTATCACGTGACATTACCTGATTGGACTGTTTAAATTTCAAACTGTTTTCCCATCCAATTGACACTTGAAAACAATGCTAGTTTCAAACAACGTGTCGAAAATCTGTGTACAAATAGCAAAGTTCAATCGGTAAGAACCTTGCTACATGTACACTATGGTGTATACTTTAGTTTACACTTTGCCATGTGACATTACTCTATTGGACAGTTTAAATTTCAAATAGTTTTCCCATCCAATTGACACCTGGCAACAAAGCAAGTGTCAGCGAATGTGTCGAAAATCGTTGTACAAATAATAAAGTTCAATAGGTAAGGACCTTATCACATGTACACTATGGTGTACACTTTAATTTACACTTTGCCACGTAAATTACCCTATTGGACAGTTTAAGTTTGAAATAATTTTCCCATTCAATTGACACTTGACAACAGTGCAAGTGTCGAACAACGTGTCGAAAATCAGTGTACAAATAGCAAAGCTCAATCGGTAAGGACCTTGCTACATGTACACTATGATGTACACATTAGTTTACACTTTGTCACATGATATTACCCTTTTGGACAGTTCAAATCTCAAAGCGTTTTCCCATCGAATTAACACTTGACAACAATGCATGTGTCAAACAACGGGTCAAAAATCAGTGTACAAATAGTAAAGTTCAATCGGTAAGGACCTAGCTACATGTACACTATGGTGTACACTTTAGTTTACACTTTGCCACATGACATTACCCTGTTGGACAGTTTAAATTTCAAACAATTTTCCCATCCAATTGGCACTTGACAACTATGCTAGTTTCAAACAACGTTTCGAAAATCAGTGTACAAATAGTAAAGTTCACTCGGTAAGAAACTTGCTACATGTAAACTATGGTGTATACTTTAGTTTACACTTTGTCACGTGACATTACCCGGTTGGACTGTTTAAATTTCAAACTGTTTTCCCATTCAATTGACGCTTGACAACAATTCAAGTGTCAAACAACTTGTAAAAAATCAGTGTACAAATAGAAAAGTTCAATCCGCAAGGACCTTGCTACATGTATCAAATAGTTTTTCCATCCAATTGACGCTTGACAACAATGCAAGTGTCAAACAACGTGTCAAAAATCAGTTTGCAAATAACAAAGTTCAATTGGCAAGGACCAAGTTACATATACACTATGGTGTACACTCTAGTTTTTAATTTGCCAGATGACATTACCCAGTTGGACTGTTTAAATTTCAATCAGTTTCCCCATCCAATTGACACTTGACAACAATGCAAGTGTTAACAACGTGTAAAAAATAAGTGTACAAATAGCAAAGTTCAATCGGTAAGAACCTTGCGACTTGTACACTATGGTGTATACTTTAATTTACACTTTGCCACGTGTCAATACGCTGTTGGACAGTTTAAATTTCAAATAGTTTTCCCATCTAATTGACACTTGACAACAATGCATGTGTCAAACAATGTGTTAAAAATAAGTTTACAAATACCAAAGTTCAATCGGCAAGAACATTGCTATATGTACACTATGGTGTACACTTTAGTTCACACTTTGCCACGTGTCATTACTCTCTTGGACAGTTTAAAGTTCAAATAGTTTTTCCATCCAATTGACACCTGACAACAATTCAAGTGTCAAACAATGTGTCGAAAATCGTTGTACAAATAACAAAGTTCAATAGGTAAGGACCTTGTCATATGTACACTATGGTGTACACTTTAGTTTACACTTTACCACGTGAATTACCCTCTTGGACAGTTTAATTTTCAAACAGTTTTCCCATCTAGTTGACACTTGACAACATTGCAAGTGTTAAACAACTTGTCGAAAATTAGTGTACAAATAGCAAAGCTCAATCGGTAAGGACCTTGCCACATGTACACTATGGTGTACACATTAGTTTACACTTTGCCACGTGACATTACCCTTTTGGATAGTTCAAATCTCAAAGCATTTTCCCATCGAATTAACATTTAAAAACAATGTAAGTGGCAAACAACGGGTCAAAAATCAGTGTACAAATAGTAAAGTTCAATCGGTAAGGACCTAGCTATATGTACATTTGCCATGTGACATTACCCTGTTGGATGGATTTAAATTTCAAACAGTTTTCCTGTCCAGCTGACACTTGTCAACAATGCAAGTGTCAAACAATGTGTTAAAAATCAGTGCACAAATAGCAAAGTTCAATCGGTAAGAACCTTGTTACATGTACACTATGGTGTAAAATTTACTTTACACTTTGCCACATGACATTACTCTATTGGATAGTTGAAATTTAAAACAATTTTCTCATCCAATGGACACCTGACAACAATGCAAGTGTCAAACAATGTGTCAAAAATTATTGTACTAATAGCAAAGTTCAATCGGTAAGGACCTTGCCATATGTACACTATAGTGTTCACTTTAATTTACACTTTGCCACGTGACATTACCTTGTTGGTCAATTTATATTTCAAAAAGTTTCCCATCAAATTGACACTTGACAACAATGCGAGTGTCAAACAACGTGTCGAAAATCAGTGAAAAAATTGTAACGTTCAATTGGTAAGGACCTTGCCTAATGTACACAATGGTGTACACTTTAGTTTACACTTTGCCACGTCACATTATCCTGTTGGACAGTTTATATTTGAAACAGTTTTTTCATCCAATTGACACTTAACAACAATGCAAGAGTCAAACAACCATTCAAAAATAAGTGTACAAATAGCAAAGTTCAATCGGTAAGAACCTTGCAACATGTATACTATGGTCTACACTTTAGTTTACATTTTGCCACGTGACAATACCCTGTTAGACAGTTTAAATTTTAAACAGTTTTCTCATTCGATTGACAATTGACAACAATGCAAGTGTCAAGCAACGTGTCAAAAATCAATGTACAAATGGCAAAGTTCAATCGATAAGAACCTTGCTACATGTACACTATGGTGTACACTTTACTTTAAACTTTGCAACATGTCATTACCCTGTTGGACAGTTTAAATTTCAAATAGATTTCCATCCAATTAACACTTGACAACAATGCAAGTGTCAAACAACATATCAAAAATAAGTATACAAATAACAAAGTTTAATCGGTAAGAACATTACTACATGTACACTGTGGTGTACACTTTAGTTTACACTTTGCCACGCGACGTTACTCTATTGGACAGTTTAAAATTCAAATAGTTTTCCCGTCCAATTGACACTTGACAGCAATGCAAGTGTCAAACAACATGTCAAAAATCAGTGTACAAATAGCAAAGTTCAATCGTTAAGGACCTTACCACATGTACACTATGGTGTAGAAATTAGTTTACACTTTGCCACGTGACATTACCCTATTGGACAGTTAAAATATCAAACCATTTTTCCATCGAATTAACACTTGACGACAATGCAAGTGTCAAAGAACCTATCGAAAATCAGTGTACAAATAGTAAAGTTCAATCGGTGAGGACCTTGTTACAAGTACACTATGGTGTACCCTTTAGTTTACACTTTTTCACGAGACATTACCCTATTAGATAGTTTTAATTTCAAACAGTTTTCCCATCTAATTGACACTTGACAACAGTGCAAGTGTCAAGCAACGTGTTAAAAATCAGTGTACAAATTGTAAAGTTCAATCGAAAAGGACCTTGCTACATGTATATTATGGTGTACACTTAAGTTTACACTTTGCCACGAGACATTACCTTGTCAGACAGTTTAAATTTCAAACAGTTTCCCATCCAGTTGATACTTGAAAATAATGCTAGTGTCAAACAACGCGTCAAAAATTAGTGTACAAATAGCGATGTTCAATCGGTAATGACCATGTTACATGTACACTATGGTGTACACATTAGTTTACACTTTGCCACGTGACATTACCCTATTGGACAGTTAAAATTTCAAATTGTTTTCCCATCGAATTAACACTTGACAACAATGCAAGTGTTAAACAAGGTGTCGAAACTTAGTGTAGAAATAGGAAAGTTCAATCGGTAATGACATTGCAACATGTACACTATGATGTACACATTAGCTTACACTTTACCACGTGACATTACCCTGTTGGACAGTTAAAATTTGGCTCCATTTTTCCATCGAATTAACACTTGATAACAATGCAAGTGTCAAACAACGTGTCAAAAATCAGTGTACAAATAGTAAAGTTCAATCGGTAAGGACCTTGCTACATGTACACTATGGTTTACACTTTAATTTATACATTGCCACGTGACAGTACCCTATTGGACAGTTTTAATTTCAAACAGTTTTTCCATCCAATTGACACTTAACAACAATGCAAGTGTCAAACAACGTGACAAAAATCAGTGCACAAAAAGTAAAGTTCTATCGGTAAGAACCTTGCTACATGTACACTGTGGTGTACACTTTATTTTAACTTTGCCACGTGACATGACTCTATTGGACAGTTTAAATTTCAAATAGTTTTCCCATCCAATTGACACTTGACAACAATGCAAGTGTCAAACAATGTGTCGAAAATCATTGTACAAATATCAAAGTTCAATAGGTAAGGACCTTGCCACATGTACACTAAGGTGTACACTTTAGTTTACACTTTGCCACGTAACATTACCCTGTTGGACTGTTTATATTTCAAACAATTTTCCCATCCAATTGACACTTGACAACAATACGAGTGTTAAACAATGTGTCGAAAATTAGTGTAGAAATTGTAAAGTCCAATCGGTAAGGACCTTGCCTCATGTGCCCTATGGTGTACACTTTAGTTTACACTTTGACACGTGACATTACCCTGTTGGACAGTTTTAATTCGAAACTATTTTCCCATCCAATTGAGACTTGACAATAATGCAAGAGTCAAATAACGTGTCAAAAATAAGTATACAAATCGCAAAGTTCAATCGGTAAAAACCATGCAACATGTATGCTATGGTGTATACTTTAGTTTACACTTTTCCATGTGTACACTTTAGTTCACACTTTTCAAACAGTTTTCCCATCCAATTGACACTTGTCAACAATGCAAGTGTCAAACAACGTGTTAAAAATCAGTGTACAAATAGCAAGGTTAAATCGGTAAGGACCTCCCTACTTGTACACCACAGTTTACACTTTAGTTTATACTTTGCCACATGTCATTACCTTGTTGGACAGTTTAAATTTCAAATAGTTTTTCCATCCAATTGATACTTGTCAACAATGCAAGTATCTAGCAACGTGTCAAAAATCTATGTACAAATAGCAAAGTTCAATTGGTAAGAACTTTGCTACATGTACACTACGGAATACACTTTAGTTTACACTTTGTCACGTGATATTATCCTGTTGGACAGTTTAAATTTCAAATAGTTTTTCCATCCAATTAACACTTGACAACAATGCAAGTGTCAAGCAACATGTCAAAAATCAGTGTACAAATAGTAAAGTTCAATCGGTAAAAACCTTGCTACTTGTACACTATGGTGTAGACTTCACTTTAAACTTTGCCACGTGTCATTACCCTGTTAGACAATTTAAATTTCAAATAAATTTCCATCCAATTAACATTTAACAACAATGAAAGTGTCAAACAACGTATCAAAAATAAGTATACAAATAGTAAAGTTTAATCGGTAAGAACATCGCTACATGTACACTGTGGTGTACACTTTAGTTTACACTTTGCCACGTGACATTACTCTTTTGGACTGTTTAAATTTCAAAGAGTTTTTCCATCCAATTGGCACTTGACAATAATGCAAGTGTCAAACAACGTGTCAAAAATCAGTGTACAAATAACAAAGTTCAATCGGTAAGGACCTTGCCACATGTACACTATGGTGTACACATTAGTTTACACTTTGCCACGTGACATTGCCCTGTTGGTCAGTTAAAATTTCAAACCATTTTTCCATCAAATTAACACTTGACAACAATGCAAGTGTCAAGCAACGTGCCGAAAAACAGTGTACAAATAGTAAAGTTCCATTGATAAGGACCTTGCTACATGCACACTATGGTGCACACTTTAGTTTACACTTTGCCACGAGGCATTGCCCTATGAGAAAGTTTAAATTTCAAACAATTTTCCCATCCAATTGACACTTGAAAACAATGCAAGTGTCAAGCAACTTGTCAAAAATCAGTGTACAAATAGTAAAGTTCAATCTGTAAGGACCTTGCTACATGTACACTACAGTGTACACTTTAGTTTACACTTTACCGCAAGACATTACCCTATTGGACAGTTTAAATTTCAAATAGTTTTTCCATCCAATTGACACTTGAAAACAATGCAAGTGTCAAGCAATGTGTAAAAAATTGGTGTACAAATAACAAAGTTCAATTGGTAAGAACCTTACTATATGTGCACTATGGTGTACACTTTAGTTTACACTTTGCTTTTAAATTTCTAATAGTTTTCCCATCCAATTGTCACTTGACAACAATGTAAGTGTCAAACAATTGTCGAAAATTAGTGTTCAGAGAGCAAAGTTCAATTGGTAAGAACCTTGCGACATGTACACTAGGGATACACTTTAGTTTACACTTTGCCACGTGTCATTACCCTGTTGGACAGCTTAAATTTGAAACAGTTTTCCCATCCAATTTACACTTGACGACAATGCAAGTGTTATTCAACGTGTTAAAAATCAGTGTACAACTAGCGAATTTCAATCGGTAAGAACCTTGCAACGTGTTCACTATGGTATACACTTTAGTTTTTACTTTGCCACGTGACATTACCATGTCGGATAGTTTAAATTTCAAATAGTTTTCTCATCCAATTGACACCTAACAATAATGCAAGTGTCAAACAATGTGTCAAAAATCGTTGTACAAATAACAAAGTTCAATAGGTAAGGACCTTGCCACATGTACACTATGGTGTACACTTTAGTTTACACTTTGCCACGTGAATTATCCTACTGGATTGTTTAAGTTTCAAACAGTTTTCCTGTCCAATTGACACTTGACAACAATAAAAGTGTCATACAACGTCTCGAAAATCAGTGTACAAGTAGAAAAGTTCAATCGATAAGAACCTTTCTACATATACACCATGGTGTACACTTTAGATTTCACTTTGCCATGTGACATTATCCTGTTGGACAGTTTAATTTTCAAATATTTTTCCCATCCAATTGACAGTTGTCAACAGTGTAAGGGTCAAACAACGTGTCAAAGATCTATGTATAAATAGCAAAATTTAATCGATAAGGACCTTGCCACATGTACATTATGGTGTACACTTTAGTTTACACTTTGCCACGTAACATTACCCTGCTGGACAGTCTAAGTTTCAAATAGTTTTGCCATCCAATTGACACTTGACAACAATGCAAGTGTCAAACAACGTGCCAAAAATTAGTGTACAAATAGCAAAGTTCAATCGGTATGAACCTTGCGACATGTACACTATGGTGTATACTTTAGTTTACACTTTCCCACATGACATTACCCTGTTGGACTGTTTAAATTTCAAATAGTTTTCCCATCCAATTGACACCTAACAACAATGCAAGTGTCAAACAATGTGTCGAAAATCGTTGTACAAATAACAAAGTTCAATAGGTAAGGACCTTTCCACAAGTACACTATGGTGTACACTTTAGTTTACACTTTACCACGTGACATTACCCTGTTGAACAGTTTAAGTCCCAAACAATTTTCCCATCCAATTGACACTTGACAACAATACAAGTGTCATACAACGTGTCAAAAATTAGGGTACAAATAGCAAGGTTCAATCGGTAAGAACCTTGCTACGTGCTCATTATAGTGTACACTTTAGTTTATACTTTGCCACGTGAAATTACCATGTTGAACAGTTTAAATTTCAAATAGTTTTTCCAATCCAATTAACACTTGTAAACAATGCAAGTGTCAAACAACATGTCAAAAATCAGTGTACAAATAGCAAAGTTCAATCGGTAAGAACTTTGGGACATGTGCACTATGGTGTACACTTTAGTTTACACTTTGCCACGTGACATTACCTTGTTGGGCAGTTTAAATTTAAAATAGTCTTCCCATCCAATTGACACTTGCCAACAATCCAAGTGTAAAACAACGTGTCAAAAATTAGTGTACAAATCGTAAAGTTCAATCGGTAAGAACTCCGTTACAAGTACACTATGGTGCACACTTTAGTTCACACATTGCCACGTGAAATTACCCTGTTGGACAGTTTAAGTATCAAATAGTTTTCCCATCCAATTGACACTTGACAACAATGCAAGTGTCAAACAATGTGTCAAAAATCAATGTACAAATGACAAAGTTCAATCGGTAAGAACCTTGCGACATGTACACTATGGTATATACTTTAGTTTACACTTTGCCACGTGACATTAACATGTTGGACATTTTAAATTTCAAATAGTTTTCTCATCCAATTGACACTTGACAATAACTCAAGTGCCAGACGACGTGTTAAAAATCAGTGTACAAATAGCAAAGTTCAATCGGTAAGAACCTTGCGACATGTATACTATGGTGTACACTTTAGTTTACACTTTACCACATGACATTGCCCTGTTGGACAGTTTAAATTTCAAACAATTTTACAATCGAATTGACCCTTGACAATAATGCAATTGTCAAACAACGTGTCAAAAATCAGTGTACAAAATGCAAACTTCAATCGGTAAGAACCATGTTACATGTACACCTTGGTGTACACACTTTAGTTTACACTTTACCACGTGACATTACCCTGTTGGACAATTTAAATTTCAAATAGTTTTCCCATCCAATTGACACTTGACAACAACTCAAGTGCAAAACGACGTGTCAAAAATCAGTGTACAAATAGTAAGTTCAATCGGTAAGAACCTTGCTACATGTACACTACAGTTTACACTTTAGTTTACACTTTGCCACGTGACATTACCCTGTTGGACAGTTTAAATTTCAAACAGTTTTTCCATCCAATTGACACTTGTCAACAATGCAAGTGTCAAACAACGTGTTGAAAACCAGTGAATAAGGACCTTGCCACATGTACACTATGGTGTACACTTTAGTTTACACTTTGCCACGTGACATTACCCTGTTGGACAGTTTAAATTTCAAACAGTTTTTCCATCCAATTGACACTTGTCAACAATGCAAGTGTCAAACAACGTTTTAAAAATCAGTGCACAAATAGCAAAGTTCAATCGGTAAGAACTTTGTTACATGTACACTATGGTGTAAAGTATACTTTACACTTTTCTCATCCAATGGACACCTGACAACACTGTAAGTGTCAAACAATGTGTCAAAAATATTGTACTAATAGCAAAGTTCAATCGGTAAGGACCTTGCCACATGTACACTACAATGTTTACTTTAATTTACACTTTACCACGTGATATTACCTTGTTGGACAGTTTATATTACAAAAATTTTTCCCATCAAATTGACACTTGACAGCAATGCGAGTGTCAAACAATGTGTTGAAAACCAGTGAACAAATTGTAAAGTTCAATCGTTAAGGACCTTGCCTAATGTACACAATGGTGTACACTTTAGTTTACACTTTGCCACATCACATTATCTTGTTGGACAGTTTATATTTGAAACAGTTTTCCCAACCAATTGACACTTGACAACAATGCAAGAGTTAAACAACCTGTCAAAAATAAGGGTACAAATAGCAAAGTTCAATCGGTAAGAACCTCGCAACATGTACACTATGGTCTACACTTTAGTTTACACTTTACCACGTGACATTACCCTGTTGGACAGATTAAATCAAGTGTCAAACAATGTGTCAAAAATCAGCGTACGAATAGTAATGTTCAATCAGTAAGAACCTTGCGACATGCACACTATGGTGTACACTTTAGTTTACACTTTGCCCTATGACATTACCCTTTTGAGCAGTTTAAATTTAAAATAGTTTCCCCATCCAATTAACACTTGCCAATAATGCAATTGTAAAACAACGTGTCAAAAATCAGTGTACAAATAGCAAAGTTCAATGGGTAAGAACCCTGCTACAAATACACTATGGTGTACACTTCAATTTACACTTTAACACGTGACATTACTCTGTTGGATAGTTTAAGTTTCAAATAGTTTTGCCACCCAATTGACACTTGATAACAATGTAAGTGTCAAACAACGTGTCAAAAATCAGTGTACAAATAACAAAGTTCAATCGGTAAGAACTTTGCGACATGTACACTATGGTGTTCATTTTAGTTTTCACTTCGCCACGTGTCATTACCCTGTTGGACAGTTTAAATTTCAAAAAATTTTGCCATCCAATTGACACTTGACAACAATACAAGTGTCACACAATGTGTCAAAAATCAGTATACAAATGACAAAGTTCAATCGGTAAGAACCTTGCGACATGTACACTATGGTGTACGCTTTAGTTTACACTTTGTCAGGTGACATTATCTTATTGGACGGTTTAAATTTAAACAGTTTTCCCATCCAATTTACACATGACAACAACGCAAGTGTCATACGTGCAAAAAATCATTGTACAAATAGCAAAGTTCAATCGATAAGAACCTAGCTACGTGTTCACTATGGTGTACACTTTAGTTTATATTTTGCCACGTGACAATAACATGTTGGACAGTTTAAATTTCAAACATTTTTTCCATCTAATTGACACTTGTCAACAATGCAAGTGTCAAACAACGTGTCAAAAATCAGTGTACAAATAGCAAAGTTCAATCGGTAAGAACTTTGTGACATGTACACTATGGTGTTCAATTTAGTTTTCACTTCGCCATGTGTTATTACCCTGTTGGACAGTTTAAATTTCAAAAAAATTTCCCATCAAATTGACACTTGACAACAATGGAAGTGTCAAACAACGTGTCAAAAATCAGTTTACAGATAGCAAGGTCAATTGGTAAGAACCTTGCGACATGTACGCTACGGTGTACACTTTTGATTTCACTTTACCACATGTCACTACCTTGTTAGACAGTTCAAATTTCGAACAGTTTTCCCATCTAATTGACACTTGACAACAATGCAAGTGTCAAACAACGTGTTAAAAATCTGTTTACAAATAGCAAGTTCAATTGGTAAGAACCTTGCGACGTGTACACTATGGTGTACACTTTAGTTTACACTTTACCATGTCTCATTACCCTGTTGGAAAGTATAAATTTCAAACAAATTTCACATCCAACTGACACTTGCCAACAATGCAAGCGTCAAACAACGTGTCAAAAATCAGTGTACAAGTAGCAAAGTTCAATCGGTAAGAACCTTGCAACATGTACACTATAGTGCACACTTTAGTTTACACTTTATCGGGCGACATTACCCTGTTGAAAAGTTTAAATTTCAAATAGTTTTACCATCCAATTGACACTGGGCAACAATGTAAGTGTCAGAAAATGTGTCAAAAATCATTGTACAAGTTGCAAAGTTCAATCGGTAAGAACCTTGCTACGTGTACACTATGGTGTACACTTTAGTTTATACTTTACCATGTGACATTACCGTGTTGGATAGTTTAAATTTCAAACAGTTTTCCCATCTAATTGACACTTGACATCAATGCAAATGTGAAACAACGTGTCAAAAATCAGTGTACAAATAGCAAAGGTCAATCGGTAAGAACTTTACGATATGTACACGATGTTGTACACTTTAGTTTACACTTTGCCACGTGACATTACCCGCTTGGACACTTTAAATTTTAAACAGTTTTCCCATCCAATTGACACTGGACAACAATGCAAGTGTCAAACAATGTGTCAAAAAATAGTGTACAAATAGCAAAGCTCAATCGGTAAGGACCTTACTACATGTACACTATGGTGTACACTTTAGTTTACACTTTGCCAGGTGACATTACACTGTTGGACGATTTAAATTTCAAACAGTTTTACCATCCAATTTACACATGACAACAATGCAAGTGTTATACAACGTGTAAAAAATCATTGTACAAATGACAAAGTTCAATCAGTAAGAACCTTGCGACATGTACACTATGGTGTACGCTTTAGTTTACACTTTGCCAGGTGACATTATCCTATTGGACAGTTTAAATTTAAACAATTTTCCCATCCAATTTACACATGACAACAACGCAAGTGTCATACGTGCAAAAAATCATTGTACAAATAGCAAAGTTCAATCGGTAAGAACCTAGCAACGTGTTCACTATGGTGTACACTTTAGTTTATATTTTGCCACGTGACAATAACATGTTGGACAGTTTAAATTTCAAACATTTTTTACATCTAATTGACTATTGTCAACATGCAAGTGTCAAACAACGTCTCAAAAATCAGTGTACAATTAGCAAAGTTCAATCGGTAAGAACTTTGTGACATGTACACTATGGTGTTCAATTTAGTTTTCACTTCGCCACGTGTCATTACCTAGCTAGACAGTTTAAATTTCAAATAGTTTTCCCATCCAATTGACACTTACAAATAGCAAAATTTAATCGGTAAGAACCTTACGACATATACATTATGTAGTACACTTTAGTTTACACTTTGCCATGGGTCATTACCCTATTGGACAGTTCAAATTTCAAAAAAAATTTGCATCCAATTGACATTTGATAACAATGTAAGTGTCAAACAACAGGTCGAAAATCAGTGTACAAATAGCAAAGTTCAGTTGGTAAGGACCTTGCTACATGTATACTTTTGTGTACACTTTTCCACTTGACATTACCCTATTAGACAGTTTAAATTTCAAACAGTTTTCCCATCCAATTGACACTGGACAACAATGCAAGTGTCAAATGTGTCAAAAATCAGTGTACAAATAGCAAAGTTCAATCGGTAAGGACCTTACTGCATGTACACTATGGTTTACATTTTACTTTACACTTTGCCACTTGACATTACCTTGTTGGACACTTTAAATTTCAAACAGTTTTCTCATCCAGCTGACACTTGAAAACGATGCAAATGTCAAACAACTTGTCAAAAATCAATGTACAAATAGCAAAGTTCAATCGGAAAGAACCTAACAACATGTACACTATAGTGTACACTTTAGTTTGAACTTTTCCACGTGACATTATCCTGTTGGACAGTTTAAATTTCAAATAGTTATCCCATCTAATTGACACTTGACAACAATACAAGTGTCAAACAACGTGTCAAAAATCTGTGTACAAATAGGAAAGTTCAATCGGCAAGAATCTTGCGACATGTACACTATGGTGTACGCTTTAGCATACACTTTGCCACGGGTCATTACCCTGTTGGACAGTTTAAATTTTAAACAATTTTCCCATCCAATTGATACTTGACAACAATACAAGTGTCGAAAAACGTGTAAAAAATAGTGTACAAATAAAAAAGTTCAATCGGTAAGGACCTTGCTACAAGTACACTATGGTGTACATTTTAGTTTACACTTGGCCACGTGACATTACCTTGTTGGACAGTTTAAATTTCAAACAGTTTTCTCATCCAATTGACCCGTTACAGCAATGCAAGTGTCAAACAACGTGTCAAAAATCAGTGTACAAATAGTAAAGTTTAATCGGTAAGAACCTTGCTACATGTACACTATAGTGTACACACTTTAGTTTACACTTTGTCACGTGACATTACCCTGTTGGACAGTTTAAATTTCAAACAGTTTTCCCACCTAATTGACACTTAACAACAATGCAAGTGTCAAACAACGTGTCAAAAATCTGTGTACAAATAGGAAAGTTCAATCGGTAAGAACCTTGCTATATGTATACTATGGTACAAACACTTCAGTTTATACTTTGTCACGTAACATTACCCTGTTGGACTGTTTAAATTTCAAACTATTTTCTGAAACAATGTTTCAAAAATCAGTGTACAAATTGCAAAGTTCAATTTATAAGAACTTTGCTATATGTACACTATGGTCTGTACTTTAGTTTACACTTTGGCACGAGTCGTTACTATGTTGGACAGTTTAAATTTCAAACAGTTCTCCCATCCAATTGACACTTGACAACAATGCAAGTGTCAAACAACGTGTCAAAAATTAGTGTACAAATAGGAAAGTTCAATCGGTAAGAACCTTGCCACATGTACACTATGGTCTACATTTTGGTTTACACTTTGACACGGGTTGTTACTATGTTGGACAGTTTAAGTTTCAAACAGTTCTCCCATCCAATTGACACTTGACAACAACGCAAGTGTCAAACAACGTGTCAAAAATCAGTGTACAAACAGCAAATTTCAATCGGTAAGAACCTTGCCACGTGTATACCATGGTGTACACTTTAGTTCACACTTTGCCACGGGACATTACCTTGTTGGACAGTTTAAATGCCAAAAAATTTTCCTATCCACTTGACACTTGACAACAATTCAAGTGTTAAACAATGTGTCAAAAATCAGTGTACAAATAGCAAAGTTCAATTGGTAAGGACCTTCCTGCATGTACACTATGGTTTACACTTTGCCACATGACATTATTCTATTGGACAGTTTAAATTTCAAACAGTTTTCTCATCTAACTGACACTTGACAACAATGCTAGTGTCAAACAACGCGTTAAAAATCAGTGTACAAATAGCAAAGTTCAATCGGTAAAAACCTAACTACATGTACACTATAGTGTACACTTTTTTCACACTTTCCCACGTCGCATTACATTCATGGACAGTTTAAATTTCAAACAATTTTCCCATTCAATTGACACTTGACAACAATGCAAGTGTCAAGCAATGTGTCAAAAATCAGTGCACATATAGCAAAGTTCAATCGGTAAGAACCTTGCGACAAGTACACTATGGTGTACACTTTAGTTTACACTTTGCCACATGTCATTGCCTTGTTGGACTGTTTAAATTTCAAACATTTTTCCCATCAAATTGACACCTGACAACAATGCAAGTGTCGAACAACGTGTCAAAAATCAGTGTACAAATAGCAAAGTTCAATCGGTAAGAACCTTGCTACATGTACACTATGGTGTACACTTTAATTTATACTATGCCACGTGACATTACCCTGTTGGACAGCTTAAATTTCAAATAATTTTCCCATCTAATTGACATTGGACAACAATGCAAGTGTCAAACAACATGTTGAGAATCAGTGTACAAGTAGCAAAGTTTAATCGGTAATAACCTTGCGACATTTACACTATAGTGTACACTTTAGTTTTCACTCTGCCACGAGTCATTACCCGGTTGGACAGTTTAAATTTCAAACAGTTTTTCCATCCAATTGACACTTGACAACAATGTAATTGTCAAACAACGTGTCAAAAATCAGTGTACAAATAGCGAAGTTCAATCGGTAAGCACCTTTCTACATTTACACCATGATGTACACTTTAGTTTACAATTTGGCACGTGATATTACCCTATTGGAAAGTTTAAATTTCGTACAGTTTTTTCATCCAATTGACACTTGACAACAATGCAAGTGTCAAACAACGTGTCAAAAATCAGTGTACAAATAGCAAAGTTAAATCGGTAAGAACCTTGCTACATTTACACTACGGTGTACACTTACACTTTTCCATGAGACATTACCCTGTTGGACAGCTTAAATTTCAAACAGTTTTCCCATCCAATTAACACTTGACAACAATGCAAGTATCAAACAACGTTTCGAAAATCAGTGTACAAATAACAAAGTTCAATCGGTAAGAATCTTTCTATATGTACACTATGGTGCACACACTTTAGTTTACACCTTGGCATGTGACATTACCCTGTTGGACAGTTTAGATTTCAAACAGTTTTACCATCCATTTGACACTTGACAACAATGCAAGTGCCAAACAACATTTCAAAAATCAGTGTACAAACAGCAAAGTTCAATTGATAAAAGCCTTGCTACATTTGCACTACGGTATACACTTTACACTTTGCCACGACACATTACCCTGTTGGACAGTTTAAATTTCGAACAGTTTTCCCATCCAATTGACACTTGACAATAATGCAAGTGTCAAACAACGTGTCAAAAATTAGTATACAAATAGAAAAGTTCAATTGGTAAGAACCTTGTGACATGTACACAATGGTGTACACTTTAGTTTACACTTTACCACGTGTCATTACCCTGTTGGGTTGTTTAAATTTCAAATAGTTTTTCCATCCAATTGACACTTGACAACAATGCCAGTGTAGAACGTGTCAAAATCAGTGTATAAATAACAAAGTTCAATCAGTAAGAACCTTGTTACATGTACACTATGGTGTACATTTTAGTTCACACTTTGCCATGTCATATTACTCTACTGGACAGTTTAAATTTCAAACAGTTTTCCAATCCAATTGACACTTGACAACAATGAAGGTCTCAAACAACGTGTCGAAAAGTTAAATTTCAAATAGCAAAGTTCAATCGGTAAGAACCTTGCTAAATGTGCCCTATGATGTACACTATAATTTACACTATGCCACATGATATTACCGTGTTGGACAATTAAATTTTAAATAGTTTTCCCTTCCAATTGACACTTGACAACAATGTAAGTGTCAAACAACGTGTCGAAAATCAGTGTGCAAATAGCAAAGTTCAATCGGTAAGGACCTTGCTACGTGTACACTATGGTATACACTTTGGTGTACAGTTTATTTTACACTTTACCACGTGACATTACCCTATTGGGCAGTTTAAATTTCAAATAGTTTTCCCATCCAATTGACACTTGACAACAATGCAAGTGTCATACAATGTGTAAAAAATCAGTGTACAAATAGTAAAGTTCGATCGGTAACGACCTTGATGCATGTACACTATGGTTTACACTTTTGTTTACCCTTTGCCACATGACATTACCCTGTTGGACAGTTTAAATTTTAAATAGTTTTCTCATCCAGTTGACACTTGACAACAAGGCAAGTGTCGAACAACGTGTCAAAAATTACTGTAAGAATAGCAAATTTCAATCTGTAAGGACCTTGCTGCATGTACAGTAAGGTTTACATTTTTGTTTACACTTTGCCAAATGACATTACCCAGTTGGACAGTTTAAATTTCAAACAGTTTTCTCATCCAGTTGACACTTGACAACAATGCAAGTGTCAAACAAAGTGTCCAAAATCAGTGTACAAATAGCAAAGTTCAATCAGTAAGAACCTTGCTACATGTACATTTTAGTTTGCACTTTGCCACGTTACATTACCCTGTTGGATTGTTTAAATTTCAAGCAGTTATCTCATCCAATTGACACTTGATGTGACGCCCCGAACTTAAGCTTCGAGGGTCACGTACTAAACATAATAACTTCAGTCTTTGGTACATGTAGATACTCCTAAATAGAAGTATTACATGTTAGAAACTTATTTTCAATTTGGTAAAATAATTCTTATAAAATTTGATGGCCGGTAAAAGTGCATGTCAACATGAAATTATACTTTACATATACGGCACTATCAAGGTTAGTTGGGGCAGTAAGTTTGACAATTTTTATAAAATTCATCCCAACTCCGTTTTACATGCAATTTATGGCATTAGAAAGATAATTTCAAGTAGTTTTCTAGGTTAAAATATGAAAATTTTCCAAGATCATATGATATGGACATTTTACTGAAAACAGTGAAGTGTTACACAGGAAATCCAGATTGACCCCTTGACATTTAAAAATTTATATCTCAGGCCACAAATATCCAAATTGAGTAAATCCTGCGACCATATTTAGAAAACTCAAAGAGGAGCACAGAAATATTTTTAGAGTCTCGAATGGATGTTTAAAGAGTTAGAAAAATCATTTTGAAGTTGACCCCAAAACTGTCCCATTTCTGCCTTTTATCACTTGCAAAGAGAAGTTTCCTAAAAATTTTCCCTTAACACAACATGAAAGATATGATTACAAAATTTACTTTTAATACTAATACCACATTACATCGTGTTATGTACATGTTTTTACATAATACCATAAGAAAAACAGATGGAAAGCAGTCGTCGAACAAAACATACAAAAGGAAACTTTCGATGCAAAACATCTTTGTCCTTTACCCATCATCGCTTTTGCCAACTAACTTCCATCAATCCAACGATAATGGATCTGAAAATTTAGTATAAAATACTATGAGTATAAGGAATACTCAGTAAGATACCATGCTTGAATTTTATCATGATAATACTACACAAAAGAATGCAATCAAACACATACTTGCATCTTCCTGCTTGCCGATACCCTTCGGACTTGTTCTAAGGCATAAATAGATATCTAACTTTGTGGACTTGTCCACCATATGCATATTATGGCTTTTCATGCATAACTTAAGCATAAATATTACCATAAAAATCATACCTCATAAGCATAGAAAGTATCATACCGTAAAACTTGAAAAAATTTTGATTGAGATATGAATTGAAAGTGCTAGGCTTTACTTCCTTTTCCTTTCCTTTCTTATTTTCGGTTTTCCTCTCTATTTGTGTGTGCAAATGTTTTGCACAGTGAAGGAAATTTTTCTCTATGACAATGGATATATATATATATATATATAAGGATAAGGATAATGGATTGATATTTTTCTTCCTTTTTCCAATCTCCACCGCCTCACTTCCTTTTTCTTCCATTTTCTATTTTTTTTTTCAATCTTGCTTTTACACATGTTTGGTCTATTGCATAAGTGTATGGTGATGATAAATGATAAGTGGGTTAATTATAGGGTAATAAGTGGCCCCAAATTCTAGATTTACAAAGGAAGTCTCTCATTTTCCAAATAATATAACCTAATCCCCCTACCTTTCATTATTAGCAAAGTGTATCCCAAATTTGTATCCAACCTACATATTCAAATATTGTAGATTGTAAAATAAATCCCAACAAAATAATTTAATCATTTGGTCAATTGAAATCCTAACAAGATAATCCACTTCATTCAAATTCAAACTTGACTTGAATTTCGACTAATAATAATCACTTCATGTATACACAACATTTAGCACTTCATGCTTGCATTCATTAGCTACCTCTAGCATTAACCACTACAAAGGTGGTGCTCCCTTTTTCTTATGGCCAAAAATAATATTGAAAATTAAATCGCTATCCTAAAAGAAATTTAAATGAGCATAAAATTTCGGAGTATTACACTGAAAACGATGCAAGTGTCAAACAACGTGTCAAAAATCAGTGTACAAATAGCAAAGTTCAATCGGTAAGAACCTTGCGACATGTACACTATGGTGTAAACTTTAGTTTACACTTTACCACATGACATTACCCTATTGAACTGCTTAAATTTCAAACAATTTTCCCATCCAGTTGACACTTGACAACAATGCAAGTGTCAAACAACGTGTAAAAAATTTGTGTACAAATAGGAAAGTTCAATCGGAAAGAACCTTGCTACATGTACACCATGGAGTACACTTTAGTTTACACTTTGCCATATGACATTACCCTATTGGACATTTTACATTTCAAAGAATTTTCCCATCCAATTGACACTTGACAACAATGCATGCGCCAAACAACGTGTCAAAAAAATCAGTGTACAAATAGTAAAGTTCAATCGGTAAGAATCTTACGACAAGTACACTATGGTGTACACTTTAGTTTACACTTTACCACATGTCATTACCCTATTGGACTACTTAAATTTCAAACAGTTTTCCCATCCAATTGACACCTGACAACAATGCAAGTGTCGAACAACGTGTCGAAAATCAATGTACAAATAACAAAATTCGATCGGTAAGAACCTTGCTACATGTACACTATGATGTACACTTTAATTTACACTATGCCAGATGACATTACCCTGTTGGACAGTTTAAATTTCAAACAATTTTCCCATCTAATTAACATTTGACAACAATGCAAGTGTCAAACAATGTGTCGAAAATCAGTGTACAACTAGCAAAGTTCAGTCGGAAAGGACCTTCCTACATGTACACTATGGTGTACACTTTTGTTTACACTTTGTCACGTGACATTATCCTATTGGACAATTTAAATTTCAAACTATTTTCCCATCCAATTAATACTTGACAACAATGCAAGTGTCAAACAACATATCAAAAATTATTATACAGATAACAAAGTTCAATCGGTATGAACCTTGTGGCACATACACTATGGTGTACACTTTAGTTTACACTTTGCCACGTGTCATTACCGTTTTGGATGGTTTAAATTTTAAACAGTTTTCTCATCCAATTAGCACTTGATAATAATGCAAGTCTGAAACAACGTGTCAAAAATCAGTGCACAAATAGCAAAGTTCAATCGGTAAGAACCTTGCTGCATGTACACTATGGTTTACACTTTTGTTTACCCTTTGCCACATGACATTACCCTGCTGGACAGTTTAAATTTCAAACAGTTTTCTCATCCAGTTGACACTTGACAATAAGATAAGTGTCAAACAACGTGTCAAAAATCAGTGTAAAAATAACAAAGTTCAATCGGTAAGGACCTTGTTGTATGTACACTATTGTTTACATTTTTGTTTACACTTTGCCACAAGACATTACCCTGTTGGACAGTTTAAATTTCAAACAATTTTCTCATCCAGTTGACACCTGACAACAATGCAAGTGTCAAACAACGTGCAGAAATCAGTGTACAAATAGCAAAGTTCAATCGGTAAGAACCTTGCTACATGTACACTATGGTGTACACTTTAGTTTACACTTTGTCACATTATATTACCCTGTTGGATAGTTTAAATTTCAAACAATTTTCCCGTCCAATTGACACTTGACAATAATGCAAGTGTCAAAAACAACGTGTCAAAAATCTGTGTACAAATAGGAAAGTTCAATTGGTAAGAACTTTGTTACATGTACACTATGGAGTACACTTTAGTTTACACTTTGCCATGTGACATTACCCATTGGACAGTTTAAATTTCAAACAGCTTTTCCATCCAATTAACACTTGACAACAATGCAAGTGTCAAACAACGTGTCAAAAATCAGTGCACATATAGCAAAGTTCAATCGGTAAGAACCTTGCGACAAGTACACTATGATGTACACTTTAGTTTACACTTTGTCACATGTCATTGCCCTATTGGACTGTTTAAATTTCAAAAATTTTTCCCATCAAATTGAGAACTGACAACAATGCAAGTGTCAAACAACGTGTCGAAAATCAGTGTACAAATAGCAAAGTTCAATCGGTAAGAACCTTGCTACATGTACACTATGGTGTACACTTTAATTTACACTATGCCACGTGACATTACCCTGTTGGACAGTTTAGATTTCAAATAATTTTCCCATCTAATTGACATTTGACAACAATGCAAGTGTCTAACAACGTGTCGAAAATCAGTGTACAAATAGCAAAGTTCAGTCGGTAAGGAACTTCCTACATATACACTATGGTGTACACTTTTATTTACACTTTGCCACGTGACATTACCCTGTTGGACAGTTTAAATTTCAAATTGTTTTCCCATCAAATTGACACTTGACAACAATGCAAGTGTCAACAACGTGTCAAAAATTAGGGTACAAAAAATAAAGTTCAATCGGTATGAACCTTGTGGCACGTATACTATGGTGTACACTTTAGTTTACACTTTGCCGCGTGTCATTAACCTTTTGGATTGTTTACATTTCAAATAGTTTTTCCATCCAATTGACACTTGACAACAATGCAAGTGTCAAACAACGTGTCAAAAGTGGTGTACAAATGACAAAGTTCAATCGGTAGGAACCTTGCGACAAGTATACTATGGTGTACACTTTAGTTTACACTTTACCACATGCCATTGCCCTATTGGACTATTTAAATTTCAAACAGTTTTCCCTTCCAATTGACACCTGGCAACAATGCAAGTGTCGAACAACGTGTCAAAAATCAGTGTACAAATAGCAATGTTCAATCGGTACCTTGCTACATCTACACTGTGGTGTACAGTTTAGTTCACACTATGCCACGTCACGTTATTCTATTGGACAATTTAAATTTCAGACAATTTTCCCGTCCAATTGACACTAATAAACAATGCAAGTGTCAAACAACGTGTCGAAAATCAGTGTACAAATAGCAAAGTTCAATCGGTAAGGATCTTGCTACTTGTACACTATGGTGTACACTTTAGTTTACACTTTGCCAGGTGACATTACCCTATTGGATAGTTTAAATTTCAAACAATTTTCCAATCCAATTGACACTGGACAATCATGCAAGTGTCAAACAACGTGTCAAAAATCAGTGTACAAATAGCAAAGTTCAATCGGTAAGAACCTTGCGAAATGTACACTATGTTGTACACTTTAATTTACACTTTGCCACGTGACATTATCCTATTGGACAGCTTAAATTTCAAACGGTTTTCCCATCTAATTGACACTTGATAACAATGCATGTGTCAAATAACATGTCAAAAATCAGTGTACAAATAGCAAAGTTCAATAGGTAAAAGCCTTGCGACATGTGCACTATGGAGTACACTTCAGTTTACACTTCGCCATGGGTCATTACCCTATTGGACAGTTTAAATTTCAAACAGTTTTCTCATCCAATTGACATTTGACAACAATGCAAGTGTCAAACAACGCGTCGAAAATCAGTGTACAAATAGCAAAGTTCAGTTGGTAAGGACCTTGCTACATGTACACTATGGTGAACACTTCGGTGTACACTTTATTTTACACTTTGCCATGTGACATTACCCTGTTGGACTGTTTAAATTTCAAACAGTTTTCTCATCCAATTGACACTTGACAAGAATGCAAGTGTCTAACAACGTGTCAAAAATAAGTGTACAAACAGCAAAGTTCAATCGGTAAGGACCTTACTGCATGTACACTATGGTTTATATTTTTGTTTACACTTTGCCACATGACATTACCCTATTGGACTATTTAAATTTCAAACAATTTTCTCATCCAGTCAACACTTGACAACAATGCAAGTGTCAAACAACGTGTCAAAAATCATTGTAAAAGTAGCAGAGTTCAAACGGTAAAAACCTAACTACATGTACACTATGGTGTACACTTTAGTTTGTACTTTGCCACATGACATTACCCTCTTGGACAGTTTAAATTTCAAATAGTTATCCCATCCAATTGACACTTGACAACAATACAAGTGTTAAACAACGTGTCAAAGATCTGTGTACAAATAGCAAAGTTGATCTGTAAGAATCTTGCAACATGTACACTATGGAGTACACATTAGTTTACACTTTGCCATGGGTCCTTACCCTGTTGGACAGTTTAAATTTCAAACAATTTTCTCATCCAATTGACATTTGACAACGATGCAAGTGTCAAATAACGTGTCGAAAATCATTGTACAAATAGCAAAGTTGAGTCGATAAGGACCTTGCTACATGAACACTATGGTAACACTTTTGTTTACACTTTACCACGTGACGTTACCCTATTAGACAGTTTAAATTTCAAACAATTTTCTCATCCAAATGACACTTGACAACAATACAAGTGTCAAACAACGTGTCAAAAATTAGTGTACAAATAGCAAAGTTCAATAGATAAGGACCTTGATGCATGTACATTATGGTTTACATTTTTTTTACACTTTGCCACATAACATTACCCTGTTGGACAGTTTAAACTTAAAACAGTTTTCCCATCCAATTGACACTTGACAACAATGCACGTGTTAAACAACATGTCAAAAATCAGTGTACAAGTAGCAAAGTTCAATCGGTAATAACCTTGCGACATGTACACTATGGTGTACACTTTAGTTTTCACTTTGCCACGAGTCATTACCCTGTTGGACAGTTTAAATTTCAAACATTTTTCCCATCCAATTGACATTTGACAACAATGTAACTGTCAAACAACGTGTCAAAAATCAGTGTACAAATAGCGAAGTTCAATCGGTAAGCACCTTTCGACATTTACACCATGATGTACACTTTAGTTTACAATTTGCCATGTGACAATACCCTATTGGACAGTATAAATTTCAAATAATTTTCCCACCCAATTTACACTTGACAATAAGGCAAGCGTTGAACAACGTGTTGAAAATCATTGTACAAACAGCAAAATTCAATCGGTAGGGACCTTGCCATATTTACAAGCGGGGTGTACCCTATAGTTTACACTTTGCCACGTGACATTACCTTGTTTGACAGTTTAAATTTCAAACAATTTTCCCATCCAATTGACACTTGACAACAATGCAAGTGTCAAACAACGTGTCAAAAATCTGTGTACGAATTGCAAAGTTCAATCGGTAAGAACCTTGCGACATGTACACTATGGAGTGCACATTAGTTTACAATTTGCCACGAGTCATTACCTTGTTGGACAGTTTAAATTTCAAACAATTTTCTCATCCAATTGACACTTGACAACAATGCAAGGGTCAAACAATGTGTCAAAAATTAGTGCACAAATAGCAAATTTCAATCGGTAAAGACCATGCTACAAGTACACTATAGTGTACATTTTAGTTTACACTTTGGCACGTAACATTACACCGTTGGACAGTTTAAATTTCAAACAATTTTCCCATCCAATTGACATTTGACATCAATACAAGTGTTAAACAACGTGTCAAAAACCAGTGTACAAATAGCATAGTACATTTGTTAAGAACCTTGCTACATGTACACTATGGTGTACACACTTTAGTGTACACTTTGCCACGTGACATTAGCCTATTGAACAGTTTAAATTTCAAACTATTTTCCCATCCAATTGACACTTGAGAACAATGTAAGTGTCGAACGTGTCAAATATCAGTGTACAAATAGCAAATTTCAATCGGTAAGAACCTTGAGCCAGGTACACTACGGCATACACTTTAGTTTACACTTTGCCATGTGTCATTACCCTGTTGGACTATTTAAATTTCAAACAGATTTTTCGTCCAATTAACACTTGGCAACAATGCAAGTGTCGTACAACATACCAAAAATTAGTGTAGAAATAGCAAAGTTCTATCGGTAATAACCTTGCTACATGTACACAATGGTGTACACTTTAGTTCACACTTTGCTACGTCACGTTACTCTATTGGAGAATTTAAATTTCAAACAGTGTTTCCGTCCAATTGAGACTTGACAACAATACAAGTGTCAAAAATCAGTGTCTAAATAGAAAAGTTCATTCGGTAAGGACCTTGCCACATGTACACTATGGTGTACACTTTAGTTCACACTTTGCTACGTCACGTTACTCTATTGGAGAATTTAAATTTCAAACAGTTTTTCGGTCCAATTGAGACTTGACAACAATACAAGTGTCAAAAATCAGTGTCTAAATAGAAAAGTTCATTCGGTAAGGACCTTGCCACATGTACACTATGGTGTACACTTTAGTTTACTCTTTGCCACGTGACATTACCATGTTGGACAGTTTAAATTTTAAACAGTTTTCCCACCCAATTGAGACTTGACAACAATACAAGTGTCAAAAATCAGTGTCTAAATAGAAAAGTTCATTCGGTAAGGACCTTGCCACATGTACACTATGGTGTACACTTTAGTTTACTCTTTGCCACGTGACATTACCATGTTGGACAGTTTAAATTTTAAACAGTTTTCCCACCCAATTGACACTTGACAACAATGCAAGTGTCGAACTACGTGTCAAAAATCAGTGTACAAATAGCAAAGTTCAATCGGTAATAACCTTACCACATGTACACCATGGTGAACACTTTAGTTTAGACTTTGCCACATGACATTACCCGGTTAGACAGTTTAAATTTCAAACAGTTTTCCCATCCAATTGACACTTGACTACAATGCATGGGTCAAACAACCTGTCTAACATCAGTGTACAAATAACAAAGTTCAATCGATAAGGATCTTGCTACATGTACACTATGTATACACTTTAGTTTAAACTTTGCCACATGACATTTCCTTGTTGGACAATTTAAACGTGAAATAGTTTTCCAATCCAATTGACACTTGAAAATGATGCAAGTGTCAAACAACGTGACAAAAATCAGTGTTCAAATAGCAAAGATCAATTGATAAGAACCTTGCTAAATGTACACTACGGAGTACACTTTAATTTACATTTTACCACGTAACATTACCCTATTGGACAGTTTGAATTTCAAACAGTTTTTTCATCCAATTGACACTTGACAACAACGAAAGTGTCAAACACCAGTGTACAAATAACAAAGTTCAATCGGTAAGAACCTTGCGACATGTACACTATGGTGTGCACTTTAGTTTACATTTTGCCACATGACACTACCTTGCTCGACAGATTAAATTTCAAACAGTTTTCCTATCTAATTGACACTTGAAAACAATGCAAGTGTCAAACAACATTTCAAAAATCAGTGTACAAATAGCAAAGTTCAATCGGTAAGAACCTTGCAGCATGCACACTATGGTATAGACACTTTATTTTACAATTTGCCACTTGACATTACCCTGTTGGACAGGTTAAATTTCAAACAGTTTTTCCATCCAATTGACATTTGAAAACAATGCAAGTGTCAAACAACGTGTCAAAAATTAGTGTACAAATAGCAAAGTTCAATCAGTAAGAACCTTGCAGCTGGTACACTAGGGTGTACACTTTAGTTTACACTTTGCCACGTGTCATAATTCAGTTGATGCTTTTTTAATTCCAAATAGTTTTTCCATCCAATTTACGCTTGACAACAATGCAAGTGTCGAACAACGTGTCAAAAATCAGTGTACAAATAGTAAAGTTCAATCGGTAAGGACCTTGCTACATGTACACTATGGTGCTCACTTTAGTTTACACGTTGCCACGTGATTATACCATATTGGACAGCTTAAATTTCAAACAATTTTTCCACCCAATTGACACTTGACAACAGTGCAAGAGTCGAACAATGTGTCAAAAATCAATGTACAAACAGTAAAGTTCAATCGGGAGGGACGTTGCCATATATACAATAGGGTGTACACTTTTGCTTACACTTTGCCACGTGGCCTTACCCTCTTGGACAGTTTAAATTTCAAATAGTTTTCCCATCCAATTGACACTTGATAATAATGCAAGCATCAAACAACGTGACAAAATCAATGTACAAATAGCAAAATTCAATCGGTAAGTACCTTGCTATATGTACACTATGGTGTACACTTTAGTTTGCACTTTGCCACGTGACATTACCCTCTTGGACAGTTTAAATTTCAAACAGTTATCCCATCCAACTGACAGTTGACAACAATCCAAGTGTCAAACAACGTGTCAAAAATCTGTGTACAAATAGCAATGTTCAATCGATAAGAACCTTGCGACATGTACACTATGGTGTACACTTTAGTTTACACATTGCCACGAGTCATTACCCTGTTGGACAGTTTAAATTTCAACCAATTTTCTCCAATTAACACTTAACAACAATGCAAGTGTCAAATAACGTGTCAAAAATCAATGCACAAATAGCAAAGTTCAATCTGTAAGGACCATGCCACAAGAATACTATGGTGTACATTTTACTTTACACTTTGCCACGTAAAATTACACTGTTGGACAGTTTAAATTTCAAACAATTTTCCCATCCAATTGACACTTGACATCAATGCAAGTGTTAAACAACATGTCAAAAACCAGTGCACAAATAGCATAGTTCATTTGTTAAGAACCTTGCTACATGTACACTATGGTGTACACACTTTAGTTTACACTTTACCACGTGACATTACCCTGTTGGATAGTTTAAATCTCAAACTATTTTTCCGTCCAATTGACACTTGACAACAATGCAAGTGTCAAACGTGATAAAAATCAGTGTACAAATAGCAAAGTTCTATCGATAAGAACCTTGCCACATGTACACTATGGTGTACACTTTTGTTTACTCTTTGCCACGCGACGTTACCATGTTGGACAATTTAAATTATAAACAGTTTTTCCACCCAATTGACACTTGACAACAATGCAAGTGTCAAACTACGTGTCAAAAATCAGTGTACAAATAGCAAAGTTCAATTTGTAAGAATCTTGCAACATGTATACCATGGTGAACACTTTAGTTTACACTTTGCCACGGGTCATTACCCTGTTGGATAGTTTAAATTTTAAATAATTTTTCCATCCAATTGACACTTGAAAACAATGCAAGTATCAAACAACCTGTCAAAAATTAGTGTACAAATAGCAAAGTTCAATCGGTAAGGATCTTGCTACATGTACACTATGTGTACACTATAATTTACACTTTGCCACATGACATTTCCCTGTTGGAAAGTTTAAATTTGAAGTACTTTTCCAATCCAATTGATACTTGACGACGATGCTAGTGTCAAAACAAAAACAAAAAACAGTGTTCAAATAGCAAATATCAATCGGTAAGAACCTTGCTAAATGTACACTACGGTGTACACTTTGATTTACACTTTACCATGTGACATTTCCTTGTTGGACAGTTTAAATTTCAAAAAGTTTTCCCATCCAATTAGCACCTGGCAATAATGCAAGTGTCAAACTACGTGCCAAAAGCCAGTGTACGAATAGCAAAGTCCAATCGGTAAGAATCTTGCGACATGTACACTATGGTGTGCACTTTAGTTTATATTTTGCCATGTGACACTACCTTGCTCGACAGATTAAATTTCAAACAATTTTCCTATCTAATTGTCACTTGAAAACAATGCAAGTGTCAAACAACGTTTCAAAAATCAGTGTACAAATAGCAAAGTTCAATCAGTAAGAACCTTGCAGCATGCACACTATGGTGTAGACACTTTATTTTACAATTTGCCACTTAACATTACCCTATTAGACAGTTTAAATTTCAAAAAGTTTTTCCATCCAATTGACACTTGAAAACAATGCAAGTGTCAAACAACCTATCAAAAATCAATGTACAAATAGCAAAGTTCAATCAGTAAGAACCTTGCGGCTGGTACACTAGGGTGTACACTTTAGTTTACACTTTGCCACGTGTCATAATTCAATTGACGCTTTTTTAATTTCAAATAGTTTTTCCATCCAATTGACGCTTGACAACAATGCAAGTGTCGAACAACGTGTCAAAAATCAGTGTACAAATAGCAAAGTTCAATCGATAAGGACCTTGCTACATATACACTATTGTGCACACTTTAGTTTACAGTTTGCCACGTGACAATACCATATTGGACAGCTTAAATTTCAAACAATCTTCCCACCCAATTGACACTTGACAACAGTGCAAGCGTCGAACAATGTGTCGAAAATCAATGTACAAACAACAAAGTTCAATCGGTAGGGACTTTGCCATATGTACAATAGGGTGTACACTTTTGTTTACACTTTGCCACGTGACATTACCCTATTGGACAGTTTAAATTTTAAATAGTTTTCTCATCCAATTAACACTTGACAATAATGCAAGTGTCAAACAACGTGACAAAAATCGTTGTACAAATAGCAAAGTTCAATCGGTAAGAACCTTGCTACATGTACACTATGGTGTACACTTTAGTTTGCACTTTACCACGTGACATTACCCTCTTGGACAGTTTAAATTTCAAATAGTTATCCCATCCAATTGACACGTGACAACAATGCAAGTGTCAAACAACGTGTCAAAAATCTGTGTACAAATAGCAAAGTTCAATTGGTAAGAACTTTGCGACATGTACACTATCGAGTACACTTTAGTTTACACATTGCCACGGGTCATTACCCTGTTGGACAGTTTAAATTTCAAACAATTTTCTCATCCAATTGACACTTGACAACAATGTAAGTGTCAAACAAGATGTCAAAAATCAGTGCACAAATATCAAAGTTCAATCGGTAAGGACCATGCTACAAGTATACTATGGTGTATATTTTAGTTTACACTTTGCCACGTAACATTACACTGTTGGACAGTTTAAATTTTAAACAGTTTTTCCATCCAATTGACAATTGACATCAATGCAAGTGTCAAGCAACGTGACAAAAATCAGTGTACAAATAGCATAGTTCATTCGTTAAGAACCTTGCTACATGTACACTATGGTGTACACACTTTAGTTTATACTTTGCCACGTGACATTACCCTGTTGGACAGTTTAAATCTCAAACTATTTTCCCATCCAATTGACACTTGACAACAATTCAAGTGTCAAACGTGTCAAAAATCAGTGTACAAATAGCAAAGTTCTATCGGTAAGAACCTTGCTACATGCACACTATGGTGTACACTTTAGTTCATACTTTGCCACGTCACGTTACTCTATTGGACAATTTAAATTTCAAATAGTTTTCCCATCCAATTGACACTTTACAACAATGCAAGAGTCAAACAACATGTCGAAAATCAGTGTATGAATAGCAAAGTTCAATCGTTGGACCTTGCCACATGTACACTATGGTGTACACTTTTGTTTACTCTTTGCCACGTGACGTTACCATGTTGGACAGTTTAAATTATAAATAGTTTTCCCGCCCAATTGACACTTGACAGCAATGCAAGTGTCTAACTACGTGTCAAAAATCAGTGTACAAATAGCAAAATTCAATCGGTAAGAATCTTGCTACATATATACCATTGTGAACAATTTAGTTTACACTTTGCCACGGGTCATTACCCTGTTGGATAGTTTAAATTTTAAACAGTTTTCCCATCCAATTAACACTTGAAAACAATGCAAGTGTCAAACAACTTGTCAAAAATCAGTGTACAAATAGCAAAGTTCAATCGGTAAGGATCTTGCTGCATGTACACTATGTGTACACTATAGTTTACACTTTGCCACATGACATTTCCCTGTTGGACAGTTTAAATCTGAAATAGTTTTCCAATCCAATTGACACTTGACAACGATGCTAGTGTCAAACATGACAAAAATTAGTGTTCAAATAGCAAAGATCAATCGTTAAGAACCTTGCTAAATGTACAGTACGGTGTACACTTTAATTTACACTTTACCACGTGATGTTACCCTGTTGGACAGTTTAAATTTCAAAAAGTTTTCCCATCCAATTGACACTTGGCAATGATGCAAGTGTCAAACTACGTGTCAAAAGTCAGTGTACAAATAGCAAAGTTCAATCGGTAAGAATCTTGTGACATGTACACTATGGTGTGCACTTTAAATTACATTTTGCCACGTGACGCTACCTTGCTCGACAGATTAAATTTCAAACAATTTTCTTATCTAATTGACACTTGAAAACAATGCAAGTGTCAAACAACATTTCAAAAATCAGTGTACAAATAGCAAAGTTCAATCGGTAAGAACTTTGCAACATGCACACTATGGTATAGACACTTCATTTTACAATTTGCCACATGACATTACCCTGTTGGACAGCTTAAATTTCAAACAGTTTTCCCATCCAATTGACACTTGAAAACAATGCAAGTGTCAAACAACATGTCAAAAATCAGTGTACAAATAGCAAAGTTCAATCGGTAAGAACCTTGTGGCTGGTACACTATGGTGTACACTTTAGTTCACACTTTGCCAAGTGTCATAATTCAGTTGGACTATTTAAATTTCAAATAGTTTTTCCATCCAATTGACACTTGACAACAATGCAAGTGTCGAACAACGTATCAAAAATCAGTGTACAAATAGCAAAGTTCAATCAGTAAGGATCTTGCTACACGTACACTATGGTGCACACTTTAGTTTACAGTTTGCCACGTGACAATACCATGTTGGATAGCTTAAATTTCAAACAATTTTCCCACCCAATTGACACTTGACAATAGTGCAAGCGTCGAATAATGTGTCGAAAATCAATGTACAAAATACAAAGTTCAATCGGTAGGAACCTTCCCATATGTACAATAGGGTATATACTTTTGTTTACACTTTGCCACGTGACGTTACCCTATTGGACAGTTTAAATTTCAAATAGTTTTCTCATCCAATTGACACTTGACAATAATGCAAGTGTCAAACAACATGAAAAAAAACCAGTGTACAAATAGCATAGTTCATTTGTTAAGAAACTTGCTACATGTACACTATGGTGTACACACTTTAGTTTACACTTTGCAACATGACATTACCCTGTTGGACAGTTTAAATCTCAAATTTTTTTCCCATCCAATTGACACTTGACAACAATGCAAGTGTCAAACGTGTCAAAAATCAGTGTACAAATAGCAAACTTCTATCAGTAAAAACATTGCTGCATGTACACTATGGTGTACACTTTAGTTAACACTTTACCACGTCACGTTACTCTATTGGACAATTAAAATTTAAAACAGTTTTTCCATCCAATTGACACTTGACAACAATGCAAGTGTCGAACAACATGTCAAAAATTAGTGTACAAATAGCAAATGTCAATCGGTAAGAACCTTACTACACGTACACTATGGTGTACACTTTAGTTCACACTTTGCCACGTCACGTTACTCTATTGGACAATTTAAATTTTAAACAGTTTTTCCATCCAATTGACGCTTGACAACAATACAAGTGTCAAACAACGTGTCGAAAATCAGTGTAAAATCGCAAAGTTCAATCGGTCAGGACCTTTCTACATGTACACTATGATGTAAACTTCTGTTTACACTTTACCGCGTGATATTACCCTGTTAGATAGTTTAAATTTCAAACAGGTTTCCTGTGACGCCCCGAACTTAAACTTCGAGGGTCACGTACTAAACATAATAGCTTCTGCCTTTGGCACATGTAAATACTCTTAAATAGAAGTATTTCATGTTAAGAACTTATTTTCAACTCGGTAAAATAATTCTTATAAAATTTGATCGCCGACAAAAGTGCATATCGACAATAAATTATACTTTACATATACGGCTCGGCACTATCAAGGTTAGTTGGGGCAGCAAGTTTGACAATTTTTATAAAATTCATCCCAACTCCGTTTTACATGAAATTTGCGGCATTAGAAAGATAATTTCAAGTAGTTTTCTAGGTTAAAATATGAAAATTTTCCAAGATCATATGATATAGATGTTTTACTGAAAACAGTGAAGTATTACACAGGAAATCCAGATTGACCTCTAGACGTTAAACCCTTGATAACTCAGGCCATAGATATCCAAATTGAGTGATTCCTTCGGCCATATTTAGAAAACTAAAAGAGGAAAACAGACATGTTTTTAGAATCTCAAATGGACGTTTATAGAGTTAGAAACATCATTTTGAAATTGACTCCAGAAACTGTCCCGTTTCTGCCTTTTGTCTCTTGCAAGGAAAATAAACTACAAAAATGTCTCTTAACATAACATGAAAGATATAACTACAAAATTTACTATTAATACCATATTACATCATGTCATGTACATATTTTTACATAATACCATAAGAAAAATAAATGGAAAAAACAGTCATCGAGCAAAACATACAAAAGAAAACTTTCGGTACAAAACATCTGTCCTTAGTCCATCATCGCTTAAGCCAACTAACTTCCATCAATTCAATGATCATGGATCTGAAAATTTAGTATAACATACTATGAGTATAAGAAATACTCAGTAAGATACCATGCTTGGATTTTTATCATGATAATACTACACAAAAGAATACAATCAAACACATACTTGCACATTCTGGCTTGCCGTTGCCCTTCGAACTTGCCCTAAGGCATAAATAGATATCTAACTTTGTGGACTTTTTCACCATAATCATATTATGGTTTTTCATGCATAGCTTAAGCATAAATATTACCATGAAAATCATAACTCTTAAACATGGAAAGTATCTTACCGTAAAACTTGAAGATCTTCGATTGAGATGTAAATTGGAAGTGCTAGTCTTACTTCCTTCCCTTTCCTTTCTTATTTTCAGTTTTTGCTCTTTTTTTAAGTGTATAAGTGTTTTGTAAAATGAAGGAAATCTCTCTATGGAAATGGATATGGATATATTTATATATATATATAAAGATAAGGATAAGGCTTGATATTTTTTTTCTTCTTTTCTCTACCCACCGCCTCACCCCTTTTTTTCCATTTTTCTTTTTTTTTCTTGTTTCTACACATGTTTAGTCTATTGTCTAAGTATATGGTGATGATGGATGACAAGTGGGTTGATTATAGGGTAATAAGTGGCCTTAAAACCTAGATTTACAAAGGAAGCCTCTTATCTTTTCAACTAATATAATCTAAACCCTCTAACTTTCATTGTTAACAAAGTGTTCCCCAAATTTAAACTTGTACCCAACTTACATATTCAAAAATTGTAGATTGTAACATAATTTAATCATTTGGTCAATTGAAGTCCTAACAAAAATAATCCACTTCATTCAAATCCAAACTTGCCTTAAGTTTCGACTAACTAATAATCACTTCATACATACACAACCTTTGACACTTCATGCCTACATTCATTAACTACCTCTAACATTAACCACTACAAAGGTGGTGTCCCTTTTTACCTTATGGCCAAAAATAGTATTGAAAGTTAAATCGCTATCCCAAAGAAATTTAAACGAGCATAAAATTTTGGAGTATTACATTTCCCATCCAATTGACACTTGACAACAATGTAAGTATCAAACAACGTGTCAAAAATTAGTGTATAAATAGCAAAGTTCAAATGGTAAGAATCTTGCGACATGTACACTATGGAATACACTTTAGTTTACACTTTGCCACGGGTCATTACCCTGTTCGACAGTTTATATTTCAGACAATTTTCCCAACAGATTGACATTTGACAACAATGCAAATGCCAAACAACGTGTCAAAAATCAGTGTACAAATAGCAAAGTTCCATCGGTTTGTATCTTACTACATGTACACCATGGTGTACACTTTAGTTTACACTTTGTCACGTGACATTTCCTTGTTGGACAATTTAAGTTTCAAAGAGTTTCCCCATCCATTTAACACTTGACAACAATGCAAGTGTCAAACAACGTATCAAATAAATCATTGTACAAATATCAAAGTTCAATCGATAATAACCTTACTATATGTACACAATGGTGTATACTTTAGCTTACACTTTGGTACGTGACATTACCCTATTGGACAATTTAAATTTCAAACAGTTTTCCCATCCAATTGACACTTGACAAAAATAAAAGTGTCAAAGAACGTGTCAAAAATTAGTGTACAAATAGCAAAGTTAAATCGTTAATAACCACGCTACATGTACACTATGGTGTACACTTTAGTTTACACTTTGCCCAGTGACATTGCCTTTTTGGACAGTTTTAATTTCAAATAATTTTCCCATCCAATTGCCACTTGAAAATAATGCAACTGCCAAACAACGTTTCAAAAATCAATGTACAAATAGCAAAGTTTCATCGGTAAGTATCTTACTACATGTACACTATGGTATACACTTTAGTTTACACTTTGTCACGTAACATTACCTTGTTAGATGGTTTAAGTTTCAAATAGTTTTCCCATCCAATTGACCCTTGAAAACAATACAAGTGTCAAACAATGAGTCAAAAATTAGTGCACAAATTGCAAAGTTCAATTGGTCAGAACCTTGCTACATGTACACTATGGTCTACACTTTGCCACATGACATTACCCTGTTGGGCAATTTAAATTTCAAACAGTTTTTCCATCCAATTGTCACTTGACAACGACGCAAGTGTCAAACAACGTGTCAAAAATCGGTGCACAAATTACAAAGTTCAATCGGTAAGAACCTTTCTACATGTACACTATGGCATACACTTTAGTCTATACTTTGCCACGTGACATTACCCTATTGGGCAGTTTAAATTTTAAACAGTTTTCCTGTCCAATTTTCCCTTGACAACAATGCAAGTGTCAAACATCAGTGTACAAATAGAAAAGTTTCATCGGTAAGTATCTTGCTACATGTACACTTTAGTTTACACTTTGCCATGTGACATTACCTTGTTGGATGGCTTAAATTTCAAACAGTTTTCCAATCCAATTGACCCTTGAAAATAATGCAAGTGTCAAACAGTGAGTCAAAAATCAGTGCACAAATTGCAAAGTTCAATCGGTAAGAAACTTGCTACATGTAAACTATGACGTACACTTTAGTCTACACTTTACCTCGTGACATTACCCTGTTGGGCAGTTTAAATTTTAAACAGTTTTTCCATCCGATTGTCAGTTGACAACAATGTAAGTGTCAAACAACGTGTCAAAAATCAGAGTACAAATAGCAAAGCTCAATCGGTGAGGACCTTGCTACATGCACACCATGGCGTACACTTTAGTTTACACTTTTCCACGTGACATTACCTTGCTGGACAGTTTAAATTTCAGTTTTCCAACAAAATTGATACTTGATAACAATGCAAGTGTACATTATGTTGTATACTTTAGTTTACACTTTGTCATGTGACATTACCCTATTGGACAGTTTAAATTTCAAATAGTTTTCCCATCCAATTGACACTTGACAATAATGCAAGTGTCAAACAACGAGTCAAAAATAAGTGTACAAATTGCAAAGTCAATCGTTAAGAAACTTTCTACATGTACACTATGGTGTACACTTTAGTTTACTGAAGTGTCAAGCAATCAGTCAAAAATCAGTGTACAAAATGCAAATTTCAATCGGTAGAAACTTTGCAACATGTACACTATGGTATACACTTTTGTTTACACTTTGCCAAGTGACATTACGCTATTGGACAACGTAAATTTCAAATAGTTTTTCCATCCAATTGACACTTGTCAACAATGTAAGTGTCAAACAAAGAGTCAAAAATCAGTGTACAAATTGCGAAGTTCAAACGGTAAGAACCTTGCAACACGTACACTATGGTGTACACTTTAGTTTACACTTTTCCACGTGAAAATACCCCGTTAGACAGCATAAATTTTAAATTGTTTTCCCATCCAATTGACACTTGACAGTAATGCAAGTGTCAAACAAAGTATTAAAAATCAGTGTACATATAGCAAAGTTCAATCGATTAGAACCTTGCTACTTGTACGCTATGGTGTATACTTTTGCCACGTGACATTACCCTGTTGGACAGTTTAAATTTCAAATTGTTTTCCCATCTAATTGACACTTTGCAACAATGCAAGTGTCAAATAACGTGTCGAAAATCAGTGTACGAATAGCAAAGTTCAATCGAAAAGGACCTTGCTACATGTACACTATGGTGTACACTTTAGTTTACACTTGGCCACGGGACATTACCCTGTTGGACAGTTTAAATTTCAAATAGTTTTCCCATCCAATTGTGACTTGACAACAATACAAGTGTCAAACAATATGTCAAAAATCAGTGTACAAATAGCAAAGTTCCATCGGTAAGTATCTTACTACATGTACACTATAGTGTACACTATAGTTTACACTTTGCGACGTGACATTACCTTGTTGGACAGTTTAAATTTCAAATAGTTTTCCCATCCAATTGAAACTTGACAACAATGACAGTGTCAAACAATGCGTAAAAAATCAGTGTACAAATAGCAATGTTCAATCCGTAAGAACCTTGCTACATGTACACTATGTTGTACACTTTAATTTACACTTTACCACGTGACATTATCCTCTTGGACATTTTAAGTTTCAAACAGTTTTCCAATCCAATTGACACTTGGCAACAATGCAAGTGTCAAACAATGTCTCAAAAATCAGAGTAAAAATAGCAAAGCTCAATCGGTGAGGACCTTGCTACCCGTAAACCAAGGTGTACACTTTAATTTACACTCTTCCACGTGACATTACCTTGCTGGACAGTTTAAATTTCAAACAGTTTTCCCATTTGACTAACACTTGACAACAATGAAAGTGTCAAACAACTTGTCTAAAAATCAGTGTACAAATAGCAAAGTGCAATCGGTAAGAACCTTGCTACAAGTACACTATGGTGTACACTTTAGTTTACACTTTTCCATGTGACATTACCTTGTTGGACAGCTTAAATTGCAAACAGTTTTCCCATCCAATTGAAACTTGACAATAATGTAAGTGTCAAACAACGAGTCAAAAATCAGTGTACAAACTGCAAAGTTCGATCTGTAAGAACATTGCTACATGTTCACTATGGTATACACTTTAGTTTACACTTTGCCACGTGACATTATCATGGTGGACCGTTTAAATTTCAAACAGTTTTCCCATCCAATTGACACTTGACAACGATGAAAGTGTCAAACTACGTGTCATAAATCAGTGTACAAATAGCAAGGTTCAACCGGTAAGGACCTTGCTACATGTACACTATGGTGTAAACTTAAGTTTACACATTGCCGCGTGACATTATCTTATTAGATGGTTTAAGTTTCAAACAGTTTTCCATTCCAACTGACACTTGGCAACAATGTAAGTGTCAAAGAACGTGTCAAAAATCAGTGTTTAAATAGCGAAGCTCAATCAGTAAGGACCTTGCTAAATGTACACTATGGTGAGCACTTTAGTTTACACGTTGCCACATGACATTTCCCTACTGGAGAGTTTAAATTTCAAACAATTTTTCCATCTAATTGACCCTTGACCACAATGCAAGTATTAAACAACGTGTCAAAAATTAGTGTACAAATAGCAAAGTTCAATCCGTAAGAACCTTACTACATGTACACTATAGTGTACACTTTAGTTTACACTTTGCCCAGTGACATTACCTTGTTGAAAAGTTTAAATTTCAAACTATTTTCCCATCCAATCGACAGTTGGCAATAATTCAAGTGTCAAAGAACGTGTCGAAAATCAGTGTACAAAGCAAAGTTCAATCAGAAAGGTCCTTCCTACATGTACACTATGGTGTACACTTTTATTTACACTTTACCACGTGAAATTATCCTGTTGGACGGTTTATATTAAAAACAGTTTTCCCATCTAATTGACTCTTGACAACAATGCAAGTGTCAAATAACGTGTCAAAAAATCAGTGTACAAAGAGCATAGTTCAATCGGTAAGAACTTTGCTACATGTACACTATGGTGTATACTTTAGTTTACACTTTGTCACGTGACATTACCCTGTTGGACAGTTTAAATTTCAAACAGTTTTCCCATCCAATTAACACTTCACAACAATGTAAGTGTCAAACAACGAGTCAAAAATCAGTGTACAAATTGCAAAGTTCAATCGGTAAGAACATTGCTACATGTACACTACAATGTACACTTTGCCACATGACATTACCCTGTTGAACAGTTTCAGTTTCAAACAATTTTCCCATCCAATCGACACTTGACAACAATGGAAGTGTCAAACAATGTGTCAAAAATCAGTGTACAAATAGCAAGGTTCCATCGGTAAGTATCCTACTACATGTACACTATAGTGTAAACTTTAGTTTACACTTTGCCTCGTGACATTACCCTGTCGGACAGTTTAAATTTCAGAGAGTTTTCCCATCCAATTGTTCCTTGACAACAATGCAAGTGTCAAACATCAGTGTACAAATAGCAAAATTTCATCGATAAGTATCTTACTACATGTACACTATGGAGTACACTTTAGTTATCACTTTGTCACATGACATTAACTTGTTAGACAGTTTAAATTTCAAACAGTTTTCCCATCCAATTGACACTTGACAACAATGTAAGTGTCAAACAATGAGTCAAAAATCAGTGTACAAATTGCAAAGTTCAATCGGTAAGAACCTCACTACATGTACACTATGGCGTACACTTTAGTTTACACTTTGCCACGTGACATTACCCTATTGGACAGTTTAAATTTCAATCTGTTTTCCCATCCAATTGGCACTTGACAACAATGCAAGTGTCAAACAACGTGTCAAAAATCAGTGTACAAAGAGAAAAGTTTAATCGGAAATGACCTTGCTACATGTACACTATGGTGTACACTTTAGTTTAAACTTAGCCACGTGACATTACCCTGCTCGATAGTTTATATTTCAAATAGTTTTTCCATCCAATTGTCACTTGACAACAACACAAGTGTTAAACAACGTGTCAAAAATCAGTGTACAAATAGCAAAGTTTAATCGATAAGAACCTTGCTACATGTACACTATGGTATAAACTTTAGTTTACACTTTGCCACGTAACATAACCATGTTGGACAGTTTAAATTTCAAATAGTTTTCCCATCCAATTGACACTTGACAACAATGAAAGTGTCAAACATGTCGAAAATCAGCATACAAATAGCAATGTTCAATCCGTAAGAACCCTGCTACATGTACACTATGTTGTACACTTTAGTTTACACTTTACCACGTGACATTATCCTTTTGGATATTTTAAGTTTCAAACAGTTTTTCAATCTAATTGACACTTGGCAACAATGCAAGTATCAAACAACGTGTTAAAAATCAGAGTAGAAATAGCAAAGCTCAATCGGTGAGGACCTTGCTACCCGTACACCAAGGTGTACACTTTAGTTTACACTCTTCCATGTGATATTACCTTGCTGGACAGTTTAAATTTCAAATGGTTTCCCATTTGACTGAGACTTGACAACAACGAAAGTGTCAAACAATGTGTCTAAAAATCAGTGTACAAATAGCAAAGTTCAATCGGTAAGAACATTGCTACAAGTACACTATGGTGTACACTTTAGTTTACACTTTGTCATGTGACATTACCTTGTTGGACAGTTTAAATTTCAAACAGTTTTCCCATCCGATTGAAACTTGACAACAATGTAAGTGTCAAACAACGAGTCAAAAATCAGTATACAAACTGCAAAGTTTAATCTGTAAGAACCTTGCTACATGTTCACTATGGTGTACACTTTAGTTTACACTTTGCTACGTGACATTATCTGTTGGACAGTTTAAATCTCAAACAGTTTTTCCATCCAATTGACACTTGACAACAATGCAAGTGTCAAACTACATATCAAAAATCAGTGTACAAATAGCAAAGTTCAACTAGTAAGGACCTTGCTACATGTACACTATGGTGTACACTTAAGTTTACACATTGCCACGTGACATTGTCTGATTGGACGGTTTAAGTTTCAAACAGTTTTCCATTCAAACTAACACTTGGCAACAATGTAAGTGTCAAATAACCTGTCAAAAATCAGTGTGTAAATAGCAAAGATCAATCGGTAAGGACCTTGCTAAATGTACACTATGATGAGCACTTTAGTTTACACTTTGCCACATGACATTTCCCTGCCGGACAGTTTAAATTTCAAACAGTTTTTCCATCTAATTGACCCTTGACAACAATGCAAGTGTCAAACAACGTGCTAGAAATCAGTAAGAACCTTACTGCATGTACACTATAGTGTACAAATAGCAAAGTTCAATCCGTAAGAACCTTACGACATGTACACTATAGTGTACACTTTAGTTTACACTTTGCCAAGTGACATTACCGTGTTGGAAAGTTTAAATTTCAAACTATTTTCTCATCCAATTGACAGTTGGCAATAATTCAAGTGTCAAACAACGTGTCGAAAATCAGTGTACAAAGCAAAGTTCAATCAGAAAGGACCTTCCTACATGTACACTTTAGTTTACACTTTACCACATGACATTGCTCTATTGAACGGTTTATATTAAAAATAGTTTTCCCATCTAATTGACTCTTGACAACAATGCAAGTGTCAAACAACGTGTCAAAAAATCAGTGTACAAAGAGCAAAGTTCGATCGGTAAGAACTTTGCTACATGTACACTATGGTGTACACTTTAGTTTACACTTTGCTATGTGACATTACCCTGTTGGACAGTTTAAATTTCAATCAGTTTTCCCATCCAATTGACACTTCACAATAATGCAAGTGTCAAACAACGAGTCAAAAATTAGTGTACAAATTGCAAAGTTCAATCGGTAAGAACCTTGCTACATGTACACTACAGTGTACACTTTAGTTTACACATTGCCACGTGACATTACCCTGTTGGACAATTTTAGTTTTTAACAGTTTTCCCATCCAATTGACACTTAACAACAATGCAAGTGTCAAACAACGTGTCGAAAATTAATGTACAAATAGCAAAGTTCAATCGGTAAGGACCTTATCACATGTACACTGTGGTGTACAGTTTAGTTTACACTTTGTCACGTGACATTACCCTGTTGGACGGTTTAAGTTTCAAACAGTTTTTCAATCCAATTGACACTTGGTAACAATACAAGTGCCAAACAATTTGTCAAAAATTAGTGTACAAATAGCTAAGCTCAATTGGTAAGGACCATGCTATATGTACACTATGGTGTACACTTTAGTTTACACTTTGCCATGTGACATGACCCTGTTGGACAATTTAAATTTCAAACAGTTTTCCCATCCAATTGACACTTGACAACAATGCAAGTGTCAAACAACGAGTCAAAAATCAGTGTACAAATTGCAAAGTTTAATCGGTAAGAACCTTGCCACATGTACACTATGGTGTACACTTTAATTTACACTACCACGTGACATTACCCTGGTGGACGGTTTAAATTTCAAACAACTTTCCCATCCGATAGACGCTTTACAACAATGTAAGTGTCAAACAACGTGTCAAAAATCAGTGTAAAAATAGCAAAGTTCAACCAGTAAGGACCTTACTACATATACACTATGTTGTCCACTTTAATTTACACTTTGCCACGTGACATTACCTTGTTGGACGGTTTAAGTTTCAAACAGTTTTCCAATCCAATTAACACTTGGTAACAATGCAAGTGTCAAACAATATGTCAAAAATCAGTGTACAAATAGTAAAGTTCAACCAGTATGGACCTTGTTACATGTACGCTATGGCATACACTTTAGTTCACACTTTACCGCATGACATTACCCTGCTGAACAGTTTTATTTCAAGTAGTTTTCCAAACCAATTGACTCTTGACAACAATGTAAATGTCAAATAACATGCTAAAAATCAATGTACAAATAGTAAATTTCAATCAGTAAGAAACTAGCTACATGTACACTACAGTGTACACTTTAGTTTACACTTTGCCACGTGACATTACCCTTCTCGAAAGTCTAAGTTTCAAACAGTTTTTCCATCTAATTGACACTTGACAACATTGTAATTGCCAAACAATGAGTCAAAATCAGTTTACAAATTGCAAAGTTCAATCGGTAAGAACCTTGCAACATGTACACTATCGTGTACACTTTTGTTTACACTTTGCCAAGTAACATTACCTGGTTAGATAGTTTAAATTTCAAACAGTTTTCCCATCCAATTGACACTTGACAACAATGCAAGTGTTAAACAATGAGTCAAAAATTAGAGTACAAATTGCAAAGTTCAATCAATAAGAACCTTGCAACATGTACACTATGGTGTACACTTTAGTTTACACTTTGGCACGTGACATTACCCTGTTGGACAGTTTAAATTTCAAATAGTTTTCTTATCCAATTGACACTTGACAACAATACAAATGTCAAACAACGTGTCGAAAATCAGTGTAAAAAAAGCAAAATTCAACCAGTAAGAACCTTGCTACATGTACACTATGGTGTACACTTTAGTTTACACTTTGCCACGTGACATAACCCTGTTGGACGGTTTAAGTTTCAAACAGTTTTCCAATCCTATTAACACTTGGTAACAATGCAAGTGTAAAACAATATGTCAAAAATCAGTGTACAAATAGCAGAGCTCAATCGGTAAGGACCTTGCTACATGTGTACTATGGCGAACACTTTAGTTCACACTTTACCGCATGACATTACCCTGATGAATTATTTTATTTCAAATAGTTTTTCCATCCAATTGACCCTTGACAACAATGCAAGTGCCAAACAACGTGCTAAAAATCAATGTACAAATAGTAAAGTTTAATCGGTAAGAAACTTGCTAAACGTACACTATGGTGTACACTTTAGTTTACACTTTGCCACATGACATTACACTTCTAGAAAGTTTAAGTTTCAAATAATTTCCCATCCAATTGACACTTGGCAACAATGCCAGTGTCAAACAATGAGTCAAAAATCAGTGTACAAATTGCAAATTTCAATCGGTAGGAACCTTGTAACATGTACACTATGGTGTACACTTTTGTTTACACTTTGCCAAGTGACATTACCCTGTTGGATAGTTTAAATTTCAAACAGTTTTTCCATCCAACAGGCACTTGACAACAATGCAAAGTGTCAAACAATGAGTCAAAAATCAGTGTACAAATTGCAAATTTTAATCGGTAAGAACCTTGCAACATGTACACTATAGTGTATACTTTGCCACGTGACATTACCCTGTTGGACAGTTTAAATTTCAAACAGTTTTTCCATCCAATTGACACTTGACAACAATGCAAGTGTCAAACAACGTGTCGAAAATTAGTGTACAAATAGCAAAGTACAATATGTACACTATGGTGTACACTTTAGTTTACACTTTGCCACGTGACATTATCCTGTTGGGCGGTTTAAATTTCAAACAGTTTTCCTGTCTAATTGTCACTTGACAACAATGCAAGTGCTAAACAACGTGTCAAAAATTAGTGTACAAATAGCAAACTTCCATCAGTAAGTATCTTTCTACATGTGCACCATGGTGTACACTTTAGTTTACACTTTACCACATGATATTACCCTGTTGGATAGTGTAAATTTCAAAGAGTTTTCCCATCCAATTGACACTTGACAACAATGAAAGTGTCAAACAACGTGTCAAAAATATTGTACAAATAGCAAAGTTCAATTGATAAGAACCATGCTACATGTACACGATGGTGTACACTTTAGTTTACACTTCGCTACGTGACATTACCCTATTGGACAGTTTAAATTTCAAATAGTTTTCCCATCCAACTGACATTTGACAAAAATAAAAGTGCCAAAGAACGTGTCAAAAATCAATGTACAAATAGCAAAGTTCCATCGGTAATAACCACGCTACATGTACACTATGGTGTACATTTTAGTTTACACTTTGCCACGTGACATTACCCTGTTGGACAGTTTAAATTTCAAATAATTTTCCCATCCAATTGTCACTTGACAACAATGTAAGTGTCAAACAATGTGTCAAAAATCAGTGTACAAATAGCAAAGTTCCATTGGTAAGTATCTTACTACATGTACACTATGGTGTACACTTTAGTTTACACTTTGCCACGTGACATTAGCTTGTTGGACGGTTTAAATTTCAAATAGTTTTCCCATCCAATTGACCCTTCAAAACAATGCAAGTGTCAAACCGTGAGTCAAAAATCAGTGCACAAATTACAAAGTTCAATCGGTAAGAACCTTGCTACATGTACACTATGGTGTACACTTTAGTTTACACTTTGCCACGTAATATTACCCTATTGGACAGTTTAAATTTCAAACTGTTTTCCCATCCAATTGGCACTTGACAACAATGCAAGTGTCAAACAACGTGTCAAAAATCAGTGTACAAAGATTAAAGTTCAATCGAAAATGACCTTGCTACATGTACACTATGGTGTACACTTTAGTTTGCACTTTGCCACGTGACATTACCCTACTGGACAGTTTATATTTCAAATAGTTTTCTCATCTAATTGTCATTTGACAGCAACACAAGTGTTAAATAACGTATCAGAAATCAGTGTACAAATAGCAATTTCAATCGGTAAGAACCTTGCTACATGTACACTATGGTGTACACTTTAGTTTACACTTAGCCACATGACATTACCCTGTTGGACAGTTTAAATTTCAAATAGTTCTCCCATCCAATTGACACTTGACAATAATGCAAGTGTCAAACAACGTGTCGACAATCAGTGTACAAATAGCAATATTCAATCAGTAAGAACATTGCTACATGTACACTATGCTGTACACTTTAATTTACACTTTGCCAAGTGACATTATCCTCTTGGACATTTTAAGTTTCAAATAGTTTTCCAATCCAATTGGCACTCGGCAACAATACATGTGTCAAACAACATGTCAACAATCAGAGTACAAATAGCAAAGCTCAATCGGTGAGGACTTTCCTACATGTATACCAAGGTGTATACTTTAGTTTACACGTTTCCACGTGACATTACCTTGCTGGACAGTTTAAATTTTACACAGTTTTTCCATCCAATTGACACTTTACAACAATGCAAGTGTCAAAAAACATGTCGAAAATCAGTGTACGAATAGCAAAGTTCAATCAGTAAGAACCTAACTACATGTACACAATGGTGTAAAATTTAGTTTACACTTTGCCACGTGACAATACCCCGTTAGACAGCATAAATTTCAAATAGTTTTCCCATCCAAATGACACTTGACAACAATGCAAGTGTCAAACAAAGTGTTAAAAATCAGTGTACAAATAACAAAGTTGAATCGGTAAGAACCTTGCTACATGTACATTGTGGTGTATACTTTTGTTTACACTTTGCCACGCAACATTACCCTATTGGACAGTTTAAATTTCAAATTATTTTCCCATCCAATTAACACTTGGCAACAATGCAAGTGTCAAAAAACATGTCAAAAATCAGTATACTAATAGCAAAGTTCAATCGAAAAGGACCTTGCTTCATGTACACTATGGTGTACACTTTAGTTTACACTTTACCACGGGACATTACCTTGTTGGACAGTTTAAATTTCAAATAGTTTTCCCATCTAATTGACACTTGATAACAACGCAAGTGTCAAACAACGTGTCAAAAAATTAGTGTACAAATAGCAAAGTTCAATCGGTAAGAACCTTGCTACATGTACACTATGCTATACACTTTAGTTTACACTTTACCATGTGACATTATCCTGTTAGACAGTTTAAATTTCAAACAGTTTTTCCATCCGATTGACACTTGACGACAATGTAAGTGTCAAACAACGAGTCAAAAATCAGTATACAAATTGTAAAGTTCAATCTGTAAGAACCTTGCTACAAGTACACTATGGTGTACACTTTAGTTTACACTTTGCCAAGTGACAATATCCTGTTGGACAACATAAATTTCAAATGGTTTTCCCATCCAATTGACACTCGAGAACAATGCAAGTGTCAAAAAAAGTGTTAAAAATCAGTGTACAAATAGCAAAGTTCAATTGGTAAGAACCTAGCTACATGTACGCTGTGATGTATACTTTTGTTTACACTTTGCCACGTGACATTACCCTATTGGAAAGTTTAAATTTCAAATTGTTTTTTCATCCAATTGACACTTGGCAACAATGCAAGTGTCAAACAACGTGTCGAAAATCAGTGTACAAATAGCAAAGTTCAATCGGAAAGGACCTTGCCACTTTAGTTTACACTTTGCCACGGGACATTACCCTATTGGATAGTTTAAATTTCAAATAGTTTTCTCATCTAATTGACACTTGACAACAACTCAAGTGTTAAACAACGTGTCAAAAATCAGTGTACATATTACAAAGTTCAATCGGTAAAAACCTTGCTACATGTACACTATGGTATACACTTTAGTTTACACTATGCCACCTGACATTACCCTATTGGACAGTTTTAATTTCAAGCAGTTTTCCCATCTAATTGATACCTGACAACAATGCAAGTGTTAAACAATGTGTCAAAAATCAGTGTACAAATAGCAAAGTTCAATTGATAAGGACCATGCTACATGTACACTATGGTGTACACTTTTGTTTACACTTTGCCAGGTGACAGTACCCCGTTAGACAGCATAATTTCAATTAGTTTTCTCATCCAATTGATACTTGACAACAATGCAAGTGTCAAGAAAAGTGTTAAAAATCAGTGTACAAATAGCAAAGTTCAATCGGTAGGAACCTTGCAACATGTACACTATGGTGTACACTTTTGTTTACACTTTGCCAAGTGACATTACCCAGTTGGACAGTTTAAATTTCAAACAGTTTTCCCATCCAATTGACACTTGACAACAATGCAAGTGTCAAACAACGTGTCAAATAAATCATTGTACAAATAGCAAAGTTCAATCGACAAGAACCATGCTACATGTACAGTATGGTGTACACTTCAGTTTACACTTTGCTACGTGACATTACCCTATTGGACAATTTAAATTTCAAACAATTTTCCCAACCAATTGACACTAGACAAATATAAAAGTGTCAAAGAACGTGTTAAAAATCAGTGTACAAAGAGCAAAATTCAATCAGTAATAACCACGCTACATGTACACTATGGTGTACACTTTAATTTACACTATGCCACGTGATATTACCCTATAGGTCAGTTTAAATTTCAAACAATTTTCCCATGCAGTTGTCACTTGACAACTATGTAAGTGTCAAATAAGGTGTCAAAAATCAATGTACAAATAGCAAAGTTCTATTTCTATCAGTAAGTATCTTACTACATGTACACTACGGTGTATACTTTAGTTTACACTTTGCCACGTGACATTACCTTGTTGGACAGCTTGAATTTCAAACGGTTTTCCTATCCAATTGACCCTTGAAAACAATTCAAGTGTCAAACAATGAGCCAAAAATCAATGTACAAATTGCAAAGTTCAATCGGTAAGAACTTTGCTACATGTACACTATGGTGTACACTTTAGTCTACACTTTACCACGTGACATTACCCTGTTGGGCAGTTTAAATTTCGAACGATTTTCCCATCCAATTGTCACTTAACAACAATGTAGGTGTTAAACAACGTGTCAAAAATTAGTGTACAAATAGCAAAGTTCCATCAGTAAGTATCTTACTACATGTACACTATGGTGTACACTTTAGTTTACACTCTGCCATGTGACATTACCCTGTTGGACAGTTTAAATATTTGATAGTTTTCCCATCCAATTGTCCCCTGACAACAACGCAAGTGTCAAGAAACGTGTTGAACATCAGTGTACAAATAGCAAAGTTCCATCAGTAAGTATCTTACCATATGTACATTATGGTGTACACTTTAGTTTATACTTTGCCACGTGACATTAATTTGCTGGATAGTTTAAATTTCAAATAGTTTTCCCATCTAATTGACACTTGACAACAATACAAGAGTGAAACAAAGGGTCAAAAATCAGTGTACAAATTGCAAAATTCAATCGATAAGAACCTTGCTACATATACACTGTGGTGTACACTTCAGTTTACACTTTGCCACATGACATTACCCTATTGGACAGTTTAAATTTCAAACTATTTTCCCATCCAATTAGCACTTGAAAACAATGCAAGTGTCAAACAACGTGCTAAAAATCAGTGTACAAAGAGCAAAGTTCAATCGAAAATGTCCTTGCTACATGTACACTTTGGTGTACACTTTAGTTTACACTTTGCCATGTGACATTACACTGCTAGACATTTTATATTTCAAATAGTTTTCTCATCTAATTGACACTTGACAACAATGCAAGTGTCAAACAATGGGTCAAAAATCAGTGTACAAATTACGAAGTTCAATCGGTGAGAACCTTGCTACATGTACACTATGGTGTACGCTTCAGTTTACATTTTGCCACGTGACATTACCCTATTGGATAGTTTAAATTTCAAACTATTTTCCCATCCAATTGGCACTTGACAACAATGCAAGTGTTAAAACACATGTCGAAAATCAGTGTAAAAATAGCAAAGTTCAATCGGTAAGAACCTTGCCACATGTCCACCGTGGTGTATACTTTAGTTTACACTTTGCCATATGACATTACCCTGTTGGACAAATTAAATTTTAAATAGTTTTCTCATCCAATTGACACTTGACAACAATGCAAGTTTCAAACAAAGTGTCAAAAATCAGTGTACAAATAGCAATGATCAATCAGTAAGAACCCTGCTACATGTACACTATACTGTACACTTTAGTTAACACTTTGTCACGTGACATTATCCTCTTGGACATTTTAAGTTTCAAACAACTTTCCAATCCAATTGACACTTGGAAACAATGCAAGTGTCAAAAATCAGAGCACAAATAGCAAAGCTCAATCAGTGAGGACCTTGCTACATGTACACCATGGTGTACACTTTAGTTTACACTTTTGCACGTGACATTACCTTGCTGGACAGTTTAAATTTCAAACAGTTTTTTCATCTAATTGACACTTGAAAACAATGCAAGTGTCAAACAACGTGTAAAAAAATAAGTGTACAAATTGCAAAATTCAATCAGTAAGAACTTGCTACATGTACACTATGGGGTACACTTTAGTCTACACACTGTCATGTGACATTACCTTGTTGGATAGTTTAAATTTCAAACAGTTTTCCTATCCGATTGACATTTGACAACAATGCAAGTATCTAACAATGAGTCAAAAATTAGTGGACAAATTGCAAAGTTCAATCTGTAAGAACTTTGCTCCATGTACATTATGGTGTACACTTTAATTTACACTTTGTCAAGTGACATTTTCCTGTTGGACGGTTTAAATTTCAAATAGTTTTCCCATCCAATTAACACTTGACAACAATGCAAGTGTCAAACAACGAGTCAAAAATCAGCGTACAAATAGCAAAGTTCAATCGGTAAGAACCTTGCTACATGTACACTACGGTGTAAACATTAATTTACACTTTACCACATGACATTACCCTGTTGAACAGTTTCAATTTCAAACAGTTTTTCCATCCAATTAACACTTGACAACAGTGCAAGTGTCAAACAACGTGTAGAAAATTAGTGTACAAATAGAAAAGTTCAACTGGTAAGGACCCTGCCACATGTACACTGTGGTGTACACTTTAGTGTACACTGAATACTTTAAACAAAAACACTGAATCATTTTTCAAAACAACAAAATGTAATTTATTTGAAGAAAACATAACTTGTTTTCGCATTCTGCGTTATTCAAAACTTTAAAAAAATAACATTGGAAAACATTTCATAAAATAAATCCAAATCACTTATTCACCGGATTTCCATGGGCTCGTTGCATCACTCTCCATCTTCTCCTCCATCCATGCCCGAGGTAGAATTCCTTCAATCTGTAGAGATGAGATTAAACCCGTGAGTTGAAAAACTCAATAGGTGTCATAGGTGCATTCGTGATCAAGCTATACATTTCAAAACATTAACTTTATAACTTTTCATGCATGACTACCCAGAGGCACCATTTGACATGAAGGGGTATGTCGTACCCAAGGGCACCATTTGATATACGAACATTTCTTCAACATAGAGGGGTATGTCGTATCGGAGTACCATTTGACATACAACCATTAACATAGAAGGATATGCCATACCGAACTACTATTTGACATACAAACATTAACATGAATCGAAACTCATAACTTAACATGATTAAACACATTGCACCTCTACCTACCTTGATTGATGCTTTTGAAACTTTGAAAACTTGGATTGAATACTTCGATGAAACTTGGATGTTGAAAGAAATGCACTCCTTGGATGTTTGAAAATCGTTGAGAACTGTGCTTGAAAACACTTCTTAAACTTCTAGGAAAAATAGTTTTCCTCCCTCTCTTTTTCTCTCTTGGAAACTCTTTCTTTAGTATGTAAAAGCTCTTGCTTTTGGTGTGAGAAAAATGACTGAAATGAGATCTCTATTTATAGTTAAATATCCCATAACTTAAAGCAAATGATGGGTCAAATTTCATTTAAGAGAAAAAATATGGGTGCCATTTAAGTTTGAGGTTAAATGCTTCAATTTAGTGGGGTTTTTATTGCCAAAAATATAGTTGGCCCTTTGAGAAAATGATTGATGAAAATAAATTTTTAAATTCTAGATAAAAACGAGAATTTTCATTTCAGGCAGCTTCGATCGACCGGTTGTAGTTCGGTTGACACTGTACAGCCTTCAGTTTTTCTATCATAACTTCTTCTCCCAATATCTGATTGAGGTAATTCAAAGTGTGTTGGAAAGCTAACTCAAAGAGCTACAACTTTTATTTAGATATTATTTTCCAAATCGAATGTTTCCTATGTCGAAAATAGGTCTCAAATGAAACTAAAAATCTGAAGTATACTTTAGTCATCCAATATTCATGTCTTAGTGCCACTAAGGTGTCTAGAATTATTTGGGGTTCTACAAATTGACACTTTACAACAACGCGAGTGTCAAACAATGAGTCAAAAATTAGTGTACAAATTACAAAGTTCAATCGCTAAGAACCTTGCTACATGTGCATTATGGTGTACACTTTAGTTTACAATTTACCACGTGACATTACCCTATTAGACAGTTTAAATTTCAAATAGTTTTCCCATCCGATAGACACTTGACAACAAAGCAAGTGTCAAACAACGTGTCAAAAATCAGTGTAGAAATAGCAAAGTTCAACGAGTAAGGACCTTGCTACATATACACTATGATGTACACTTTAATTTACACTTTGCCACATGACATTACCCTATTGGACAGTTTAAGTTTCAAACAGTTTACCAATCCAATTGACACTTGGTAACAATGGAAGTGTCAAATAACGTGTCAAAAAATCAGTGTACAAATAGAAAAGCTCAATCGGTAAGGACCTTGCTATATGTACACTATGACGTATACTTTAGTTCACACTTTACCGCATGACATTACCGTCCTGAACAGTTTTATTTCAAATAGTTTTCCCATCCAATTGACACATGACAACAATCCAAGTGTCAAACAACGTGCTAAAAATTAGTGTACAAATAGCAAAGCTCAATCAATAAGAAACATGCTACATGTACACTATGGTGTATACTTTTGTTTAAACTTTGCCAATGACATTACCCTTCTGAAAAGTTTAAGTTTCAAACAGTTTTCCCATCCAATTGACACTTGACAATAATGCAAGTGTCAAACAATGAGTCAAAAATCAGTGTACAAATTGTAAAGTACAATCGGTAAGAACCTTGCAACATGTACACTGTGGTGTACACTTTTGTTTACACTTTTCCAAGTGACAATACCCAGTTGGACAGTTTAAATTTCAAACAGCTTTTCCATCCAATTAACACTTGACAACAATGCAAGTGTCAAACAATGAGTCAAAAATTAGTATACAAATTGCAAAGTTCAATCGGTAAAAACCTTGCAACATGTCCACTATGGTGAACACTTCCGTTTACATTTTGCCACATGACATTACCTTGTTGGACAATTTAAATTTCAAACAATTTTCCCATCCAACTGACACTTGACAACAATGCAAGTGTCAAACAACGTATCGAAAATCAGTGTACAAATAGAAAAGTTCCATCGGTAAGTATCTTGCCGCATGTACACTATGGTGTACACTTTAGTTTACACTTTGTCACGGGACAATACCCTGATGGACAGTTTAAATTTCAAACAGTTTTTCCAAGTAATTGACACTTGATAACAACGCAAGTGTCAAACAACGTGTTAAAAATCAGTGTACAAATAGCAAAGTTCGATCAGTAAGAACCTTGCTACAACTACACTATGTTGTACACTTTAGTTTACACTTTACCACGTGACAATACCCCGTTAGACAGCATAAATTTCAAATAGTTTTTCTATCCAATTGACACTTGACAACAGTGCAAGTGTTAAACAAAGTGTCGAAAATCAGTGTACAAATAGCAAAGTTCAATCGGAAAGGACCTTGCTACATGTACACTATGGTGTACACTTAAATTTACACTTTGCCATGTGACATTACCCTGTTGGACAAATTAAATTTCAAACTGTTTTCGCATCGAATTGACAGTTGGCAATAATGCAAGTGTCAAACAACGTGTTGAAAATCAGTGCACAAATAGCAAAGTTCAATCGGAAAAGACCTTCCTTCATGTACACTATGGTGTACACTTTAGTTTACACTTTATCACGTGACATTACCGTGTTTGACGGTTTAAATTTCAAATAGCTTTTCCATCTAATTGACTCTTGACAATAGCGCAAGTGTCAAACAACGTGTCAAAAATTCAGTGTACAAATAGCAAAGCTCAATCGGTAAGAACTTTACTATATGTACACTATGGGGTACACTTTAGTTTGCACTTTCCCATGTGACATTACCATGTTGGACAGTTTAAATTTCAAATAGTTTTCTCATCCAATTGACACTTGACAACAATGCAAGTATCGAACAACGAGTCAAAAATCAGTGTACAAATTGTAAAGTTCAATCGGTAAGAACCTTGCTACATGCACATTACGGTCAACACTTTAGTTTACACTTTGCAACATGACATTACCCTGTTGGATAGTTTCAATTTCAAATAGTTTTCCCATCCAATTGACACTTGACAACAATGCAAGTGTCAGACAACGTGTCAAAAATCAGTGTACAAATAGCAAAGTTCAACCGATAAGGACCTTGCCACATGTACGGTGTGATGTACACTTTAATTTACACTTTGTCACATGACATTACCCTATTGGACAGTTTAAGTTTAAAACAGTTTTCCAATCCAATTGACACTTGGCAACAATGCAAGTGTCAAAGAACGTGTCAAAAATTTGTGTACAAATAGGTAAACTCAATCGGTAAGGACCTTGCTACAGGTAAACTATAGTGTACACTTTAGTTTACACTTTGCCATTTAACATCACCTAGTTAGACTGTTTCAATTTCAAACAGTTTTCCCATCAGATTGACACTTGACAACAATGCGAGTGTCAAACAACGAGTCAAAAATTAGTGTACAAATTGCAAAGTTCAATCGGTAAGAACCTTGCTACATGTACACTATGATGTACACTTTAGTTTACACTTTACCACGTGACATTACCCTGTTAGAAGGTTTAAATTTCAAACAATTTTTCCATCCAAATGACACTTGACAACAGTGCAAGTGTCAAACAACGTGTCGAAAATCAGTGTACAAATAGCAAAGTTCCATCGGTAAGTATCTTACTACATGTACACTATGGTGTACACTTTAGTTTACACTTTGCCACGGAAAATACCCAGTTGGACAATTTAAATTTCAAACAGTTTTCTCATCTAATTGACACTTGACAACAACGCAAGTGTCAAACGACGTGTCAAATCAGTGTACAAATTTTAAAGTTCAATCGGTAAAAACCTTGCTACAACTACTCTATGGTGTACACTTTAATTTACACTTTGCCATGTGACAATACCCTGTTAGACAGTAAAAATTTCAAATAGTTTTTCTACCCAATTGACACTTGACAATAGTGCAAGTGTCAAACAAAGTGTCGAAAATCAGTGTACAAATAGCAAAGTTCAATCGGAAAGGGCCTTACTACATGTACACTATAGTGTATACTTTAGATTACGCTTTGCCACGGGACATTACCCTGTTGGCCAGTTAAAATTTCAAATAGTTTTCCCATCTAATCGACACTTGACATCAACACAAGTGTCAAACAACGTGTCAAAAATCAATGTACAAATAACAAAGTTCAATCGGTAAGAACCTTGCTATATGTGCACTATGGTGTACACTTTAGTTTACACTTTGTCACGTGACATTACCCTGTTGGACAGTTTTAATTTTAAACAGTTTTGTCATCCAATTGACACCTAACAACAATGCAAGTGTCAAACAACATGTCAAAAATCAGTATACAAATAGTAAAGTTCAATCGGTAAGGACATTGCTACATGTACACTATTGTGTACACTTTAGTTTACACTTTCTCACGCGACATTACCTCTTTGGACAGCACAAATTTCAAATAGTTTTCCCAATTGACCCTTGACAACAATGCAAGTCTCAAACAACATGTTAAAAATCAATGTACAAATCGCAAAATTCAATCGGTAAGAACCTTGCTATATGTACACTATAGCGTACACTATAGTTTACACTTTGCCCCGTGACATTACACTTTTGGACAGTTTAAATTTCAAACAGTTTTTCCATCCAGTTGACACTTGACAACAATGCAAGCGTCAAACAATGAGTCAAAAATCATTGTACAAATTGCAAAGTTTAATCGATAAAAACCTTGCTACATGTACACTATAGTATACACTTTTATTTACACTTTGCCATGTGATATTACCTTATTGGACAGTTTAAATTTCAAACTATTTTCCTAGCCAATTGACACTTGGCAACAGCGCAAGTGTCAAACAACGTGTCGAAAATCAGTGTACAAATAGCAAAGTTCAATCAGTAAGAACTTTGATATATGTACACTATGGTGTACACTTTAGTTTACACTTTACCACATGACATTACCCCTTTGGACAGTTTTAATTTTAAACAGTTTTTCCATCCAATTGACACCTGACAACAATGCAGGTGTCAAAAATTAGTGTACAAATAGTAAAGTTCAATCGGTAAGGACCATGCTACATGTACACTATGGTGTACACTTTAGTTTACAATTTGCCACGTGACATCGGTAAGGACCATGCTACATGTACACTATGGTGTACACTTTAGTTTACACTTTGCCACGTGACATTACCCCGTTAGACAGTATAAATTTCAAATAGTTTTCCCATCCAATTAACACTTGACAACAATGCAAGTGTCAAAACAAAGTGTTAAAAATCAGTGTCCAAATAGCAAAGTTCAATCGATAAGAACCTTGCTACATGTACACTATATTGTACACTTTAGTTTACACTTTATCACGTGACGTTACCCTGTTTGATAGTTTGAATTTCAAACAGTTTTCCCATCTAATTGATACTCGATAACAATGCAAGTGTCAAACAACGTGTCAAATATTAGTGTACAAATAGCAAAGTTCAATCGATAAGAACCACGCTACATGTACACTTTAGTTTACACTTTGCCACGTGACATTACCCTGTTGGACAGTTTAAATTTCAAACTATTTTCCCATCCAATTGACACTTGCAACAGTGCAAGTGTCAAATAACGCGTCGAAAATTAGTGTACAAATAGCAAAGTTCAATCGGAAAGGACCACGCAACATGTACACTATAGTGTACACTTTGGTTAACACTTTACCACGTGACATTACCCTATCGAACAGTTTAAATTTCAAACTATTTTCTCATCCAATTGACACTTGGCAACAATGCAAGTGCCAAACAATGTGTTGAAAATTAGTGTACAAATAGCAAAGTTCAACCGGAAAGGACCTTGCTCCATGTACACTATGGTATACACTTTAGTTAACACTTTGCCATGTGACATTTCCCTGTTGGATAGTTTAAATTTCAAATAATTTTTCCATCCAATTGACACTTGACAAAAATAAAAATGTCAAAGAACAAGTCAAAAATTAGTGTACAAATAGCAAAGTTCAATCGGTAATAACCACGCTACATGTACACTAGGGTGTACACTTTAATTTACACTTTGCCACGTGACATTATCCTATTGGACAGTTTAAATTTCAAATAGTTTTTCCATCCAATTGACACTCTACAATAATGCAAGTGTCAAACAACGTGTCAAAAATAGGTGTACAAATAGCGAAGTTCAATCAGTATGAACCTTGCTACATGTACACTATGGCGGTACGCTTTAGTTTAGACTTTATCAAGTGACATTACCCAACAGGACAGTATAAACTTTAAATAGTTTTTCGGTCCAATTGACACTTGACAACAATGCAAGTGTCAAACAACGTGTCAAAAATCAGTGTACAAGTAGCAAAGTTCTATCGGTAAGAACCTTGCTACATGTAAACTATGGTATGCACTATAGTTTACACTTTGCCACGTGACATTACCCTGTTGGACAGTTTAAATTTCAAACTGTTTTCCCATCTAATTGACACTTGACAACAACGCAAGTGTCAAACGTGTTAATAATCAGTGTACAGATAGTAAAGTTCAATCAGTATGAACCTTGCTACATGTACACTATGGTGTACACTTTATGTTACACTTTGCCACATGACATTACCCTGTTGGACAGTTTAAATTTTAAACAATTTTCCCATCCAATTGACACTTGACAACAATGCAAGTGTCAAACAATAAGTTAAAATCAGTGTACAAATTGTAAAGTTCAATCAATAAGAACCTTGCTACATGTACGCTATAGTGTATACTTTTGTTTACACTTTGCCACGTGACATTACCTGTTGGACAGTTTAAATTTAAACTCTTTTCCCATCCCATGGAAACTTGGCAATAATGTAAGTGTCAAACAACGTGTCCAAAATCAGTGTACAAATAGCAAAGTTCAATCAGAAAGGACTTTGCTACATGTACACTATGATGTACACATTGGTTTACACTTTGCCACGTGACATTACCCTGTTGGACAGTTTTTATTTCAAATAGTGTTCACATCCAGTTGACACTTGATAACAATGCAAGTGTCAAACAACATGTCAAAAATCACTGTACAAATAGCAATGTTCAATCGGTAAGAACCTTGCTACACGTACCCTATGGTGCACACTTTTGTTTATACTTTGCCACGTGACATTACCCTGTTGGACAGTTTAAATTTCAAATAGCTTTCCCATACAATTGACACAAGACAACAAGGCAAGTGTCAAACAACGTGTCTAAAATCAGTGTACAAAAAACAAAGTTCAATCAGAAAGGACATTGCTACATGTACACTATGGTGTACAATTTAGTTTACACTTTACCGCGTGACATTACCCTATCAGACAGTTTAAATTTCAAATAGTTTTTCCATCCAATTGACACTTGACAACAACGCAAGTGCCAAACAACGTGTCAAAAAATAGTGTACAAATAGCAAAGTTCAATCGGTAAGAACCTTGCATGGTCACTGTGGTGTACACTTTAGTTTACACTTTTCCATGTGACATTACCCTGTTGGATAGTTTAAATTTCAAATAATTTTCCCATCCAATTGACACTTGACAACAATGCAAGTGTCAAACAACGTGTCAAAAATCAGTGTACAAATAGCAAAGCTCAATCGGTATGAACCATGCTACATGTACACTATGGTGTACACTTTAGTTTACAATTTGCCACGTGACATTACCCTGTTGGACAGTTTTAAATATCAAATAATTTTTCCATCTAATTGACACTTGACAACAACGCAATTGTCAAAAATCAGTTTACAAATAGCAAAGTTCATTCAGTAAGAACCATGCTACATGTACACTATGGTGGTACGCTTTAGTTTAGAATTTGCCACGTGACATTACCCTGTTAGACAGTACAAATTTGAAATAGTTTTCACATCCAATTGACACTGTACAACAATGCAAGTGTCATAAAAAATTAGAGTACAAATAGCAAAGTTCAATCGGTAAGAACCTTGCTACATGTACAGTATGGTGTACACTTTAGTTTACACTTTACCACGTGACATTACCCTGTCGGACGGTTTCAGTTTCAAACAGTTTTCTAATCTAATTGGCATATGGCGGCAATGCAAGTGTCAAACAACGTGTCAGAGATCAATGTACAAATAGCAAAGCTCAATCGATAAGACCTTGCTACATGTACACTATGGTGCACACTTTAGTTTACACTTTGCCACGTGACAGTACCCTGTCAGACAGTTTAAATTTCAAACAGTTTTCCCATTCAATTGACACTTGACAACGACGCAAGTACCAAACTACGTGTCAAAAATCAGTGTACAAATAGCAAAGTTCGATCGGTAAGAATCTTGCTACATGTGCACTATGGAGTACACTTTAGTTTACACTTTGCCACGTGATATTACCCTCTGGATAGTTTAAATTTTAAATAATTTTCCCATCCAATTGACACTTGACAACAATGTAAGTGTCAAACAACGTGTCAAAAATCAGTGTATAGATAGAATGTTCAATCGGTATGAACCATGTTACATGTACACTATGGTGTACACTTTAGTTTACACTTTGCCATGTGACATTACCCTGTTGGACAGTTTTAAAATCAAACAATTTTCCTATCTAACAGACACTTGACAACAACGTAAGTGTCAAACAACGTGTCAAAAATCAGAGTACAAATAGCAAAGTTCAAACGGTAAGAACCTTGCGACATGTACACTATGGCGGTACGCTTTAGTTTAGACTTTGTTACGTGACATTACCCTTTTAGATAGTATAAACTTCAAACAGTTTTCCCATCCAATTGACACTAGACAACAATGCGAGTGTCAAATAACGTGTCAAAAATCAGTGTACAAATAGCAAAGTTCTATCAATAAGAACCTTGCTACATATACACTACGGTGTACACTTTAGTTTACACTTTGCCAAGAGTCATTAACCTATCGGACAGTTTAAATTTCAAGCGGTTTTCCCATCCAATTGGCATTGTACAACAATGCAAGTGTCAAACAACGTGTCAAAATCAGTGTACAAATAGCAAAGTTCAATCGGTATGAACCATGCTACATGTACACTATGGTGTACACTTCAGTTTACACTTTGCCACATTACATTACCCTGTTGGAAAGTTTTAATATCAAACAATTTTCCCATCCAATTGAGACTTGACAACAACGCAAGTGCCAAATAATGTGTCAAAAATCAGTGTACAAATGGTAAAGTTCAATCGGTAAGAACCTTTCTACATGTACTCTATAGTGTACACTTTAATTTACACTTTACCACGTGACATTACCTTGTTGGACAGTTTAAATTTCAAACAGTTTTCCCATCCAACTAACACTTGTCAACAATGCAAGTGTCAAACAACGTGTCAAAAACCAGTGTACAAATTGCAAAGTTCAATTAGTAAGGACTTTGCTACATAAACACTATGATGCACACTTTAGTTTATACTTTGCCACGTGACATTACCCTATTTCACAGCATAAATTTCAAATAGTTTTCCTATCCAATTGACACTTAATAACAATGCAAGTGTCTAAAATTAGTGTACAAATAGCAAAGTTCAATCGGTAATAATGGTGTACACTTTAGTTTACACTTTGCCAGATGACATTATCCTGTTGGACATTTTAAATTTCAAATAGTTTTCCCATCAAATTGACACTAGACAACAATGTAAGTGTCAAACAACGTATCAAAAATCATTGTACAAATAGAAATGTTCAATCGGTAAGAACCTTGCTACATGTAAACTATGATTTACACTTTAGTTTACACTTTGCCAAGTGACATTACCCTGTTGGACAGTTTTAATATCAAACAATTTTCCCGTTCAATTGACACTAGACAAAAATGCAAGTGTCAAACAACATGTCAAAATTAGTGTACAAATAGTAATGTTCAATTGGTAAGAACCTTGCTACATGTACACTATGGTGTACACTTTAGTTCACACTATGCCGTGTGACATTACCCTATTAGAGAGTATAAATTTGAAATAGTTTTCTCATCCAGACACTTGACAACAACGTAAGTGTCAAACAACATGTCAAAAATCAGTGTACAAATAGCAAAGTTCAACTGGTAAGAACCTTGCTACATGTACACTATGGTCTATACTTTAGTTTACACTTTACCACGTGATAATACCCTATTGGACAGTTTAAATTTCAAACAATTTTTCCATCCATTTGACACTTGACAACAATGCAAGTGTCGAACAACGTGTCAAAATCAGTGTACAAATAGCAAAGTTCAATTGTTAAGAACCCTGCTACATGCACACTATGGCGGTGCGCTTAAGTTTAGACTTTGTCACATGATATTACCCTGTTGGACAGTTTAAATTTCAAATAGTGTTTCCATCCAATTGACACTGGACAACAATGCAAGTGTCAAACAATGAGTCGAAAATCAGCGTACAAATTGCAAAGTTCAATCAGTAAGAACCCTACTACATGTACACTATGGTGTACACTTTGCCACGTGACATTACCCCGTTGGACAGTTTAAATGTCAAACTATTTTCCCATCCAATTGACACATGTCAACAATGCAAGTGTCAAACAACATGTCGAAAATAAGTGTACAAATAGCAAACTTCAATCGGAAAGGACCTTGCTACATATACACTATGGTGTACACTTTGGTTTACAGTTTGCCACATGACATTATAGTGTTAAACGGTTTAAGTTTCAAACAATTTTCCAATCGAATTGACACTTGGCAACAATGCAAGTGTCAAACAACATGTCAAAAATCAGTGTACAAATTGCAAAGTTTAATCAGTAAGGACCTTGCTATATATACAATATCGCGTACACTTTAGTTTACACTTTACCACGTGACATTGCCCTGTTGGACAGTTTAAATTTCAAATAGTTTTCCCATCCAGTTGACACTTGACAACAATGCAAGTGTCAAACAATGTATCAAAAATTAGTGTACAAATAGTAATGTTCAATCGGTAAGAACCTTGCTACATGTACTCTATGGTTTACACTTTAATTTGCACTTTGCCATATAACATTACCTTGTTGGACAGCTTAAATATCAAATAGTTTTTTCATCCAATTGACACATGACGAACTATGCGATTGTCAAACAACCTGTCAAAAATTAGTGTACAAATTGCAATGTTCAATGGGTAAGAACCTTGCTACATGTACACTATGGTGTACTTACACTTTGCCACGTGACATTATCCTATTGGAGAGTTTAAATTTTAAACAATTTTCCCATCAAATTGACACTTGACAATAATGCAAGTGTCAAACAACATGTCAAAAATTAGTGTACAAATAGCAAAGTTCGATCGGTATGAACCATTCTACATGTACACAATGGTGTACACTTTAGTTTACACTTTGCCACGTGACATTACCCTATTGGACAGTTTATATTTCAAATAGTTTTCCCATCTAATTGACACTTGACAACGACGCAAGTGTCAAAAATCGATGAACATATAGCAAAGTTCAATTGGTAAGAACCTTGCTACATGTACACTATGGTGTACACTTTAGTTTATACCTTGCCACGTGACATTATCCTGTTGGACAGTTTAAATTTCAAACAGTTTTCTCATCCAATTGACACTTGACAACAATACAAGTTTCAAAAAATGTGTCAAAAATCAGTGTACAAATAATAAAGTTCAATCAGTAAGGACCTTGCTACATGTACATTATGGTTTATACTTTAGTTTACACTTTGCCATGTGACATTACCCTATTGGAGGATTTAAGTTCCAAACAGTTTTCCAATCCAATTGACACTTGGCATCAATACAAGTGTCAAACAATGTATCAAAAATCAGTGTACAAATATCAAAGCTCAATCGGTAAGGACCTTGCTACATGTACACTATAGTGTACTTACATATTGTTATGTGACATTACCCTATTGGACGATTTAAATTTCAAGCAGTTCTCCAATCCAATTGACACTTGACAATAATGCAAGTATCAAACAATATGTCAAAAATCAGTGTACAAATATGAAAGCTCAATCGGTAAGGACCTTACTACATGTACACTATAGTGAACACTTTAGTTTACACTTTGCCACATGACATTACCCTGCTGGACAGTTTAAATTTCAAATAGGTTTCCCATCTAATTGACACTTGACAACAATACAAGTGTCAAACAACGTGTCAAAAATCAGTGTACAAATAGCAAAGTTCAATCAGTAAGAACTTTGCTACATGTACACTATAGTATACATTTTAGTTTACACTTTGCCAAGTATAATTACCATGTTGGACAGTTTAAATTTCAAATAGTTTTTCTATCCAATTGACACTTGACAGCAATGCAAGTGTCGAACAACATGTCAAAAATCAGTGTACAAATAGCAAAGTTCAATCGGTAAGAACCTTGCTACATGTACACTATGGCGATACGCTTTAGTTTAGACTTTGTCACGTAACATTACCCTGTTAGACAGTTTAAATTTCTAACAGTTTTTCCATCCAATTGACACTTGACAACAATGCAAGTTTCAAACAATAAGTCAAAAATCAGTGTACAAATTGTAAAGTTCAATCGGTAAGAACCATCCTACATGTACAATATGGTGTACACTTTTGTTTACACTTTGCCACGTGACATTACCCTGTTGAACAACTTAAATTTCAAACTATTTTCCCATCCAATTGACACTTGGCAACAATGCAAGGGTCAAATAACGTGTCAAAAATCAGTGTACAAATAGCAAAGTTTAATCGGAAAGGACCTTGCCACATGTACACTATAGTGTACACTTTAGTTTACACTTTGCCACGAGACACTATCTTGTTGGACGGTTTAACTTTCAAACAGTTTTCCAATCCAATTGACACTTGGCAATAATGCAAGTGTCAAACAACGTGTTAAAAATCAGTGTACAAATAGCAAAGCTCAATCGGTAAAGACCTTGCTACATTCTAAATTGTTTTTTTTTAATAGGTAAATTCTATGAATGAAAAGGGAATTGAAAGAATGAAGCAAAAAAGAGCGAAATGCAAAAATTTGGGGACCAAGTTGTAACAATTCAATAGTTAATCCGGACAATGAATCGAAGATTAAAGAATTTAGAGATCAAATTTCATATTTTGGAAAGTGAAAGACTTGAATTGAATCAAAGTAGACATGTGTTACAAGAATTAAAGGATTCAAGGATTGAATTGCATTATATTGGAAGATTGAGGACTTGATGGGTAATACTACATTAAAGGGTTTGAATTAGAGTCAATTATGGTGGCTGTAAAAGAGAAGATATATGAATTCACGTTGGGGAGTTTTTTGGAAAAAAAAACTAGAGTCCTTTTGTCAGTCAAATTTGGTGGCTCTAGGTTTTTTTTTATATAATATATATATACATACCAACTAAAGAAAAGGAGGGGACCGGCAAAGGAATTTAAAGATGGCTGCTGTTGGAGTAAAACAAGGTGGCAGCTTGTGAAACTTATACATAGACACACGCAACAAGAGAGAAAAAAGGTGGCGCCTGAATTGGGCTGATAATCAAGTAGCGAACACGTAAATCGAAGATAATTTTGAACAAGCAGCACGGACTGTAGTTTCACTTTGAAAAATTATCACGTTACATCAGGAACAAAGGCAGAAAAGAAGGAGAAGACGGCTAGAGCAAAATTGGGAAATTCATTCACGTTTCGTCAATTAATCCCGGTGATATCTTCCATTATTTTATCTTGCGTTTCTCCCATTATTATGAGTAGCTAGATTTGATTTAGGGCGAACAATGTAATCTTTTGGCACCCTTTATTTCATGCAATTAAGATTCTAGTGCTTTTACTTAATATGTGTTGATTTTTATGTTGTTCTTAATGCATTTAATTACTTGATCACTAGTTAGATGATTTGTGAAAAATGATTGCGTAGAGATGCGGATTATTTCTTTAGATCACATGTTAAAATCCGGTCAATTGATATAATGTGTAGAGATACCTATATTGATTGCTGCGGTCATACGCGAATTCTTAAAAACAATGTTGCGTTTAATTAAATTTAATTTGCATAAAGATATGGAATTGAACTAATTAAACAGGCTCAACGAGAACTCGAGGGGGGTAAGTTGAATACAATAAAATAATTCGACCGAACACTATTTTAATTTTATGAATCTCAATATTATAAATAAAGGTGACCAATAGATGAAGTTGTTCTGCCCTAATCTTCATTTATTCTTTGAATTCTCACTAATTTTCTGTTATATTCCCGAGATTTTTAGTAGTTAGATTTAAAAATCACAATCAATCAAATATATTTTATTTATTTATTTATATTCATTAAATAGGAGTTAGGTATAATAAATTGAGTACTAAAATATAGTCCTTGTGGGAACGATAATCCGGACCCAAAAAATCCACTTTACTACTTGTTACGATTCGTCCACTTGCGGGATAAAATCGACAACAAGTTTTTGACATCGTTGCCGGGGACTATTACTTTTAGTTTTAATTTATTTTTTCTATTTTAATTTTTAATTTCTATTATATTTGTTTATTTTCTTTTATTTACAAAAAAAAACTATAGCAAAGTTCAACCAGTATGAACCATGCTACTTGTACACTATGGTGTACACTTTAGTTTACACTTTGCCACCTAACATTACCCTACTGAACAGTTTTATTTCCAACTGTTTTCCCATCCAATTGACACTTGACAACAATGCAAGTGTCAAACAACGTGTTAAAAATCAATGTACAAATTGCAAAGTTCAATCGGCAAGACCCTCGCTAAATGTACATTACGGTGTACACTTTAGTTTATACTTTGCCACATAATATTACCCTTTTGGACAGTTTAAATTTCAAACAGTTTTCACATCCCATTGACACTTGACAACAATGCAAGTGTCAAATAATGAGTCAAAAATCAGTGTACAAATTACAAAGATCAATCGGTAAGCACCTTGCTACATGTACACTATAGTGTACACTTTTGTTTACACTTTGCCACGTGAGATTATCCTGTTGGACAATTTAAATTTCAAACTATTTTCCCATCCAATTGACACTCGAAAACAATGCAAGTGTCAGACAACGTGTCGAAAATAAGTGTACAAATAGCAATGTTCAATCGGAAAGGACCTTGATACATGTACGCTACGGTGTATACTTTAGTTTACTCTTTACCATGTGACATTACCCTGTTGGACAGTTTAAATTTCAAACAATTTTCCCATCCAATTGACACTTGGCAACAACGTAAGTGTCAAACAACTTGTCAAGAATTAGTGTACAAATAGCGAAGTTCAATCGGTATGAACCTTGCTACTTGTAAACTGTGGGTGTACACTTTAGTTAACACTTTGTCACGTGACATTACCCTGCTGGACAGTTTTTATTTTAAACAGTTATCCCATCCAATTGACACTTGACAATAATGCAAGTGTCAAACAACGTGTTAAAAATAAGTGTACAAATAGTAATGTTCAATCGGTAAGAACCTTGCTACATGTACACTATAGTGTACACTACAGTTTACACTTTTCCACGTGACATTACCACTTTGGACAGTTTAAATTTCAAACAGCTTTTTCATCTAATTGACACTTGACAGCAAAGCAAATGTTAAACAATGAGTCAAAAATCAGTTTACAATTTACAAAGTTCAATCGGCAAGAACCTTGCTACATGTGCACTATGGTGTACACTTTTGTTTACACTTTGCCACGTGACATTACCCTTTTGGACAGTTTAAATTTCAAATTATCCAATTGACACTTGAAAACAATGCAAGTATCAAAAAACGTGTCGAAAATCAATGTACAAATAGCAAAGTTCAATCGTAAAGGACCTTGCTACATACACACTTTAGTTTACACTTTGCCACGTGACATTACCCTATTGGACAGTTTAAATTTCAAATAATTTTCCCATCCAATTTACACTTGACAACAACACACGTGTCAAACAACGTGTCAAACAACGTGTCAAAAATTAGTATACAAATAGCAAAGTTCAATCGGTAAGAACCTTGCTACATGTACACTAAGGTGTACACTTTAATTTGCACTTTGCTACGTGACTTACCCTATTGGGCAGTTTAAATTTCAAACAGTTTTTCCAACCAATTAACACTTGACAACAATGTAAGTGTCAAACAACGTGTCAAAAATCAGTGTACAAATAGCAAAGTTCAATCGGTGAGGACCTTGCTACATGTACCCTATGGTATACACTTTAGTTTACACTTTGCCACATGACATTACCCTGTTGGACGGTTTATGATTCAAATAGTTTTCCAAACCAATTGACACTTGGCAACAATGCAAGTGTCAAGTAACGTGTCAAAAATTAGTGTACAAATAGTAAACCTCAATCAGTAAGGGCCTTGATACATGTACACTATGGTGAACACTTTAGTGTACACTTTGTCACATGACAATACCCTGCTGGATAGTTTAAGTTTCAAATAGTTTTCCCATCTAATTGACACTTGCCAACAATGTAAGTGTCAAACAAAGTGTCAAAAATCAGTGTACAAATAGCAAAGTTCAATCGGTAGGAACATTGTTAAATGTACACTATTGAATTTCAGACAATTTCCAATCCAATTGACACTTGACAGCAATACAAGTGTCAAACAATGAGTCAAAAATCGATGTACAAATTGTAAAGTTCAATCGATAAGAACTTTCCCACATGTACACTATGGTGTACACTTTTGTTTACACTTTGTCACGTGACATGGACAGTTTAAATTTCAAACTATTTTCCCATCCAATTGATACTTAGCAACAATGCAAGTGTCAAACAACGTGTCGAAAATCAGTGTATAAATAGCAAAGTTCAATCGGAAAGGATCCTGCTACATGTACACGATCGTGTACACTTTAGTTTACACTTTACCACGTGACATTACCATGTTGGACTGCTTAAATTTCAAACAGTTTTCCCATCCAATTGACACTTGACAACAACGCAAGTGTCAAACAACATCTCAAAAATCAGTGTACGAATAGCAAAGTTCAATCGGCAAGAACCTCGCTACTTGTACACTTTAGTTTACACTTTGCCACGTGACATTACCTTGTCTTACAATTTAAATTTCAAACAATTTTTCCATCCAATTGACACTTGACAACAATGCAAGTGTCAAACAATGAATCAAAAATCAATGTACAAATTGTAAAGTTCAATAGGTAAGAACCTTGCTACTTGTACACTATGGTGCACACTTTCATTTACGCTTTGCCACGTGAAATTACCTTGTTGGACATTTTTAATTTCAAACAGTTTTCCCATCTAATTGACACTTGACAGCAACGTAAGTGTCAAACAACATGTCAAAAACCAGTGTACAAATAGCAAACTTAAATCGGTAAGAACCTTGCTACATGTACACTATGGTGTACACTTTAGTTTAAACTTTCCCACGTGACATTACCCAGTTGAACAGTTTAAATTTCAAATAGTTTTCCATCTAATTGACACTTGACAACAACGCAAGTGTCAAACAACGTTACCAAAAATCAGTGTACAAATAGTAAAGTTCAATCAGTAAAAACCTTGCTACATGTACACTATAGTGTACACTTTAGTCTACACTTTGCCATGTGACATTACCCTGTCGGACAGATTAAATTTGAAACAGTTTTTTCATCCACTTGACACTAGAGAACAGTGTAAGTGTTAAACAACGTGTCAAAAATCAGTGTACAAATAGGAAAGTTCAACCGGTAAGCCATTGCTACATGTACACTATAGTGTACAATTTAGTTTACAATTTGCCACGTGACATTACCCTATTGGACAGTTTAAGTTTCAAACAGCATTCCAATCCAATTAACACTTAGCAACAATGCAAGTGTCAAACAATGTGTCAAAAATCAATGTACAAATAGCAAAGCTCAATTCGTAAGGACCTTGTCACATGTACACTGTGGTGAACACTTTAATTTACACTTTGTCACATGACATTACCCTGCTGGACGGTTTAGATTTCAAACAATTTTCCCATCTAATTGACACATGACAACAATGCAAGTGTCAAACAACGTGTCAAAAATCAGTGTACAAATAGCAAAGTTCAATCGATAAGAACCTTGCTACATGTATACTATGGTGTACACTGTAGTTTACACTTCGCTACGTGACATTACTCTATTGGACAGTTTAAATTTCAAACAGTTTTCCCATCTAATTTACACTTGACAACAACACAACAACGTGTCAAAAATCAGTGTACAATTTTCAAAGATCAATCAGTAAGAACCTTGCTACATGTACACTATGGTGTACACTTTTGTCTACACTTTGCCACGTGACATTATCCTGTTGGATAGTTTAAATTTCAAACTGTTTTCCATGCAATTGACACTTGGCAATAATGCAAGCATCAAATAACGTGTCGAAAATTAGTGTACAAATAGCAAAGTTCAATCAGAAAGAACCTTGCTACATGTACACTATGGTGTACACTTTAGTTTACACTTTACCACATGACCTTACCCTATTGGACAGTTTAAATTTCAAACAGTTTTCCTATGCATTTTACACTTGACAACAACGCAAGTGTCAAACAACGAGTAAAAAATAAGTATACAAATCGCAAAGTTCAATCGGAAAGGACCTTGATACATGTACACTATGGTGAACACTTAAGTTTACACTTTGCCACGTGACATTACCCTATTGGACAATTCAAATTTCAAAACGTTTTTCCATCTAATTGACACTTGACAACAACGCAAGTGTCAAACAACGTGTCCAAAATCAGTGTACAAGTAGCAAAGTTCAATCGATAAGAACATTGCTACATGTACACTATGGTGTACACCTTAGTTTACACTTCGCCATGTGACATTACTCCATCGGACAGTTTAAATTTGAGACAATTTTCCCATCCAATTAATACTTGACAACAATGAAAGTGTCAGACAACGTTTCAAAAATTAGTGTACAAATAACAAAGTTCAACCGGTAAGGACCTTGCTACATGTACACTATGGTGTACACATTAGTTTACACTTTGCCACGTGACATTATCCTGTTTGATAGTTTAAATTTAAAACTATTTTTCCATCCAATTGACACTTGGTAATAATGTAAGTGTAAAACAACGTGTCGAAAATCAGTGTACATATAGCGAAGTTCAATCGGAAAGGACTTTGCTATATGTACACTATGGTGTACACTTTAGTTTACACTTTCCTACGTGATATTACCTAGTTGGATAGTTTAAATTTCAAATAGTTTTTCCATCTAATTGACACTTGACAACAACATAAGTATCAAACAACGAGTCAAAAATCAGTGTACAAATAGCAAAGTTCAATCGATAAGAACATTGCTACATTTACACTATGATGTACACTTTAGTTTACACTTTGCCACGTGACATTACACTGTTGGACAATTTTAATTTCAAATAGTTTTCCCATCTAATTGACACTTGGCAACAACGTAAGTGTGAAACAACATGTCCAAAATCAGTGTATAAATAGCAAAGTTCAGTCGGTGAGAACCTTGTTACATATACACTATGGTGTACACTTTAGTTTACACGTTGTCACGTGACATTACCCTATTGGACAGTTTAAATTTCAAATAGTTTTTCCATCCATTTGACACTAGACAACAATGGAAGTGCCGAACAAAGTGTCAAAAATTAGTGTACAAATAGCAAAGTTCAATCGGTAAGAACCTTTCTACATTTACACTATGATGTATACTTTAGTTTACACTTTGTCACGTGACATTTTCTTGTTGGACAGTTTAAATTTCAAACAATTTTTCAGTCCAATTGACACTTAACAACAATACAAGTGTCAAACAACGTGTCAAAAATTTGTGCACAAATAGCAGAATTCAATCGATATGAACCATACTACTTGTACACTATGGTGTACACTTTAGTTTACGCTTTGACACGTGACAATACTCTGCTGAATAGTTTTTATTTCAAACAATTTTCCCATCCAATTGACACTTGACAACAATGCAAGTGTCAAACAACGTGTTGAAAATCAGTGTACAAATAGCAAAGTTCAATCGGTAAGAGCCTTACTACATGTACACTATGGTGAACACTTAAATTTACACTTTGCCACGTGACATTACCCTTTTTTACAGTTTAGATTTCAAACAGTTTTCCCATCAAATTGATACTTGACAATAATGCAAGTGCCAAACATTGAGTCAAAAATTAGTGTACAAATTGTAAAGTTCAATCGGTAAGAACCTTGCCATATTTACACTATGGTATACACTTTTGTTTACACTTTGCCACATGATATTACCCTATTGGACAATTTCAATTTCGAACTATTTTTCCATCCAATTGACACTTGGCAACAATGCAAGTGTCAAACAACGTGTCAAAAATTAGTGTACAAATAGAAAAGTTCAATTGAAAAGGACTTTACAACATGTACACTATGGTGTACACTTTTGTTTACACTTTGCCACGTAACATTGCCCTATTGGACGATTTAAGTTTCAAACAATTTTCCAATCCAATTGACACTTGGCAACAATGTAAGTGTCAAAAAACGTGTCGAAAATTTAGTGTACAAATAACAAAGTTCAATTGGTAAGGACCTTGCAACATGTACACTAAGGTGTACACTTTTGTTTACATTTTGCCACGTGACATTAACCTATTGGACAGTTTAAATTTAAAACTATTTTCCCATCCAATTGACATTTGGCAACTCTACAAGTGTCAAACAACGTTTCAAAAACAGTGTACAAATAGCAAAGTTCAATTGGAAAGGACTTTGCTACATGTACACTATAGTGTACCCTTTAGTTTACACTTTGTCACGTGACATTACCCAGTTGGACAGTTTAAATTTCAAATAATTTTCTCATCTAATTGACACTTGACAACAACGCAAGTGTCAAACAACGTGTCAAAAATCAGTGTACAAATAGCAAAATTCAATCGGTAAGAACATTTCTACATGTACACTATGGTATACACTTTAGTTTACACATTGCCATGTGACATTATCCTATCAGACAGTTTATATTTGAAACTATTTTCCCATCCAGCTAACATTTGACAACAATACAAGTGTCAAACAACGTGTCAAAAATAAGTGTACAAATAGCAAAGTTCAATCGGTAAGAACCATGCTACAAGTACACTATGGTGTACACTTTAGTTTACACTTTGCCACGTGACATTACCCTATTGGACAGTTTAAATTTCAAACTATTTTCCCATCCAATTGACGCTTGGCAACAATGCAAGTGTCAAACAACGTTTCAAAAATCAGTGTACAAATAGCAACGTTCAGTCGGAAAGGACCTTGCTACATGTGCACTATGGTATACACTTTAGTTTACACTTTGCCACGTGACATTACCCTGTTGAACAGTTTTAATTTCAAATAGTTTTCTCATCTAATTGACACTTGACAACAATGCAAGTGTCAAACAACGTGTCAAAGATCAGTGTACAAATAGCAAAGTTCAATCCGTAAGAACCTTGCTACATGTAAACTATGGTGTACATATTAGTTTACACTTTGCCACGTGACATTACCTTGTTGGACAGTTTAAATTTCAAGTAGTTTTCCAATTCAATTGACACTAGGCAATAATGCAAGTGTCAAAAATTTGCATACAAATAGCAAAATTCAATCGGTATGAACCACGCTACTTGTACACTATGGTGTACACTTTAGTTTACACTTTGCCACATGACATTACCCTGCTGAACAGTTTTTATTTCAAATAGTTTTTCCATCCAATTAACACTTGACAACAATGCAAGTTTCAAACAACGTGTTAAAAATCAGTGTACAAATAGCAAAGTTCAATCGGTAAGAGCCTTACTACATGTACACTATGGTGAATACTTTAGTTTACACTTTATCACGTGACATTACCCTTTTTGATAGTTTAAATTTCAAATAGTTTTCCCATCCAATTGACACTTGACAACAATACAAGTGTCAAACATTGAGTCAAAAATCAGTGTACAAATTGTAAAGTTCAATAGGTAAGAACATTGCCACATGTACACTATGGTATACACTTTTGATTACACTTTGCCACGTGACATTACCCTATTGGACAATTTAAATTTCAAACTATTTTCCCATCCAATTGACACTTGGCAACAATACAAGTGTCAAACAACGTGTCGAAAATCAGTGTACAAATAGCTAAGTTCAATCGGAGAGGACCTTGTAACATGTACACTATGGTGTACACTTTTATTTACACTTTACCACATGAAATTGCCCTGTTGGACGGTTTAAGTTTCAAATAGTTTTCCAATCCAATTGACACTTGGCAACAATGCAAGTGTCAAACAACGTGTCGAAAATTTAGTAAACAAATAACAAAGTTCAATCGGTAAAGACCTTGCAACATGTACACTATGGTGTACACTTTTGTTTACACTTTGCCACGTGACATTACCCTATTAGATAGTTTAAATTTAAAACTATTTCCCATCCAATTGACACTTGGCAACAATGCAAGTGTCAACATGTCGAAAAATAGTGTACAAATAGCAACGTTCAATCGGAAAGGACCTTACTACATATACACTATGGGTTTACACTTTATCACGCGACATTACCCTATTGGACAGTTTAAATTTCAAATAGTTTTCTCATCTAATTGACACTTAACAACAACGCAAATGTCAAACAACGTGTCAAAAATCAGTGTACAAATAGCAAAGTTCAATCGGTAAGAACATTACTACATGTACACTATGGTGTACACTTTAGTTTACACTCTGCCACGTGACATTACCCTGTCGGACAGTTTAAATTTGAAACAGTTTTCCCATCCAATTGACACTTCACAACAATGCAAGTGTCAAACAACGTGTCAAAAATCAGTGTACAAATACCAAAGTTCAATCGGTAAGAACCTTACTACAAGTACACTTTGGTGTACACTTTAGTTTACACTTTTTCGCGTGACAATACCCTGTCGGACAGTTTAAATTTCAAAATATTTTCCCAGCCAATTGACACTTGGAAACAATGTAAATGTCAAACAACGTTTCGAAAATCAGTGCACAAATAGCAAAGTTCAATCGGAAAAGACCTTGCTACTTGTACACTGCGGCGTACCCTTTAGTTTACACTTTACCACGTGACATTACCCTGTTGGACAGTTTTAATTTTAAATAGTTTTCCCATCTAATTGACACTTGGCAACAACGTAGGTGTCAAACAACGTGTCAAAAATTAGTGTATAAATAGCAAAGTTCAATCGGTAAGAACCTTGCTACATGTACACTATGGTATACACTTTAGTTTACACTTTACCACGTGACATTACACTGTTGGACAGTTTAAATTTCAAGCAGTTTTCTCATCCAATGACACTAGGGAACAATGCAAATGTCAAACAACGTGTCAAAAATCAGTATACAAATAGCAAAGTTCGACCGGTAAGGACCTTGTTACATGTACATTATGGTGTACACTTTAGTTTATGCTTTGCCACATGACATTACCCTATTTGATGGTTTATGTTTCAAACAGTTTTCGAATCCAATTAACACTTGGCAACTATGCAAGTGTCAAACAATGTGTCAAAAATCAATGAACTAATAGCAAAGCTCGATCGGTAAAGACTTTGCCACATGTACACTATGGTGAACACTTTAGTTTAAACTTTGTCACATGACATTACCCTGCTGGACAATTCAAATTTCAAATAGTTTTCCCATCTAATTGACACTTGACAATAATGTAAGTGTCAAACAACGTGTCCAAAATAAGTGCACAAATAACAAAGTTCAATCGGTAAGAGCCTTGCTACATGTACACTTTAGTTTACACTTTGCCAAGTGACATTACCCTATTCGACAGTTTAAATTTCAAACAGTTTTCCCATCCAATTGACACTTGACAACAATGCAAGTGTCAAACAATGAGTCAAAAATCAGTTTACAAATTGCAAAGTTCAATCGGTAAGAACCTTGCTACATGTATACTGTGGTGTACACTTTCGTTTACACTTTGCCTTGTGACATTACTCTGTTAGACAGTTTAAATTTCAAACTACCTTCCCATCCAATTGACACTTGGCAACAATGAAAGTGTCAAACAACGTGTCACAAATTAGTGTACAATTGGCAAAGTTCAATCAGAAAGGACCTTGCTACATGTACACTATGGTGTACACTTTTGTTTACACTTTGCTACGTGACATTACCTTGTTGGATAGTTTAAATTTCAAATTATTTTCCCATCGAATTGACACCTGGCAACAATGCAAGTGTCAAACAACGGGTCGAAAATCAGTGTATAAATAGCAAATTTCAATCGGAAATGACCTTGCTATATGTACACTATGGTGTGTACTTTAGTTTACACTTTGCCACGTGATATTACCCTGTTGGACAGTTTAAATTTAAAAAAAATTTCCATCCAATTGACACTTGACAACAATGCAACTGTCAAACAATGTGTCAAAAATCAGTGTACAAAAAGGAAAGTTCAACCGGCAAGGACCTTGCTATATGTACACTATCGTGTACACTTTAGTTTATACTTTGCCATGTGACATTACTCTGTCGAACGGTTTAAATTTCAAAAAGTTTTCCCATCCAATTAACACCCGACAACGATGCAAGTATTAAACAACGTGTCAAAAATCAGTGTACAAATACCAATATTCAATAGGTATAAACCATGCTACATGTACACTATGGTGTACATTTTAGTTTACACTTTGTCACGTAACATTATCCTGTTGGACAGTTTAAATTTTAAATAGTTTTCTCATCCAATTGACACTTGGCAACAATGCAATTGTCAAACAACGTGTTAAAAATCAGTGTACAAATAGTAAAGTTCGATCGGTATGAACCATGCTACTTATACACTATGGTGTACACTTTAGTTTACACTTTGCCACGTGACATTACCTTGCTGAGCAATTTTATTTCAAACAGTTTTCCCATCCAATTAATACTTGACAACAATGCAAGTGTCAAACAACGTGTTAAAAATCAGTGTACAAATAGCAAAGTTCAATCGATAAAAAAACCTTGATACATGTACTCTATGGTGTACACTTTTGTTTACACTTTGCCAAGTAATATTACCCTGTTGGACAGTTTAAATTTCAAACAATTTTTCCATCTAATTAACACTTGACAACAATGCAAGTGTCAAACAATGAGTCAAAAATAAATGTACAAATTGCAAAGTTCAATCGGTAAGAACATTGCCACATGTATACTATAGTGTACACTTTTGTTTACACTTTGCCAAGTGACATTACCCTATTGGACAGTTTAAATTTCAAACTATTTTCCCATCGAATTGACACTTGGAAACAATGCAAGTGTCGAACAAAGTGTCGAAAATCAGTGTACAAATAGCAAACTTCAATCGGAAAGGACCTTGCTACATGTATATTATAGTATACACTTTAGTTTACACTTTACCACGTGACATTACCCTGTTGGACAGTTTAAATTTTAAACAGTTTTTCGGTCCAATTGACACTTGACAACAATACAAGTGTCAAACAACATGTCAAAAATCAGTTTACAAATAGCAAAGTTCGATCGGTATGATCCATGCTACTTGTACACTATAGTGTACACTTTAGTTTACACTTTTTCACGTGACATTACCCTGTTAAACAGCTTTTTTTTCAAACAATTTTGTCATCCAATTGACACTTGACAACAATGCATGTGTCAAACAACGTGTTAAAAATCGGTGTACAAATAGTAAAGTTCAATCGGTAAGAACCTTGCTACCTGTGCACTACGGTGTACACTTTAGTTTACACTTTGCCAAATGATATTACCCTGTTGGACAGTTTAATTTTCAAACAGTTTTTTCATTCAATTGACACTTGACAACAATGTAAGTGTCAAACAATAAGTCAAAAATCAGTGTACAAATTGCAAAGTTCAATCAGTAAGAACCTTGCTACATGTACACTATGGTGTACACTTTTGTTTACACTTTGCCACGTAACATTACCCTATTGGACAGTTTAAATATCAGACTATTTTCCCATCGAATTAACACTTGGCAACAATGCGAGTGTCGAACAACGTGTCGAAAATCAATGTACGAATTGCAAAGTTCAATCGGAAAGGACCTTGCTACATGCACACTATGGTGTACACTCTAGTTTACACTTTGTCACGTGATATTACCCTATTGGACAGTTTAAATTTCAAACAGTTTTCCCATCCAATTGACACTTGACAACAATGCAATTGTCATACAATGAGAAAAAATCAATGTACAAATTACAAAGTTCAATCGGTAAGAACATTGCTACATGTACATTATGGTGTACACTTTTATTTACACTTTGCCACCTGACATTACCCTGTTGGACAGTTTAAATTTCAAACTATTTTTCCATCGAATTGACACTTGACAACAATGCAAGTGTCAAACAACATATCGAAAATCAGTGTACGAATAGCAAATTTCAATCAGAAAGGACCTTGCTACATGTACAATATGGTGTACACTTTAGTTTACACTTTGCCACGTGACATTACCTTGTTCGACAGTTTTAATTTCAAACAGTTTTCTTATCCAATTGACACTTGACAACAATGCAATTGTCAAACAACGTGTCAAAAATCAGTGTACAAAAATGAAAGTTCAACCGTTAAGGACCTTACTACATGTACACTATGGTGTACACTTTAGTTTACACTTTGCCATGTGACATTACCTTGTCGAACGGTTTAAATTTCAAATAATTTTTTCATCCAATTGACACTTAACAACGATGCAAGTGTCAAACAACGTGTCAAAAATTAGTGTACAAATACAAAAGTTCAATCGGTATAGACCGTACTACATGTACACTATGGTGTATACTTTAGTTTACACTTTGCCACGTGACATTATCATGTTGGACAGTTTAAATTTTAAATAGATTTCCCATTCAATTGACACTTGACAACAATGCAATTGTCAAACAATGTGTTAAAAATCAATGTACAAATAGCAAAGTTCGATCGGTATGAACCATGCTACTTGTACACTATGGTATACACTTTAGTTTACACTTTTCCACGTGACATTACTCTACTGAACAGTTTTTTTTCAAAAAGTTTTTCCATCCAATTGACACTTGACAACAATGCAAGTGTCAAACAACGTGTTAAAAATCAATGTACAAATAGTAAACTTCAATCAGTAAAAAACCTTGCTACATGTACTCTATGGTGTACACTTTAATTTACACTTTATCAAGTAATATTACCATGTTAGATAGTTTAAATTTCAAATAGTTTCCCCATCCAATTGACACTTGACAACAATGCAGTGTCAAACAATGAGTCAAAAATCAACGTACAAATTGCAAAGTTCAATCGGTAAGAACCTTGCTACATGTACACTATGGTGTACACTTTTGTTTACACTTTGCCACGTGACATTACCCTGTTGGACAGTTTAAATTTCAAACTATTTTCCCATCGAATTGACACTTTGCAACAATGCAAGTGTCGAACAACGTGTCGAAAATCGGTGTATAAATAGCAATGTTCAATCGGAAAGGACCTTGTTACATGTAAACTATAGTATACACTTTAGTTTACACTTTACCATGTGACATTACCCTGTTGGACAATTTAAATTTCAAACAGTTTTCCCATCAAATTGACACTTGACAACAATGCAACTGTCAAACAACGTGTCAAAAATCAGTGTACATATAGCAAAGTTCAACCGGTATGGACCATGCTACATGTACATTATGGTGTACACTTTAGTTTACACTTTGTCATGTGACATTACCCTGTCGGACTATTTAAATTTCAAACAGTTTTTCCATCCAATTGACACTTGATAACAATGCAAGTATCAAACAACGTATCAAAAATCAGTGTACAAATACCAAAATTCAATCGGTATAAACCATGCTACTTGCACACTATGGTGCACACTTTAGTTTACACTTTGCCGCGTGGTATTACCCTACTCAACAGTTTTTAATTTCAAACAGTTTTCCCATCTTATTGACACTTGGCAACAATGCAAGTGTCAAACAACGTGTCGAAAATCAGTGTGCAAATAGCAAAGTTCAATCGGAAAGGACCTTATTACATGTACATTATAGTGTACACATTTCAAACAATTTTTCCATCCAATTGACACTTGACAACAATGCAAGTGTCAAACAACGTGTCCAAAATTAGTGTACAAATAGAAAAGTTCAATCGGTAAGGACCTTGTTACATGTACACTATGGTATACACTTTAGTTTACACTTTGCAACGTGACATTAACAGTTTAAATTTCAAACAGTTTTCTCATCCAATTGACGCTGACCACAATGCTAGTGCCAAACAACGTGTCAAAAATCAGTGTACAAATAGCAAAGTTCAAACAGTTGTCAAATCCAATTGACACTTAACAACAATGCAATGGTCAAACAACGTGTCAAAAATCAGTGTAAGAATAGCAATGTTCAATCGGCAAGGACCTTGCAACGTGTACACTATGGTGTGCACTTTAGTTTACAATTTCCCATCCAATTGACACATGACTACAAAGCAAGTATCAAACAACGTGTAAAAAATTAGTGGACAAATAGCAATGTTCAATTGGTAAGAACTGTGCTTCATGTATACTATGGTGTACACTTTAGTTTACACTTTGCCACGTGACACTACCCTATTGGACATTTAAATTTCAAATAGTTTTCCCATCCAATTGACACTTGAAAACAATACAAGTGTCAAGCAATGTGACAAAAATTAGTGTACAAATGGCAAAGTTCAAGCAGTAGGAACCTTACTACATGTACACTATGGTATACACATTAGTTTACACTTTGCCATGTGACATTACGTTGTTGGACAGTTTAAATTTCAAACGGTTTTCCCATCCAATTAACACTTGACAACAGTGCAAGCGTCAAACAACGTGTCAAAAATCAATGTACAAATAGCAAAGTCCAATCGGTAAGAACCTTGTGACATGTATACTATGGTATACACTTTAATTTTCACTTTACCACGTGACACTACCTTGCCAGACAGTTTAAATTTCAAATAGTTTTTCCATCCAATTGACACTTGACAACAATGCAAGTGTCAAACAACGTGTCAAAAATCAATGTACCAATAGCAAATTTCAATCGGTAAGGACCTTTCTACATGTACACTATAGTATACACTTCAATTTACACTTTGCCACGTGACATTACTCTGTTGGATAGTTTAAATTTCAAACTGTTTTCCCATTCAACTAACACTTGACAACAATGCAGGTTTCAAACAATGCGTCCAAAATCAGTGTACAAATAGCAAAGGTCAATCGGTAAGAGCCTTGCTACATATACACTATGGTTCACACATTTTAGTTTACACTTTACGACGAGACCTTATAATGTTGGACAGTTTAAATTTCAAACAATTTTTCCATTCAATTGACAATTGGCAACGATGAAAGTGTCAAACAGCGTGTCAAAAATTAATGTACAAATAGCAAAGTTCTGTCGGTAAGGACCTTGCTACATGTACACTATGGTGTACACTTTAGTTTACACTTTCCTATCCAATTGACACTTGACTACAAAGCAAGTGTCAAACAAAATTTCAAAAATCAGTGTACAAGTAGCAAAATTCAATCGGTAAGAACCTTGCTACATGTACACTATGGTGTACACTTTAGTTTACACTTTTCCACGTGAAATTACCCTATTGGACAGTTTAAATTTCAAACAGTTTTTCAATCCAATTGAGATTTGACAACAATGCAAGTGTCAAACAATGTGTCATAAATCGGTGTACAAATAGTAAAGTTCAATCGGCAAAAACCTTGTGACATGTACACTATAGTGTACACTTTAGTTTACACTTTGCAATGTGACATTACACTGTTGGACAGTTTAAATTTCAAACAGTTTTCCCGTCCAATTGACACTTAACAACAATGCAAGTGTCAAACAACGTGTCAAAAATTAGTGTACAAATAGCAAAGTTTAACCGGTAAGAATCTTTGCTACATATACACTATGGTGTACACTTTAGTTTACACTTTACCAAGTGACATTACCCTGTTGGACAATTTAAATTTCAAACAGTTTTCCCATCCAATTGACACTTGACAACAATGCAAGTGTCAAAAATCAGTGTACAAATAGCAAAGTTCAATCAGTGAGGACATTGCTACATGTATACTATGGTGTACACTTCAGTTTACACTTTGCCACGTGACATTACCATGTTGGATAGTTTGAATTTCAAGCTATTTTCCCATCCAACTAACACATGACAACAATGCCAGTTTCAAACAACGCGTCCAAAATCAGTGTACAAATAGCAAAATTTCATCGGTAAGATCCTTGCTACATGTACACTATGGTGTGCACAGTTTAGTTTACACTTTACCACAAGACCTTACCTTATTGGACAGTTTAAATTTCAAACAATTTTCCCATTCAATTGGCAGTTGACAATAATGCAAGTGTCAAACAACGTGTTAAAAATCAGTGTACAAATAGCAAAGTTTAATTGATATGAACTAAGCTACATGTACACTATGATATACACTTTAGTTTACACTTTGTCATGTGACATTATCCTACTGGACAGTTTAAATTTCAAACAGTTTTCTCATTCAATTGACACTTGACAACAATGCAAGTGTCAAACAACTTATCAAAAATTAGTGTACAAATAGAAAAGTTCAATCGATAAGGACCTTGCTACATATACACTATGGTGTACACATTTTAGTTTACACTTTGCCACGAGACCTTATCCTGTTGGACAGTTTAAATTTCAAACAATTTTTCCATCCAATTGACAATTGCCAATGATGAAAGTGTCAAACAACGTGTCAAAAATTAGTGTACAAATAGCAAAGTTCTGACGGTAAGGACCTTGCTACATGTACACTATGGTGTACACTTTAGTTTACACTTTCCTATCCAATTGACACTTGACTACAAAGCAAGTGTCAAACAAAATTTCAAAAATCAGTGTACAAGTAGCAAAATTCAATCGGTAAGAACCTTGCTACATGTACACTATGGTGTACATTTTAGTTTACACTTTTCCACGTGAAATTACCCTATTGGACAGTTTAAATTTCAAACAGTTTTCCCATCCAATTGAGACTTGACAACAATGCAAGTGTCAAACAATGTGTCATAAATCGGTGTACAAATAATAAAGTTCAATCGGCAAGAACCTTGTGACATGTACAATATAGTGTACACTTTAGTTTACACTTTACAATATGACATTACACTGTTGGACAATTTAAATTTCAAACAGTTTTCCCGTCCAATTAACACTTAACAACAATGCAAGTGTCAAACAACGTGTCAAAAATTAGTGTACAAATAGCAAAGTTCAACCGGTAAGAATCCTTGCTACATGTACACTATGGTGTACACTTTAATTTACACTTTGCCACGTGACATTACCATGTTGGACAGTTTAAATTTCAAACAGTTTTCCCATCCAATTGACACTTGACAACAATGCAAGTGTCAAAAATCAGTGTACAAATAGCAAAGTTCAATCAGTGAGGACATTGCTACGTGTATACTAAGTTGCACAATTCAATTTACACTTTACCACATGACATTACCCTGTTGGATAGTTTAAATTTCAAGCTATTTTCCCATCCAACTAACACATGACAACAATGTCGGTTTCAAACAACGCGTCAAAAATCAGTGTACAAATAGCAAAGTTTCATCGGTAAGATCCTTGCTACATGTACACTATGGTGTGCACAGTTTAGTTTACACTTTACCACAAGACCTTACCTTATTGGATAGTTTAAATTTCAAACAATTTTCCCATTCAATTGACAGTTGATAATAATGCAAGTGTCAAACAACGTGTCAAAAATCAGTATACAAATAGCAAAGTTCAATTGATATGAACCAAGCTACATGTACACTATGGTATACACTTTAGTTTACACTTTGCCACGTGACATTATCCTACTGGACAGTTTAGATTTCAAACAGTTTTCTCATTCAATTGACACTTGACAACAATTCAAGTGTCAAACAACGTGTCAAAAATTAGTGTACAAATAGAAAAGTTCAATCGGTAAGGACCTTGCTACATGTACACTATGATGTACACTTTAGTTTACACTTTGCAAGTTGACATTAACCTGTTGGACAGTTTAAATTTCAAACATTTTTTCCATCCAATTGACAATTGCCAACTATGAAAGTGTCAAATAACGTGTCAAAAATTAGTGTACAAATAGCAAAGTTCTGTCGGTAAGAACCTTGCTACATGTACACTATGGTGTACACTTTAATTTACACTTTCCTATCCAATTGACACTTGACTACAAAGCAAGTGTCAAACAAAATTTCAAAAATCAGTGTACAAGTAGCAAAATTCAATCGATAAGAACTTTGCTACATGTACACTATGGTGTACATTTTAGTTTACACTTTTCCAAGTGAAATTACCCTATTGGACAGTTTAAATTTCAAACAGTTTTCCCATCCAATTGAGACTTGACAACAATGCAAGTGTCAAACAATGTGTCATAAATCGATGTACAAATAGTAAAGTTCAATCGGCAAGAACCTTGTGACATGTACACTATAGTGTATACTTTAGTTTACACTTTACAATATGACATTACACTGTCGGACAATTTAAATTTCAAACAGTTTTCCCGTCCAATTGACACTTAACAACAATGCAAGTGTCAAAAATCAGTGTACAAATAGCAAAGTTCAATTAGTGAGGACATTGCTACATGTATACTAAGGTGCACACTTCAATTTACACTTTGCCACGTGACATTACCCTGTTGGATAGTTTGAATTTCAAGCTATTTTCCCATCCAACTAACACATGACAACAATGCCAGTTTCAAACAACGCGTCCAAAATCAGTGTACAAATAGCAAAGTTTCATCGGTATGAACCTTGCTACATGTACACTATGGTGTGCACAGTTTAGTTTACACTTTACCACAAGACCTTACCTTATTGGACAGTTTAAATTTCAAACAATTTTTCCATTCAATTGGCAGTTGACAATAATGCAAGTGTCAAACAACGTGTCAAAAATCAGTGTACAAATAGCAAAGTTCAATTGATATGAACCAAGCTACATGTACACTATGATATACACTTTAGTTTACACTTTGCCACGTGATATTACCCTACTGGACAGTTTAAATTTCAAATAGTTTTCTCATTCAATTGACACTTGACAACAATGCAAGTGTCAAACAACGTGTCAAAAATTAGTGTACAAATAGAAAAGTTCGATCGGTAAGGACCTTGCTACATGTACACTTTAGTTTACACTTTGCAAGGTGACATTAACCTATTGGACAGTTTAAATTTCAAACAGTTTTTCCATCCAATTGACACTTGACAACAATGCAAGTTTCAAATAACGCGTCCAAAATCAGTGTACAAACAACAAAGTTCAAACAGTAAGAACCTTGCTACATGTACACTGTGGTGTGCACACTTTAGTTTACACTTTGCCACATGACATTACCCTGTGGGACAATTTAAATTTCAATTAGTCTTTCCATTCAATTGACACTTGGCAACAATGCAAGTGTCAAACATCGTGTCAAAAATCAGTGTACAAATAGCAAAGTTCAATCGGTTTGAACCATGCTACATGTACCTAATGGTATACACTTTAGTTTACACTTTGCCACGTAACATTACCCTACGAGACAGTTTCAGTTTTTTCACAGATCTATTAAAAAAATTATCTATATTAATATTATATATGTTGAAATAAATTTTATCTATTAAAACGTATAACAATTTTGACAAAAACGAAATTAAATGTGCATATTTTTACTTACCGATCTAATAAGATTGATATAAAAGAATTTTTAGCTATCGCGTTCGATAAATTTTTTTAATTTTGAGGTTGGAGCAGATGAAAGAAGAGAGTATTTTTATCTATATTGGAGTAAACAGATAAGAGAAGTTTAGCTGATTTTGATATTTTAAGTAGGGAAATGTTTGATTTTTATTTGTTGACCAAAGTGTAATAATGTCTTTTAAACTAAACCATCTTTTGTAATTTTATGATGTACTTAGGGGTATTTCCATCTTTTAACCATCAATAGGCCGTTGTCGTAATATTTCATTGTTCTTGAGTCAAAGTGGAATTGTGCACTTTGACTTGGCCATTTGTAAAAGAACCCCATGTATTATGGGGGCAGTCCTAACAGTGGAGTGGAGGATGATGAATACAATGGAAGGTGTTGTTCTCGAACTACCTTATTCCTTCTTTCCGAATCGCTAAACCAACCCTAACCAGAATGGATGCACCTTCCACATCACATCCTTAGCTGCTTTTGTCATGGTCACTTCACCCGACCCGGCTCTCTCGATCACATCACCCGATCAGATTTCCTCATTCTCCACCAAGCACTTGCCGCACTTCCGTGTTTACTCAGTTTTGGTTCAGAATGTTCTTTTTTTTTTCTTTTTTTTTGAAGTGTTAGACTTTTAAAAAGTCTCTAAAAGTTACATTGTATTCAATTAAAACCTTTTAAAAGTCTCTATAAATCTTGAAATATTCAAATTTTAATAATTTCTACAGACTTTTATAAAAGTTTTTGAAGTACTAACTTTTAAACAGAAAGTACTCATATAAAATATTAAAATTTGTCTCTCATTAATCACGAGATTTTAGAAGACTTTCACAATATATATATATATATATATATATATATATATATTTTTTTTCAATTTTTCTTTCCTTTAACCTTCCATGGATATGTATGATTAAAATTTATTTCTTCTACTGATTATATTTAATTTATCCTTCTTTCTCTCTCTTATTATTCATCATTATGAAAAAATTAAATTGGGTACTTGTAACTTTTTTTCTCTTTTCATTCATTTTTTTGTGAAAAATATCTTTTTTTTTATTAAATTTTAAGATTTTATATGAAAAATAATTAAATTTAAATATATTGATTTTTATTTATTTTTAAAAATATACTATACTAATAATATTGAATCATGTAAAGTACTCATATAAAATATTAAAATTTGTCTCTCATTAATCACTTGAATTAAGATGACATTATATATATATATATATATATATATATATATATTTTTTTTCAATTTTTCTTTCCTTTAACCTTCCATGGATATGTATGATTAAAATTTATTTCTTCTACTGATTATATTTAATTTATCCTTCTTTCTCTCTCTTATTATTCATCATTATGAAAAAATTAAATTGGGTACTTGTAACTTTTTTTCTCTTTTCATTCATTTTTTTGTGAAAAATATCTTTTTTTTTATTAAATTTTAAGATTTTATATGAAAAATAATTAAATTTAAATATATTGATTTTTATTTATTTTTAAAAATATACTATACTAATAATATTGAATCATGTATATGTATAATTTTGATTATTATTTATTTAATTAAGGTCTTAAATTTTTACTTTTTCAGATTTTTTTTTATTTTATGGGAAGAAGAAGGAGAAGGAAAAGGAAAATTGTGGGATTTAACACCTATGTGAGAATTTCACAACAGATCCATATAAATTCTATTTCAAATGAAAATTTTCAAAAAAATTTTAAATTTCACAGAAGTCTATAACAATTTTAAAATAATTTCACTAATTTCATATAAATCTATAAAAAATTAACGAAATTTACAAAAATTATTATTTAAAAAAAGTGCATCAAATTTTTCAAAAGTCCCAATTAAATATACTCATGAAAGGAAGAATTTTTGATTGATTATGTAGATGGTATTTGTACTTCAGTTTTGCTAAAGTGGCTTTTGTAGACTCCGCCCAGGCGAGAAACCAGCTAAAATCTTCTTTTTAGGTTTTAGGCCAAACATCTTAATCATGTTCTTTAAAAAATTTTGGTGCAGTGCAAAGGCAACGGATGAATATGAATTTGCATGACATAAGGTCAATGCATCAACTGGAGAGATTGTCTTTACAAGGAAATGCAGCTCAGGCCATCAACTTGGTGGCTTATTCTTGGGGTCTCTCGAATTTAACGGCTGGAGATGAGGTGCCCTCGTTCAATTCCTTTTTATTATTGTTTTCTAATTAACTTTCCCTACTTAATCCCTGCTTCAGCAAATTGATGACTCTGATATCAAGTTATAGTCTTGGAATTTTACAGCTGATAGATTATTGTGTTATAATAGACTCTGTGTGAGAGAATATCGTTATATTATTAATATTGTAGCGGAAATATGTTGCGACTATGATGCCAATAAGTGTGATGAAATGAATGGAAGACTAACAATAACGGAAAAACAATAGAAAAAATGGAATATAAAAGATTTACATGTTTTGGCAATTTTGCCTATGAGGGGAAGACTAGTATCACTTATTGGAAAAAACTGAGATTACGTCAAGACTAATTTCACAAGATCTCGCTCAACGAATGCTTTTCTCTTACACTTCAATTGAATTTGGCCTGAATTTCCCTTTCTCGTTTGGTGTTTCTTGGTTTGTTTTCACCAATTGGAAACACTTCTCTATATAACACTAGAAACTTGGTCCCCAGCATGGGCAATAGGGGCAACAATCTTGTTCCCCAAGTTTTGTGATGTGGCTTATTACGAGCCAAATGTTCCAACATATTGGTATCATAGCACACGAAGTAGAATGCAACTGATGTGCCAACCAAGCCAGTGCCTACCAAGAAGCTCGAGCATTGCGCAGACTTATACAGTCTCCTAGTATACAGCATTCTTTTTGAAATCGAGAAGTAGTGGCGCGATTATTCGCCAAGGCGAAGATTTGTTGGAACAAGTGGCTCTTACAAGTTGCATTTTAACAACTTGGGCACTGAGATTCGGTAGTTGGGTACTTCCATCCCTTCAGACCTAGAGAACCCATGATGCTTGGTTGGAGATTGATTGTGCAAGATGCCCAAAATAGCAACTCACCCATGACCAAAAATTGGGTTGCAAGTTTCTCATACTATATACGTGTCCGCATTTTGCACAAAGAATTGATACACAGCCAATAAGAGTGAAAGTAAGGCTTCATAAAGAATTTTTTATTTTTTATTTTATTTATTTATTTATTTATTTTTTTGAGAGCATTGATGATGAAGAGTGTGAGCCTTTCTTATTTAGTCTTCTTATAATTTCCATTTTTTAATGGCGAAACATCAGTCTCCCCCCTCTGTTGATGTAGGCAAAATTGTAAATGTGAAAATTTTGCTATTAGTTTTAGCTATTATTATGCTTCTATTCGTGTTATCTCACTTAGTGCCGTCATAATCGCTAAGCATTTCGACCAAATTAGGATTTTTTTCTTAATAGCTGACTCATAAAATATTTCTCCTTCTGTTGGTCTAGCACATAAACACTACATAGAAAATTTCAGCTTCTGGGCTTTCCTCTTGAATCCTAAGTTTTAGTGAGGAATTTTGTCATATTAGATCTCAAGGAAAACATGAGGGAAATTCGTGTACGACTAAATAAGGGAGACTTTTGACAATTTAATATATTCCTTTACCTTTTTGTTTTCTTTTTTCCTAACTGAGATTCAGTATCCAAACTTAGCCCTAATGTTGTGGGTAAATAGAACAGCTTGCATTCTTCTCAGAAATCAGAAGGCACAATTGAAATGAATTTTTTGAAGGTGGAAAAGATGATAAAGAATTATAGAAGTATTAACAGGGAATCTCTGAAGAATTGAGGTAGTAATCTCTCTCTTTGAATCGCCTCATTTTAGCGGTTAATGCCAAGGAAAATTTCTCATCCTGCCTGTGTTGATTATTTTTTATTCGAACTAGATTTTGTAGATCAGGATGATAGCTCAAGCTAGTTGGAGAGCACAATGTTGCGTTGTCCTCTGCTTGCTTAGACTTAGAGATTCAGCGTGATTGGTTTTAGTTTGTTAGGTTGCAAAGTAGATACATATGTGATTTGGCATAGTGATTTGAGAATCAAGGAAAATGAAAGGGGAGTGAAGTAGTTTGGGATAAGCTATACACTATCAGATTCCTATAAGAGGAAGACAAAAGCTGGATGATAATGCTGGTTTGTTGGAAGGTTCTCATGGCCTTGGTGACTGAGAAAGTTCGGTTGAAGCAGTTGTACCCTGATGCAGCTTGTTGGAAGATTTGCCTAAACCATGGTTGAGAACTGCTTACTAATCTGATAGCTCTAAGAATCGGGTTGCATTATTTTCCCTTGAAATTTTTTACGGTGAGAGATAGGTTTTCCAAGTGAAATCAATTAAGATTTATCTGGCTGGCAGTTTGGCTTCATTGATAGTTGTGGAGTGACTAGATGACAGTTTGTTAGTCGAAAGTTTTGAAATGTTGGCTGAAAACTTGGTTTAAGAAACGGATTTTATTACTGCATATCTCACTCTTCCTTACATCACAAGTCGAAGAAGGGTGAGAAACGGATTTTTCAAAAGGTTGTACATTAGACTGGCAAAATGAAAATTCCAGTACTTGTCAAAGTGATAAAAGCTGACTCTTATTGATTCTTTTCTTACTCGCCCACAATTTTCCATCTCCGTTCAAACTTCAAAATCCTTTGTAGCTGCAGAACTGAGAAATTGGAAATATAGCTTTTACGGAGCGATCTTCTGATCACGTTTCATCTTCTTGATTGAGATATATTTCTTAATCATTTCATCTTTTTGGAAAGAAAAATTCTTGGCATAAGTAGAATTCTTTTTGACTTGAGAGATTTGTCAGTTTGATATATCCTCATTCTCTTTTGTAGTAAAATGAACACAGGATAAGAAAAGAAACAACGTGCAAGATTTGACCTTGATGTTTATATACCGGACTCTTGCTATCTTAGGACTTTAATGCCTGTAGAGCTTCATCCTAAGTAGCTTCTGTTGTTGAAGTTAAAGTTGCACGATATCTTGTAGACTACAACTGCTTACATTTTGTTGTACTAAACTTTCACTAGTCCATTAAGTGGCATTCTTTAACCTCTGATTGTTGAACGGATGAATTAGAGCCCTTATGTGTCTTCTGCTTATGTTAAAGTCTGTTAATCTCACACGATGCATTCATTCCCAGGCTGCATCATCTTTGACCATACGAGCACGTCCTCGGTCTTCTCCACCATGCTTGTGGCTCCTTACCCCAACCCAACTCAATCAACATTGTTTTACTGTGACTAATATTCTTTTAACATTTACTTAGAGGCGCCAGTTTCATATTTTGCAGGTTATATTATCAATAGCGGAACATCACAGTGCTATCGTTCCCTGGCAATTTGTAGCTGGAAAGACTGGTGCAATTTTAAAATTTGTAACTTCAACTGAAAATGAGGTTCCAGATATAGAAAAGCTGAGGGAAATGCTCTCTAGGAAGACAAAACTTCTTGTTGTTCATCATGTCTCAAATGTTCTTGGTGAGTGTTACTGTCTTATGATCTAAATACAGTTACTAAATGAAAGAGAAAAACATCTTGGAGGAATGAAAACGAGATCTAAATTTGCTATAAACTAGCTCTGACAGGCATAAATCAGATTTCCATGTTTTATGCATTCTTTATGTATTTGCATGTATCTATTCTATGTTTGCACGTTGCAGATAAAGAGTTCCAGCCTGATTTTGTCCTTTGATTGGTCACTGCATGTGTTTTTGGTATCTTACTGATGCTATTTGCTTGCTAATGTTATTTCCATGGGCTATATGCATTTTATATAGCTGGGATCAGTTTGTTTCACTTATTAGAAGTGGTTTTCCGCACACTGAACATAGATTTACTTCCCGAATTGAATTTTTACGGAGTGTGACGGTACAACCTGTTAAGATAGAAAAAGAAAAAAGTTCTATTGAGTATTCTCAAGCAAAACAAATGATCTATGGCCACCCAAATTCCTGCTTTCAGGTTAGATACTTCAACTTTGGGGAGCCATCTGCCTAGATAACATCCCTGGAACGGCTTTTCTTTTTGGGAGAGCTACTAGTTTCTTATTTTGGTGAATCTGAATGAAATCATGTGAATTCAGAAATTGCTTGTGTTAGAGTTTGTTAAAATTGTTACGTTACGTATTTGAGGTACTTAAGGCTCAAGTTACCAGGGTATCTATTTTGATGTCAGTTCTATGAATTTTTATTATCATTCTTGTGATATGATCCCCAACCTTTGGGAAAATTCTAGATAAGACATAAATTTTGGTACTGACCACGTCAGTGGAGACCTAAATGAATAAGGCTCTGTTGAATTGCTAGATTTCGTTGCTGAAATTTTTGACATTGTTAAACTACTTATTGTGTTCCAAAGCCAAACTGAAAATTGCTTATAACAGTTGCATCTATTCATTGATATTTCATCTTTTCTTCTTTTCTTTTTATAATTTTTTACCTCAGCTTGTGTTCTTCCAATCAATCCAATTGTGAGTTGGGCACATGATGTTGGAGCCAAGGTGCTTGTCAAAGTGTTCCACACATGGTGATTGATGTTGGGGAACCTTAATGCTGATTTTCTGGTTGCTTCTTCACATAAGGTTAAGTCCTTCCCATATGCATCTATATTCTTAAATCTTGTAAATGGATTTTTTAAGTTAAGAAATAAACATTCTTCAGATGTGTGGGCCTACAGGCCTCGGATTCTTATATGGTAAAAGTGAGCTCGTCTGCCATGCCTCCTTTCTTAGGTAGGCTTGGTTTTTTCAATAATAAGCTTTTTCTGTACTGTCCTTCTGATCTTGAAGTATTTAGGTTAGCTTCCCTCTTAGTCTCTTATTCCTATCAATGGACCCGTCAAGCCTTTTCTGATGTTATTCTCGAGTTCCCTGAATCAAAGGTGGTGGTGACATGATAGCTGACGTATTTTTAGATCATTCTACCTTTAGCTGAACCTCCATCAAGGTTAGTTGCTTCTATACAGTTCGACCTACATCAGGGGTAGATAAAAGCAGATAGATGGCTCTCCACATTTGCTTCCTTTGGGAAATGGGAATCTGATATTGATTTAAAATTGGATATTAAAACCTAATCTGTGGGAAATAAAAAATAAAAAAAAAATATCTGGTTTGATTTGAGAATACATTATATATTTTATTATAAGTGAAGTTCAGTTTTATTGCTCGCTGGTTAGTTTCTATAACAGAGCACGCTAGATTTCACGTGCTTCAGGGTGCACATGAAATCGCCTGTGAATTCATGAAATTGTAGAAATTAGCGGCTGGAATATTTAAGAATTGTGTCCCTCTCTAACCTTGAAATGGAAATATAGCATGATTTCCATCTATGCCCCTTACCTTCCAGTAACAGTGATCTTTGGACATCTTGCAAAATGCAAACATTATTATGTAAGATATCTTCCACATTTATGTTCAATTGGCTAGATATTTGATACATATTTAATTCAGAAAATCCTGGTTTCCATAGTCAGTCCTTGATTTATTATCAGCTTTAATTTTTTTTAGATGATACTTTTTTGAAATAGTTCAATAGTTATCTGTGTATTAACCTTGTTCTTAGTATGCTACCAAAATAGTTTGCATTTTGGCATTAATCATTAGGGTCATACTAAAAGTTAATGATGGGTAAGTCGGTTGTTTGATATTAGTTCTCAAGCCTTTTTTTTCTGAGCTACTTGTTGGCATGAATTCTGATCTACAACTGGTAACATGTCGTTCATCTAATAACCTATTTTTGTACTATAAAATTTCATCTTTTACCGCCTCGACCCTCTCTTATCCACACCAAACAGGTTGAACATTCGGTGTCTCCTTCATATATTTAATCTTTCTTTTATTTTTAAGATCCAAGGATCTTACATTAAACCTTCTCAAACCTTTAATCTTTATAATTTGAGCAGCCTTTCTACATCAAACTGAATAAGTGGATTTTGATCTCTATGTGGTGATTTTCTTTCGTTTATTCATTACCTCATTATCACTAATCTTTCTTCTTGCATTCTTGTTTGCTGATGCATAATTCTTGTTATAATTTACTTTCCTGTGATATCAGATTTGAGGCTGGAACGCCTGCTATTGGGGAAGCAATTGGTTTAGGAGCGGCAATTGATTATTTATCAGGCATTGGAATGCAAAAAAATCATGATTATGAGGTGATACATGATTCAAACTTCGCTAAAATTTGTTCAAAGGGGACTATATACCATCTTGGATGTGAGTTATGATGTGTGAAAATTAGCGGGCGGTATAATTTTGGCCATCGTACTCTTTTAGGCATTATTTCATCCTTTATACTTCCCCAATTCTGTCTGCATCCATTAGAAAATATTGACTGAAGTGTCATTCGTGGTTTCAATATTTAGGGTCAAAACACTTTCTTAATTATTGATGTATGGACCCTGCTTTTTTCCATTGATCCCTTTTTATGCTATTCTACCCTTCTTTTCACTTCAATATGTTCTTTCTATCTGTCACGCTCTCCCTCACATGTGCGTAATCTCTTTCTTACAAGGACCAGTTCCTCTTTCATCATCTTTCAATTTTGCAGTTAGAGTTGGCTAGCTATCTGTATGATAATCTGCAATCATGATGGCCTGGCACCTTCACAAATTGTCGTTAGAGCAGCACTTTGTTCTTTCAATGTGGAAGAAGTTCACCCTACGGATCTTGCGACCTTTCTTGACCAACAGGTACATATGCATCCTTCTTGGCTAGCAGATTTGGCACTTTTTCGTTCTTCATTCTTCAAATGTTATGATAAAGGAATGGGAGTAGTTACAATTTAGCAACTTCAGGTTCAGGGAGGGGAAGGTTTAGAGAAAATCAACCTATTGTGGTTGTAGCAACTTAGTCCTCAGACCTTTAAAAATTGGACGTTCTAATTCTTAACCTTTCAATTCATTTAAATATATTCTTTACCTTGCAGCATAACATAGCTATTAGATCCGGCCACCATCGTGCTCAGCCTCTCCACCGTTATCTGGGAATCAACCCAAGTTCGTGTGCAAGCCTCCACTTCTACAATGCGAAAGAGGATGTCGATGACTTCATCCGGGGGCCTCAAGGATACAATCGGCTTTTTTACATCTTTCAAGTGACGATTGTGAGAAAGAAAAAAGAGGGGCGACAGCAAAATTCTGTTGAGATTCTATCTATTGTTTTATCTCATGATTTTTTGGTTGTCCAATGTGTGATGTACACAAGTGTCTTAAAATTTAAAATGTAGTGTAGCATAGAGAAGTATGACTTCTGAAGATTGACGTAATGTACAATTTTTATCATTCATTAATTACTTACTCCAAAACGAAGATGGGTTTCCAATGTATTTTTGTTGTGACAATTTTCTTAGATTTGTTGATATCATTCGTTATTTTCTTAATTAGCATGATTAGTTTACAAAAATGGGTTTATGTCATTTAGGACGTTTAAGTCGGACATGTGAGTTGCACGTGAAAAGTGTGTTAACGTATTTGCCCTTACTATCCTCATTCTTAGTTAAAATATTTAAAAAATAAAAAAAGAGAAGCCACCACAATATATATATATAAATTATTGGCGGATAATTTATTGAGATAAAAAAACTAATGATACTGAGGGAATATGTCTTGGGTTAAAATTTTAAATCAACTCATAAGGTAGCCTTTGTTTGATGTCCATTAAAAAGAGTTTTGGGGAGAAAATGAGTTTTGGAATTATAATTTTTTTGAAGAATGTGGTTAAAAAATCGTAAAAAGTTTTGGATTTATACGTAAAATATTATATTATGAGAATATATATATATATATATACACACACACACACATTTCAATTTCCTTTCAACCCCAATCTCCTTCCCTACTCTATGAACGACTCGACCACGGTAGGTGCTTTTATGCTCATTTTCTTATCACCATCTTCTTCTCTACTTAATGAAATCACAAAATCTACATCCTCATTCCCTTGAACATTCATTTGGTTGAACTGAATAATAAAGTCTTTCTATATTCTTGTTGAGCATTTGAAGAAGAAGAGAGGATATGGTAAATTTTCAATATTTGGGCCACTTTCTTTCTCCATTGTTTTGAATCATTTGTTCATGTTGTTGTATATGTGTTTGTAGTGCTCATTTGTTAATAATGATTTTGAATTCATTTTATGATTAGATTAGAACTTTAAATGGGTTACTTCCCAATCTTATTCTCATTATCCTTTATTTGTATTCTTCAGTATTAATTGAAGTGAAATGTGAAGTGGTGAATGATGATTGGTTATTCTAATCATTGTTTTCACATGAAACATATATTTGATTTTTTCAGTACAGAACGACATACATATCGTTTTATGGAATTGTGAACGACATAGATATTGTTTTCTGAAATCCATGACAACATACACATCGTTATCAATACTGTATGATGTTTGAAATTTGATGAAATTTATATGTTGAATTACAAGTTATGGAACCATGGACATGGTATGGACATCGGTTTGTTATCCAATTGAATATGAGCAGACAGTTGAAGGTGCATGGAAATGGAAGTATCCTGAAAATGGCAAAGGGAAAATAATACATAACATTGTTGCCAAAACAATTTCTTACATGGAGCTATATGATAAAGTTAAGGAGGCATTGAATATCGATACGAGTCTCTACAAAATGGAAATTTAAGCTCTTGTCCTGATAATGTCCAAAGCCAACGTGAATTAGTATATATCTGCTTGTACATAAACTTTCCTTTGTGTAAGTCCTTTAAATGAAGTTGTTGAGAATCAAGAAGATTTTGCTGAGGAAGGATGTTTATTAATAATAGATGGTGGAGAACAAATTGGAAACATGAACAACGAGGAGGAACTTGATCGAACAGACAACGATGGTAATGATGACAATGGTGATGGAATATTTGTAGATTATAATGGTTTGACATAAGTGAAGATAGTCCCTGAAGAGTAGATGACGAAGTTAATTCTCCTGTAGCAGACGACAAAAATTTTGAGTTACACGCATGAACCCTGTAGTAGGAATATAGTGAATGGTAATGATGTTGAATGTACTCAGATTGTATCTACAAGTGTAAGTTCGCTTTGTTACGAGACATCAATAAAAATTTTGGAACGATTAGATGTGCGAGTCAACCAATTTTTTCCATCGAAATATGACCTAATATCAAAATTGCAGTTGCTAGCTGTAAAGTGCCACTTTCAATCAAAGTTAAGAAATCAAATAAAAGCACTTATACAATTGTTTGTATTGATGAAAATTGCAAGTGGCGCTTACGAGCAACTAAGATCGTAGAAAGTCCCATTTTTTAAGTTCGAAAGTACAATGGTCATTATTCTTACTCCATGAGCGTTCATTGCAGAGATCATAGGCATGCTTCATATATGATTATTGGAAACCACATTTCTCCTAAGTATGAAGATGTCAACTGAGTTTACAAACAAGTGGACATTATTAATGACATTTGTCGAGAGTTCGGCATAACCATAAGCTACACTAAAGCGTACATGGCTAAAAATTTTGCTTGTGGACTGATTCGTGGAAAACCCCATGAGAGTTATGCGAAATTGCCAGCATATTGTCATGTTTTGGAGATGCAAAATCCTGGTACACTGACATTCATTCATACTAATGATGATCGGCTCTTTAAGTACATTTTTATGGCATTGGGACCAAGTATACATGAGTTTCTCAACTCAATGTGAGAGGTAATTTTTGTAAATGGTACATTCTTGACATAGAGAATGAAAGGTACTCTACTCGTAACAACTTCTCAATATGCAAATTTTCAAATATTTCCACTTGCATGGGGGAGTAGTTGATTTGGAGAATGATGAATCCTGGACTTGGTTCTTTCAGAAGTTGCGGTTAATAACAAGTGATACGAACGACCTTGTGATTATATCTGACCATGCAACATGTATAAAAAATGGAGTTAGAAATGTGTTTCGATTTGCTCATCATGGTAATTGTACATATCACTTGCAAAAGAACTTGAAGACAAATTTTTCACGGTGTGATGTTACAACTTTGTTTAAGGCAGTACTGGAGGCTTATACTGGAACCGAATTTGAGTCCTTCATGGCAGCTCTATGCAGTAAAAAGGAGGGCATCAAAGAGTACCTATTAGAAGAAGATTTTCATTATTGGGCTAGAGCGCATCTTACCGGGATACTTTACAGTATCATGACTACGAATAATGCATAATCTATAAATGGTTTGTTGAAGAGTGCTCGAAAACTTCCCATAGTTAGTTTAATTGAATATATTCGTGAGATACTACAAATGTGGTTTTATGAAAGATATGTTGAAGTAGAAAAGTATGTGACCCAACTCACGCTAACATTAGAGAAAAAGATGTGCATAACATATAATGAGTCAAATGGGTTGGAAGTAAATCAGGTATCTCTGAACATTTATCAAGTTAGTGATAATTTAGAACACCACTTTGTGAATTTGTACGAAATGATGTGTACGTGTAGAAGATTTGATTTGGACAAGTTTCCATGCGAGCATGCAATTGCTGCCGCAAGGTTTAAAGGAGACGATGGCTATAAACTACGTACCCCCTTTTATACTATTATTTGTTGGAAGCAAACTTATTCTACATTCATATATCCTTTGCCGAACGAGGTCGAATGGCAAATTCCTAAGCATGTGATAGCCAGAGAAGTATTTCCACCATTGGCACGAAGACAGGGTGGGTGGCCGTCAAAAAAGAAGAAAAGGTCGGTTGGAGAGATGCCTGAGGCTCGAAAGTGCAGCAGGTACAAGGAAACTGGTCATGTTCAATCCACTTGCACAGGTTAAGCAGCTAGTCATTTATCAAGTTAGTGATAATTTAGAACACCACTTTGTGAATTTGTACGAAATGATGTGTACGTGTAGAAGATTTGATTTGGACAAGTTTCCATGCGAGCATGCAATTGCTGCCGCAAGGTTTAAAGGAGACGATGGCTATAAACTACGTACCCCCTTTTATACTATTATTTGTTGGAAGCAAACTTATTCTACATTCATATATCCTTTGCCGAACGAGGTCGAATGGCAAATTCCTAAGCATGTGATAGCCAGAGAAGTATTTCCACCATTGGCACGAAGACAGGGTGGGTGGCCGTCAAAAAAGAAGAAAAGGTCGGTCGGAGAGATGCCTGAGGCTCGAAAGTGCAGCAGGTACAAGGAAACTGGTCATGTTCAATCCACTTGCACAGGTTAAGCAGCTAGTAGTGAACCTTAGTCTTGTAACTTTACAATTTCGTACATATTATTTCAACCGAATGAAATGACCTATTAGATTTTGTAGTCATTGCGTTATTAAAATATTTTTGTACCGTTGGAATCAAATTAAAGTATTTTAGGTATTCATGTTCTCTTTTCCCACAGTGAAGGCAAACGAATGTCGTTTTAGTTTAAAAATTGCACGGATTAATATAACGAGTTCGAACTCGTTCTTGAGACACAAAACGACATGCATATCATTTCAATATTAAATACACACTGCTTCTCTGATTTGCGTAACGAGGTAGAACTCGTTATGACCATATATAATGACTTCGAACTCGTTTCGTTTAAAATTGATACTAAAACGAGTTAAAACTCGTTCCTGAGACACAAAACGACATGCATATTGTTTCAATGTTAAATACTCACTACTTTTTTGATTTTCATAACGACGTAGAACTTATTATTACCATACATAACGACTTCGAAGTCGTTTCAGTTAAAATTGATACTAAAATGATAACGAACCCGTTCTTGAGACACAAAATGACATTTATATCGTTTCAATGTTAAATACACCCTGCTTTAGTGCTTAAACAGGCTTGGACGTACACTTGAAACGACATTAGTATTGTTATGCTTAAAAATGACGTTTCCACCATCCATGGCCACCGACATATGTCTCATCGTACGTATGATGATAAAAAAGGTCATCGAGCAAGTTCAATTCACTGGAACGATGCTATGGTAACGTTTGTGATTCCATAGTTGTCTATCACACTCAGGTTATTTCGTAGAAACTCAGGTTGTTTCGTAGAAACAGGGTATCTCCGTTGGCCCTTTCAGAGCCATTCGAGTGCTACTAGCCCATTTGATACGCTATTTCGATCATCATGCATATGTCGGAGGTATGTCGAGCGGCTGAGGACGGTCGAAATGTCGTTTTTAGGCATAACGATATACATATCGTTATGTTTTCAAATAAACTACTTTGAGGTCATTTTAGATGTTATATAAACTGAAACGAATTAGAAGTCGTAGAATTTGTAAAGAAACGACATATATATCGTTATGTACTAAATAGTGAAACTACGTAACATTGTCCATGTCGTTTCATTACAAACTTGACGAGTTCAAAATCGTTTCCGCTGAAATAATAACTACAACGATATCGGTATCGTTTCTTCACAATTTAAACGACATTCATATCGTTATGCCTAAAAATGACGTTTCGATAGTCCTCGACCGTTTGGCATACCTCCGACATATGTATGACGATCAAAAAGGCGTATCAAGTGGGTTAGTAGCACTTGAATGACCTTAAAAGGGCCAACGGAGATACCATATTTCTATCCAAACACCCGAGTATGATAGACAACTATAAAATCACAAACGTTATCATAGCGTCATTCAAGTGAGATTGAACCGGCTCGATGACTTATTTTTATCGTCTTACGTATGATGAGACGTATGCCAGTGACCGTGGATGGTCGAAACGTTATTTTTAAGTATAACGATACTAATGTCATTCCAAGTGTGAAGAAACGATATCGATATTGTTGTAGTCATTATTTCAATTGAAATGATTTCGAACTCGTTGAGTTTGTAATGAAACGACATGTATGTTGTTTCAGAAACGATTAGACTACAACGATATGCGCCCAAGCCTCTTGAAGCACAGATGCAGTGTATATTTAACATTGGAATGATATACATGTCGTTTTGTGTCTCAAGAATGAGGTCGATATCATTTGAGTATCAATTTCAACTGAAATGACTTAAAAGTCGTTAAGTATGGTCATAACAAGTTCTACGTCATTACACAATTCAAATAAGCAGTGTGTATTTATTATTGAAACGATATGCATGTCGTTTTGTATCTCAGGAACGAGTTCGAACTCGTTTTAGTATCAATTTTAATTGAAACGGCTTCGAAGTCGTTATATATGGTCATAATGAGTTCTACGTTGTTATGCAAATCAGAGAAATAATGTGTATTTAATATTGAAACTACATGCATGTCATTTTGTATCTCAGGAACGAGTTCGAACTCATTTTAGTATCAATTTTAACTGAAATGGTTTTCAAGTCGTTATGTATGATTATAACGAGTTCCACATCCTTACGCAAATAAAAGAAACATTGTGTATTTAACATTGAAATGATATACATGTCGTTTTGTGTCTCGGGAACGAGTTCGAACTTATTTTAGTATCAATTTTAACTGAAACGACTTCGAAATCGTTATGTATGGTCATAACGTGTTCTACGTCATTACGCAAATCAGAGAAACATTGTGTATTTAACATTGAAATGATATACATGTCGTTTTGTGTCTCGGGAACGAGTTCGAACTTATTTTAGTATCAATTTTAACTGAAACGACTTCGAAATCGTTATGTATGGTCATAACGTGTTCTACGTCATTACGCAAATCAGAGAAACATTGTGTATTTAACATTGAAACGATATACATGCCGTTTTGTGTCTCAGGAACGAGTTCGAACTTATTCTAGTATTAATTTTAATTGAAACGACTTCAAAATCGTTATGTATGATCATAATTAGTTCTATGTCGTTATGAAAATAAGGACAGCAGTGTGCATCTTACACTATAACGATATGACAATGGAAGACAATGAAAAATATGTAAGCTTGTACATGTAAAACTCGACAACCTGATACGGACAATATGTAAACTTGAAAGTTATAGAAGACAATGGAAAATATGTACATTGAAATTATATTCAAACTCTAAAATAGTTGCTACTCCAGCTAAAAAACCAAGTCACTACATAATGTTATGAAAATATAAAAAAAAAACAACAACAAAGCATAATCTACGCTTCGAAATCTCAAGCCAACAATTCTGCAGCCAATTTCTTTCTCCATATTGGTACATAATCCGATCGAATTGTATTTACGTTCATATTCGCTTGCAGACATTCTATATATTTGATAGCGAAAATTCTGCAATCAGATCTACAAAAAAGTTGTAAAATTTTTGTATTAATTTTCAACACTCAAAATAACATGGTACTACTAATTATGAAATTAATCATTCTTACCCGTTCACTTGTTGGGGAACATCTTTCACGTTTGCAAATTTGAACTTCTTCGTAATATATTTGTTTTCACTAGTGACATGAAATTTTATTATCAATGGAATAACCTCCTGTAGAGGCAGAAAGTAAGCTTCCAACACTGCCCTGCAAATGTGACCCTTCAAACTATTGAACATAAAAATGGTTCGTTCCTCCATGTCGACTTGAACTACAAACCAATGGTTGCGGGTCCAACAAGAAATATACAATATGTGCAGTCCTTCCAAGGTTTACCGAGCTTAGAAGTAGCCCCCCTCACGTAATTAATCAGACTCTTAATACATTTGAGCTCTTTACTTGACTGTAACTGGCCATGTGCATTGACAATAAATTAATAGAAATAAGTGTTCAATATGCAACAATCTTGTCGGAATAGATTTGGAAATTTGGAAGCCCTTTCTCGTATCTAGTATAGGTCCTCGTTCATAATTTACAAAAATAAACTAATCAATTCAAACTGAATTCTTTTGTGACATTATCGTAAAATCATTAAAGTTGGATTACTTACACTGTCATTAATCCAACTATCCTCATTCAAAAGATCCATTAAACTTTTTGCTTGAATATCATAAAGCGCAAAGGTATAATTTGTCCGTGCATACAACAAAATCAACATGAAGTTATATTTAGGTAATACTGTCATTACTTTCACATGTACTGCAACTATATGTAATAATTTACCACGAAGATGTAGTTTTCATCCATTTGTAAAAAGCCTCAACCTTGATGGGATCCACTTTTGTCCGACAACTTTCCCCTCTTCGTCGAGTTTGTGTAGGGAGAACACAATAAACACGCTTTTCTCTTCAGATGATACCCTTGTCCTTTCGATGGATCGCATCCCGCCTCATCGATTTGTACACTGTCACCTATATGTTGCAAGTAACAACAATTAGAAATGGAAAATTTATTTCATTTAGATATAAAGATGTAAAATTGAACTTCGAATTAATTTTTACATACCTTGCCTGGATTCATTTCTATCCACATCATGCTTCTCAGACGTCACAAAATCAGCGATACCTTTCTCTAAGTCGGGATGCTCCTCCTCTAATACTATTTCTTTTTCAACACTTTCATCGATCATTTTTTCATTTTCTTGCTCATCTATATCATTCCCAGATCAACTTCCTTTTCCAAATTTTCATTCTTACATTTTTCCCTCTAACCTCCTCATCTAACTTTGGGTCCTCCTCAAGTGCTTCTACATTTCTTTCAGCAGTAGGCACATCTCTCACATCATAAAATCCAAGCTCAGTTTCCAACTTCTTCCCTCCTACATTTTTTACTCTAACCTCCTCCTCTAACTTTGGATCCTTCTTAGGCAGATTTACCTTTCTTTCAGCAGCAGACACATCTGTCACATCATCAAACCCAACTCCATTTCCAACCCACCCTTCGGTTCATATTCTGGTACATAAGTTGTGCTACTAGTGGCACCATCAAATGTACTAGTCGCTGGATGGAACTGAACGCCACAAACAATTCAACTAACCTATTAACTTTTTCTCCACTCGATCAAGTTGAGTCGATATGACTGCTTGTAACCTTCCTTCAAGTTTTTCCATTTTCGTTCTAAATAAATCCGCTATGTTGATCTCAAAACCACGCTGTGGTAGTTGAGCTGCTCTAGGAGACTCTTGGTGGTATGCATGATGTGGTTTGACATCATGCTCAGCCTCGTCTCCTTCGGAATGGTGTGAAGCACTCTCATATTCTTCTACGATCGGTGTTAACTATTTCTAATAGACCTCTTCAGTAGGAATCAATGTAGAAGTAACCTCCAACTGCAAATATTAAATCTGCAAATCATTAGTCATCCGCTAATCTATTTCCATAATTTGTTCCCATTAAACTCTTTCGACTTCAACACAATATCAATGGCGGTAGACACTAACCTCATCAGCATTTTCCAAGCAACCATTCTTGGAATTACATCCGAATATTTTGTAGCAAACTTCATTCCCAAAGTTGGAATCGCTTCGAATGCGCAAATCTATTATAAAACAAACATTACTATCTTATGACGCAAATTTATATATACAAAATATTACAAGTTAAGTATATTGTTTGTTCATACCATTATAGCGAGGAGAAAGTCGTGCAAAGAATACTGACAACATGACTCTCCTCCAACATCGGAACTTTTCAATTTACCTTGTATCTCGCGTCTGAATACATGCATCGTGTATTCAAATGAAATCTTCCCCCACGGATACTTCTCGAACCTATCCAAATCATCCACTAAGTCCAGCCACCATAAATTGATGTAGGCATTTTCCTTCGCGGTCCACAGGACGTACGCTAATATTACGATCAATCTCAACTTATACTTGTTGCTCTTTCTTTTCTTACAACATGCAAATGCATTGTGGATATCTCCCTTCGTAATCTTCCCTCACTACTCTTAAAATATTCTTTCACAATCCGACACTCCGCCCCAGAGTCTTATCTACATCACTCTCATCACCCGCATTTAACCCAGTTACTAAAACAAATTCTTCGAATCCAAACCTCGCTCGTTTATCTCCTATCTTGAACCACACTTCTTCCTTTTTGTTGGTCTTCATTTTTCGCAATACCAATTGATGGATGGCCTGTGAAGCCAACCTTATATCCCTACGTCTAAGTAGAGATCCAAAGTAGCTCTCCCGAAGCTTACTTTTGTAATTTGTATCCAGCTGGTCATAGACATCCTGTACTACTTGGAGTCTACATCTTGTTGTAATCGTAGCGTCAATTTGAACATTCTCCAAAGCACTGCAAATAATAAAACATGTACAAATATGATACAATTCAAAAAGAAAATAGAGAATAAATATTTATTATCTGCAAATATGATACAATTCAAAAATAAAATGGAGAAATTCCATATAAAAAGTATAAATCTTGTTGGGGTTTATATCACCTTCCAAACAAATTGAACAGATTTTCATTGCAGAAGAATAAAAATGTGAGCCAACTTCCTAGTGTTCAATTTGGAAGGCCAGAGAATTCATTTAGGTGACCACAAAGTGGATATTTTAGGCACAAAAGTGGCAGCCTCAAACTGAGATCAAATCATGTAATTATGAGCAATCATTCATTTTTGCATTAGCCAACGCCTCTTACACGTTTTTGTCAAATAAATATTTATTATCTACTTAACATTATGCAATATTTCTATGCTTTCTGGTCCCACAATCACGTCAATTAAATTTGACATTAAATAAAAATAGATCACACTACAGTTTAAAGATATATGCAATTTGCAAAATACATATCCTAATTAAAAAATGCAGAAAGATTGAGAAAAGGAGTGAGAGATGCGAAAGATTAAATACAAATCACATATAGCACACTAGCATAGTAAGCTCCATAGCCAAAAAGGGTAGATAAGTATGTGATAAAAACACGTTTGGCTCTTTTTTTCCCCTCTAGTTCGTTCTATCATCGCTAAAACTACAAAACAAGAGTAAATGAAAGTAACTAATCTCATCTTGTATACGTGTCTTAAGCTCATCAATGGCTTGAGCAAAAGGATAAGGACTTGGGAGCAAAACCAGATACATGTTTATGGTAATAAGATTCTCTAATAATTTATTCTCTCTTGCACCAAACTCAACACCGACGAGCTTAATATGTATAAACCCGATCATTCCAAATAGTTACCCATAGATGAAATTTCTACCAAAGACAACAGTTTACAATGATTTAGAAATGGCATTTTAAAATGCAATCTAAGTCCAATTACTCCAGTATATGATTGACATGAATCGGGAGCACGCTCTATAAATCCAGGTCTCACTTGATTTTGCAACAAAAATATTGATACATTAATAGTCCAAATCATGTGTAGTAATATAAAAGAAATTGCCATTAAGTCCATTAGTGAGCTATGGCATTTCCCCTTTTCAAAAAAAAAAAAAAAAAAAACTCGAATTGAAACACATTAACACCAAATTCAGTAAGTAAAATTAGGTCAATCCAAGCACACAACGGTGATTATGACAAAGATATAAAATTTGCTAAGACAACTCAGAAACCCAGTGAACAGTACCTAGTATAATGTCTGAGAATTTTTCACGTAAATAATAAATTATGTGCTTGAAATTTGAAGGATGCTCCCTCAAAAATTGGTCTACCAGATAGTGTTCGAGTTTCTGATGCTCCCTCAAACGGTGATTTCTCTTGCGTATGGAAGTGATGGTGGAGAAGAGAAAGGTCGCACAGTGTAGAAGAGATGGTTCGAAGGTGAAAAGAAAAAGGAACATTTGGAACTCTGTTTTGGAAAGGAATGAGAAGGAACTACGTCGTTCCTTTTATAATTTGAGGATCATTGTAGGGGTATAGTAGTCTTTTTAATTATTTAAATATTTATATTTTATATTATTTTCAAAAATCTAGTCAAAGCATTTTGAACAAAAACCAATTAAAATGCAGCCTTCCAACTCATTTCCCTTATAAATAAGGGGGATTGATTTAAAAGGCTTGGTCAAACTAAACATTTGTCCAAGAAGACCAAGAACTAAGACTTTTAGTTTAAAGGCATAAAGTTATTAAATATGGAAAATAGAATTTGTAAAAGACTAAAAATATCATTGTATGTAAGATGATGTTATTGCCCTAATTTTCATTTCAATTTCCTTTCAACCATAATCTCCTTCCCTCCTCTATGAACGAATCGACCACGATAGGTCCCTCATGTTGATTTTCTTATCATCATCTTCTTCTCTACTTAATGAAATCACAAAATCTACATTCTCATTTCCTTGAATAATCATTTGGTTGAAGTGAATAATAAAGTCTTGCTATATTTTTATTGAGCATTTGGAGAAAAAGAGAGGGTATGGTAAATTTTCAATATTTAAGCCACTTTCTTTCTCCATTGTTTTGAATCATCTGTTCATGTTGTTATATATATGTTTGTGGTGTTCATTTGTCAATAATGATTTTAAATTCATTTTATGATTAGATTAGAACTTTAAATAGGTTACTTTCCAATCTTATTCTCATTATCCCTTATTTTTATTCCTTAGTATCAATTGAAGTGAAATGTGAAGTGGTGAAGGATGATTGGCTATTCTTCTAATTGTTTTCATGTGAAACACACATTTGATTTTTTCAATACAGAATGACATACATATCATTTTATGGAATCGTGATCGACATAGATATCATTTGAAATCCATGACAACGTACATATCGTTATCAATATTGTATGATATTTGAAATTTGATGAAATTTATATGTTGAATTACAAGTTATGGACACCATGGACATGGTATGGATGTCGGTTTGTTATCCAATTGAATATGAGCTTACAGTTGAAGGTGCATGAAAATGGAAATATTCTGGAAATGGCAAAGGAAAAACAATATCTATTCTTGTTGTCAAAACAATTTCTTACATGGAACTATATGATAAAGTTAAGGAGACACTGAATATCGATACGAGTCTATACAAAATGGAGATTTCAGCTCTTATTCTGATAATGTCCAAAGCTCCAACTGCACTAATCATAATTCGTTGTGACAACAACGTGAAGTAGTATATATCTGCCTGTGCAGAAACTTTTCTTTGTGTAAGTCTTTTAAATGAAGTTGTTGAGAATCGAGAAGATTTTGGTGATGAAGGATGTTTATTAGTAATAGATGGTGGAAAACAAATTGGAAATATGAACAACGAGGAGGAATGGTAATGATGACAATGGTGATGAAATATTTGTAGATTATAATGGTTTTAACATAAGTGAAGATAGTTCCCGAAGAGTAGATGGCGAAATTAATTCTCCTGTAGCAGATGACAATAATTTTGAGCTACACGTATGAACCCTGTAGTAGGAATATAGTGAATGGTAATGATGTTGAATGTACTCAGATTGTATTTGCAAGTGTAAGTTCGCTCTGTTACGAGACATCAATAAAAATTTCGGAACGATTAGATGTGTGAGTCAACCAGTTGTTTCCATCGAAATATGACCTAATATCAAAATTGCAATTGCTAGCTGTGAAGTGCCACTTTGAGTACAAAGTTAAGAAGTCAAATAAGAGCACTTATACAATTGTTTGTATTGATGAAAATTGCAAGTAGCACTTACGAGCAACCAAGATCGTAGAAAGTCCCATTTTCGAAGTTCGAAAGTACAATGGTCATCATTCTTGCTCCATAAGTGTTCGTCACAGAGATCATAGGCATGCTTCATATATGATTATTGGAAACCACATCGCTCCTAAGAATGAAAATGTCAACCGAGTTTACAGACCAAGGTGACATTCGTCGAAAGTTCGGCATAACTGTAAGCTATACTAAATTGTACATGGCTAAAAAATTTACTTATGGACTGATTCATGGGAAACCCCGTGAGAGTTACGCAAAATTGCCAGCATATTGTCATGTTTTGGAGATGCAAATCCTAGTACCCTGACATTCATTCATACTAATGATGATCGGTGCTTCAAGTACCTTTTGATGGCACTGGGACCAAGTATACATGGGTTCCTCAACCCAATGCGAAAGGTAATTTCTGTAGATGGTGCATTCTTGACATCGAGAATGAAAGGTACTCTATTCTTAGCAACTTCTCGGGATGTAAATTTTCAAACATTTCCACTCGCATGGAGAGTAGTCGATTCGGAGAATGATGAATCCCGGACTTGGTTCTTTCAGAAGTTGCGGTTAATAATAGGTGATAGGATGACCTTGTGATTATATCTGGTTGTGCAACATGCATAAAAAATGGAGTTAGAAATGTGTTTCAATTTGCTCATCATGGTAATTGTACATATCACTTGCAAAAGAACTCGAAGACGAAATTTCCAAGGTATGATGTTGCAACTTTGTTTAGGAAAGTGTCGGAGGCTTATACTGTAACCGAATTTGAGTCCTACATGATAGCTCTATGCAGTAAAAAGGAGGGCATCAAAGAGTATCTATTAGAAGAAGATTTTCATTATTGGGTTAGAGCGCATTTTATCGGGATACGTTACAATATCATGACTACAAATAATGCGGAATATATAAATGGTTTGTTGAAGAGTGCTCGAAAACTTCCCATAGTTGGTTTAATAGAATATATTCGTGGGATATTACAAATGTGGTTTTATGAAAGACATGTTGAAGCAGAAAAATGTGTGATCCAACTCATGCCATCATTAGAGAAAAAGATGTGCATGACATATAATGAGTCAAATGGGTTGGAGGTAAATCAGGTTTCTCCGGACATTTATCAAGTTGGTGACAATTTAGAACACCACTTTGTGGATTTTTACGAAATGACATGTACATGTAGAAGATTTAATTTGGACAATTTCTCAAAATGCACATGCAATTGTTGTCGCAAGGTTTAAAGGAGATGACGACTATAAATTATGTACCCCCTTTTACACTAGTATTTGTTGGAAGCAAACTTATTCTATATTCGTATATCTTTTGCCGAACAAGGTCGAATGGTAAATTTCTAAGAATGTAATAGTCAGAGAAATATTTCCACCATTGGTACGAAGACAGGGCGGGCAATCATTAAAAAAGAGGAAAAGGTCGGCCGGAGAGACACGTGCAGCTCGTAAGTGCAGCAGGTGCAAGAAAATTGGTCATGTTCAATCCACTTGCACGGACCAAGCAGCTAGTAATGAACCTTAAGATTGTAACACTATCGTGTCTTGTAACTTTACGACTTCATACTTATTATTTCAACTGAATGAAATGACTTATTAGATTTTGTAGTCATTACGTTATTAAAATATTTTTGTACCGTTAGAATCAAATTAAAGTATTTTAGGTATTCGTGTTCCTTTTTCTCACAGCGAAGGCAAACTACGTTCATGTCATTACAGTAGACATGAATGTAGTTCCAGTTTGAAAATTGCACAGATTAACACAACGAGTTATAACTCGTTCTTGAGACACAAAACGACACGCATATCGTTTCAATGTTAAATACACACTGCTTCTCTGAATTGCGTAACAACGTAGAACTCGTTATGACCACACATAACGACTTCGAAGTCGTTTCAGTTAAAATTAATACTAAAATGAGTTATAATTCGTTGCTGAGACACAAAACGACATGCATATCGTTTCAATGTTGAATACACACTGCTTCTCTGAATTGCGAACGACGTAGAACTTGTATGACCATACATAATGTCTTCGAAGTCGTTTCAGTTAAAATAGATACTAAAACGATTTGGAACTCGTTCCTCAAACACAAAACGACATGTATATCATTTCAATGTTAAATACACACTACTTCTCTAATTTGTGTAACGATGTAAAACTCATTATGACCACACATAACGACTTCGAAGTCGTTTCATTTAAAATTGATACTAAAACGATATCAAACCCGTTCGTGTGACACAAAACGACGTTAACACGTTTCAATGTTAAATACACACTATTTCAGTGCTTAACGAGAGTTGGACGCATATCATTTCTTCTCGTTCAGAATGACATTGATATCGCTCTAGTCTAATCGTTCCTGAAACAACATCCATCTTGTTTTATTACAAACCTGTCGAGTTCAAAATCGTTTCAGTTGAAATAATAACTACAACAACATCGATATCGTTTCTTCACACTTGAAATAACATTAGTGGCGTTATACTTAAAAATGACGTTTCGGCCATCCACGGCCACCGACATACGTCCCATCATACGTATGACGATAAAAAAGGTCATCGAGTCAGTTCAATCTTACTCGAACGATGCTATGGTAACGTTTGTGATTCCATAGTTATCTTTCACACTCGGATTGTTTTGATATAAACAAGGCATCTCCATTGGCCCTTTCGAGTCATTCGAGTGCTCTCAGCCTACTTGATATGCTCTTTCGATTGTCATACGCGTTTCAAAGGTATGTCGAGCGGACGTGGACGGTCGAAACGTCATTTTTAGGTATAACGATATGAATGTTGTTTAAATTGTGAAGAAACGATACCGATATCGTTGTAGTTATTATTCTAGCTGAAGCGATTTCGAACTCGTCAAGTTCGTAATGAAACGAGATGGATGACGTTACGTTATTTCACTATTTGGTACATAACGATATATATGTCGTTTCTTTTAAAATTTTACGACTTCTAACTCTTTTCGATTTATATAACATCTACAACGACCTCAAAGTCTTTTCTTCGAGAACATAACGATATGTATATCGTTATATCTAAAATTGACATTTCGACCATCCTCGATCGCTCGATATATTCTTGGAGCAATCTCAGTAAAGGATATCGCAAGATTCAAAGTGGTCAGATAAAATAACATTTTCTACTGCCACCTTTTGAAATTCAAGCTATTGAATTTTTTCGATTTTTCTTCCTAATTAACCGGAACATTAATGGTATGGCCAGTTATTGGAACCATAGTTTGACTCACAACATAACTTGAGAATTTAGCCACAATCTGAGTCATAACAGAGCTTGGCCCTTGAGCTACAAGAGAGCCCACAACCTAATTTTCAATAGACACATTTTGGGTAACACCATGTTGGTCGATTCGGTTGCCATTATTGAAAGTCAAACAAAAAAATTAGTTTCTAAAATTAACAGTATAAGAAACTAATTTTTTTTCTTAGGCATTTGTTTTAAGTTTGTTGGAATATAGTGATGTTAATGAAACCAGATTATCACATACCGTATATGTAGTTTAGATGCCGATTTTGAACATACCGTATATGCAGTTTACCGTATTTGCAAGTAATTACTGTATATGCGGCTAACCGTATATGCAGTTTACCGTATTTGCAGGTAGCTTACTGTATATGCAGCTTACCGTATATACTTTAAACTGTATTTGCACATATTTTCTTTACCCTTTTCACATATACTATTTCCACGTACCATATTTTCACATACCGTTTTTTCTCTTACACATACCAAAATTACAGAATTTTTTTCGAATTTTTATTTTTAACATACATAGAAATTAAGGCAGATTAATTTTAATAAACATAAATAGAACGATAATATATCTCATTTCTATGTCGTTACGCAAATCAGAAAAGCGGTGTGTATTTAACATTGAAACGATATGTATGTCGTTTTGTATCCCAGGAACGAGTTCTAAATCGTTTTAGTATCAATTTTAACTTAAACGACTTAGAAGTCGTTATGTATGGTCATAACAAGTTCTAAATCGTTAAGCAAATCAGAAAAGCAGTGTGTTTTTAATATTGAAATGATATGCATGTCGTTTTGTGTCTCAGGAACGAGTTCTAAATTGTTTTAGTATCAATTTTAATCGAAACGACTTTGAAGCCGTTATGTGTGGTCATAACGAGTTTTAAGTCGTTACGCAAATCAGAGAAACAGTGTGTATTTAACATTGAAATGATATGCATGTCATTTAGTATCTCAGGAACGAGTTCTAAATCGTTTTAGTATCAATTTTAACTGAAACGACCTCTAAGTCGTTATGTGTGGTCATAAGAGTTCTAAGTCATTACGCAAATCAGAGAAGAGTGTGTTTAATATTGAAGTGATATGCATGTCGTTTTGTATCTCAGGAACAAGTTTTAACTCGTTTTGGTATCAATTTTAACTGAAACGACTTTGAAGTCGTTATGTATGGTCATAACAAGTTCTAAGTCGTTACGCAAATCAGAGAAGTAGTGTGTATTTAATATTGAAACGATATGCATATCATTTTGTGTCCCAAGAATGAGTTCTAAATCGTTTTAGTATCAATTTTAACTGAAACAATTTCTAAGTCGTTATGTGTGGTCATAACGAGTTTTAAGTCGTTACGTAAATTAGAGAAGCAGTGTGTATTTAACATTGAAACGATATGTATGTCGTTTTGTGTCTCAGGAATGAGTTCTAAATTGTTTTAGTATCAATTTTAACTGAAAAGACTTCGAAATAGTTATGTGTGGTCATAACGAGTTCTAAGTCATTACGCAATCAGAGAAGCAGTGTATTTAATATTAAAACGATATGCATGTCATTTTGTGTCTTATGAACGAGTTCTAAATCATTTTAGTATCAATTTTAACTGAAACGATTTCAAAGTCGTTATCTGTGGTCATAACGAGTTTTTAATCGTTACGCAAATCAGAGAAGTAGTGTGTATTTAATATTGAAACGATATGCATGTCATTTTGTGTCTCAGGAACAAGTTCTAAATCGTTTTAGTATCAATTTTAACTGAATCGACTTCGAAGTCATTATGTGTGGTCATAACGAGTTCTAAGGGTTGTTTGCAATTCAGAAAAGCAGTGTGTATTTAACATTGAAATAATATGTATGTCGTTTTGTGTCTCAAGAACGAATTATAACTCATTTTAGTATCAATTTTAACTGAAATGACTTCGAAGTCGTTATGTGTGGTCATAACGACTTCTACGTCGTTATGCAATTTAGAGAAGCGTGTGTATTTAACATTGAAACAATATGCATATCATTTTGTATATCAAGAATGAGTTATAACTCGTTATGTTAATCTGTGCAATTTTCAAACTGGAACAACATTCAATTATATTTACGTTCATATTCACTTGCAGAAATTTGATGTATTTGATAGGAAATATTCCGTAATCGGATCTACAAAAAAGTTGTAAAATTTTTGGATTAATTTTCAACACTCAAGATAATATGGTACTACTAATTATGAAATTAGTCATTCTTACCCATTCACTTGTTGGGGAATATCTTTCACATTCACAAATTTGAAGTTTTTCGTACTATATTTTCTTTTATCGGTGACATGAGATTTTATTATCAATTGAATAACCACCTGTAGAGGCAAAAAGTAAGCTTCCAACGCTGCATGACGAATGTGACCCTTCAGACTATCAAACATAAAAATGGCTCGTTCCTCCATGTCAACTTGAACTGCAAACCAATGGTTGCGGTTCAACAAGAAAAATACAAATATCTACAGTCCTTCCAAGATTTACCGAGCTCCGGAGCAGCCCCTCTCACATAATTAATTAGACTCTTACTACATTTGAGCTCTTTACTAGACTGTAACTGGCCATATGCATTAACAACAAATTGATAGAAATAAGTGTCCAATATGCAACAGTCTTGCCGGAACAGATTGAGAAATTTGGAAGCCCTTTCTCGTATCTGGTATAGGACTTAGTTCATAATCTACAAAAATAAACTAATCAATTCAAACTGAATTCTTTTGTGACATTATCGTAAAATCATTAAAGTTGGATTACTTACACTGTCATTAATCCAACCATCCTCATTCAAAAGATCCATCAAACTTTTCGCTTGAATATCATAAAAGCGCAGAGGTATAATTTGGCTGTGCATACAAAAAAATCAACACGATGTTATATTTAGATAATACTGTCATTACTTTCACATGTACTTACAATTATATGTAATAATTTACCATGAAGATATAGTTTCCATCCATTTGCAAAAAGCCTCAACCTTGACGGGGATCTACTTCTCAATAAGGATCATATACATTGATTTCTAACAACTTTCTCCTCTTCGTCGGGACCGTGTACGGAGAACACAATAAGCGCGCTTTTCTCTTCCGATGATACTCTCGTTATTTCAATGGATCGCATCCCGCCTCATCGATTTCTACAGTGTCACCTATATGTTGCAAATAACAACAATTAGAAGTGGAAAATTTGTTTCATTTGGATATAAAGATGTAAAACTGAACTTTGAATTTATTTTACATACTTTGCGTGGATTCATTTGTATCCACATCATACTTTTCAGGCGTCACAAAATCAGCTATCCCTTTCTCCACGTCGGGGTGCTCCTCCTCTAATATTATTTATTTTTCAACACTCTCCTTGACCATTTTTTTCATTTTCATGCTCATCTATATCATTCTCAGATCCAGCTTCCTTTTCAAAGTCCTTCCCTCCTACATTTTTGCCTCTAACCTCCTCCCCTAACTTTGGGTCCTCCTCACGTGCTTCTACATTTGTTTCAGCAACAGGCACATCTCTCACATCATCAAATCCAGACTCAGTTTCCAACTCATTCACTCCTACATTTTTTCCTCTAACTTCCTCCTTCTCTAACTTTGAATCCTCTTCAGTCAGATCTACATTTCTTTCTGCAGCATGCACATCTGTCACATCATCAAACTCAGCCTTCTTTTCCAACCCATCCTTCAGTTCATTTTTAGGTACATAAGCTGTGCTAGTAGTGGTACCATCAAATGCACTAGTCACTGGATGGAACCGACCTGCCACAGCCAATTCAATTAACCTGTCAATCTTTTTCTCCACCCAATCAAGTCGAGTCGATATGACTGCTTGTAGCCTTCCTTCAAGTTTTTCAATTTCTGTTCTCAATAAATCCAGTTTGTTGATCTCAAAACCACGCCGTGGTGGTTGAGCTGCTCTAGGAGACTCTTCGTGGTATGCATGCTGTGGCTCGGCATCATGCTCAGCCTCGTCTCCGTCGGAATGATGTGAAACACTCTCATCTTCTTCCACGATTGGTTTTAACTCTTTCTAATAGGCCTCTTCGATTTCAACTTCGGTGGAAATCAATGTGAAATTAACCTCCAACTGCAAATATTAAAGGTGCAAGTCATTAGTCATTCATGAAGCTAATTCCACAATTTGTTCCCATTAAACTTTAAAAAGACAATTTTACCTCATTTGAATTCAACACGTTATCAATGGCAATAGACGTTAACCTCTTCGACATTTCCCAAGCGATCATTCTTGGTATTACATATGGATATTTCGTAACAAACTTCATTCCCAAAGTTGGGATCGCTTCGAATGCCCAAATCTATTGCAAAACAAACATTTATATTATCTCACCACACAAATTTATATATACAAAAAAATACAAGTCAAGTGTATTGTTTGTTCATACCATTATAATGAGGGGAAAGCCGTACAATGAATATCGACAAAGTGATTCGCCTCCGACGTCCGAACTTTTCAATTTATCTCCCATTTCACGTTTGAATATACTGATCGCGTATTCAAATGAAAACCTTCCCCATGGATACATCTCAAACCTATCTAGATCGTCCACCAAGTCTAGCCACCATAAATAGATGTATGTATTCTCCTCCGTGGCCCATAGGACGTACGGCAAGATTACAATCAATCCTAACTTATGCTTATCGCTCTTTTTTTCTTGCAATTTACAAATGCATTGTAAGCATCTCCTTTCGTTACCCCCCTCCCCCCCCCCCCCCTTTTTTTAAAAACCCTAAATTTTTTTTTTTTTTTTTTTTTTTTTTTGGTTTCATGGGGCGGCGACCGGTGCCGCCCCTTCCAGTTCATTGCCCGGCAGCAGGCGCTGCTATTGCAGGGCGCTGCCCACCCATGGGCAGCGGCCAACGCCGCTGCCGTCTGCCCGGCGCCGGCGACAACATTGTCGCCGGCCAGTCCCGCACTTGTTTTTGTAATTTGTACCGAGCTTCTCATACACATCTCGCACTATTTGCAATCTGCATCTCGTCGTAATCGTAGCATCAACTTTACTAATATGAAAACTAGAAATATTAAAACAAGTTACCTTGTTCTTCTAGTTTTTCCTGTAGTAGAATTTTTTTTGCTGAATATAAAATTTAATAGTAGGTATTACATTGCTAACAAGAAAGTATATTGTATTTGATATTCACTTACTAGGCATTCTTACCTGATGTGCTTTAGAGAACTTGTAAGTACAATGTATTATAAATTGTGCACGCGGTGGCTTCATAGTTAAATGCCTCACCTTAGTATAGTAATTTGTTTACAAATTCAGCATTTTTCATTTTCTAAATCATTTAAACCTAACATAAAGAAGTCATTTTTTCTTTTAAACATTTGGTAAACTTTCTAGAAATTATTCGATCTTTCCTGGAAGACTGAGAAGAACTCAATGCATTTTGAAGGAGAATGACAAGAGATAACTTTTGACTTAAAAAAAAGAGTTAGATGTCGAAGGAATGACCAATAACCCAAACAAGAAAAAGAAACCAAAGAATGATGAAAATAAAATAACCATTAATCCAAAACTCGTAAAAGAGTTCATGGACGATACTATTAAAGAATCAAGAATGATCTCTTCTACAAGCAGAGACTGGAAACAAATCAAACTTTAAACTATCAAAACAAAACTGAAATTGAGAAGCTCAAACTTTTCATATGCAAGAAAGAAACAGTTAGCTTTAGCCTTACAAATCACAGATATGTAGCAATCATCACCATTAAATTTTTCAAGAAACTATATTATTAGTATGTAGCAAGCAAATGCATAAGCGAATCTACCAATAGGAAATCAAATATGTGAGACTTTTAATCCAATCAGCATATAAATTATAAAGTACTTATTGCCAGGTGTTTAGGTGAATCATAATAACGTAGATGAAAAGAAACATTAAAACAGTGAGAAATAGAACCATCGTTTTTTCTTTTGACAAAATATTATGACTTTTCTCTTTTAGAAAAAGAGGAAATCAAAACGTAACCTATACAAGCACACCTGAGACCAATATTGTCAATTTTATGCCATAAAACTATCATAATGTAGATAAGTCGCTCAAAAGTTTTGGCTATAGGTACCGTAAAGACCCTTCCATAAATAATACAGAAGAGTTCTTCATATATTATGTGGCTTCCTAAATCTGAGAAGGGGGTAGGGAAACAAACTTCTACTACAAAATCGGGGGTGAAGTAACAAACACAATACAAATTCAGTCGCGCGAAAGACATTACCTGAAGGTGGTCCGACGAGTTTCAAGGTTCAAAAAATGGAGATAGAAAGAGATCGATGGGCGAACCTTAGAAATCGAAAAAGACAGAGAGTTTTGATTCTTGAGAACTCTAATTTGGAAACGAATTGGGTCTTTTTTTCTGTTTGGGGAGAAATTGAAAGGTTATAATTGTCTTTTTAAGTATTTATATTTTATATTATTTTCAAAAAATTGGAGGCTTTTGAACAAGGATCATACTACATGTACACAATCTTTTACACACTACTCACAATATAAAATGGGGATCACAACTCGAATTATTTAATATAAAATGGGGATCACAACTCGAATTATTTAATAACAGATGGGATCCGCATGGCTGTCTGAAGGTGTAAATCATTTGGTAACCCCTTCCATGTACGCACATCTTTATCCTTGAACAAAAACTTGAAAAGCAGCCTTCCCAAAATAACAGCAGCTTTCTAAAGCTAGGGTTTCCAGCAGGGCATTTTGCGGATTTCTGTTTATACTTAATCGTTCGCTCTCCGCCTCAACAATGGTAATTTTAACCTTCTTATGCTTTCTTCCACCGTTATATAACCTATTTCCTCTTCTTCTTTTTTTTCCTGATAACTGGTTCGATTTGTTGATTTGCTTCGAAGATATGAAATATGATTAGATGGGCTACATAATAATAGCGTGTTCGTGCTATTATGTGTTAATGCATATTGCAAGAGGGAAATTTGAAGTAAAAATTTTTAGTTGAGTGGAATTAGTTTTCACTGTGTAGCCGTTGCGAATGGAAGTGGCTCATTTTGCTTTATTTGTAGCATTGAAAAACCTTTAGAAAAAGAAAGGCAACTTTCTTGAGAACGCTGTGAACGGAATGAACAATACGAATTTTTTTCCTATATTTCTGAATGGATATTCGCCAATTGTGGTGTCTTGCTACCGAGCTTCTTGTTCTTTTATGATATTTTGTTGATACTCGACCCTTCACAGACAGGACGTTTGTACTGTGGAACTTATATTCAACCCCTCACATTCAAAGTTTGTTTGTTCTGTGGAATTAGATTCAATCATGCTTGTCTATTCTATGGGAGTTCAATTGTTGTCCTTGTGAATATGTCCACTGTCAATTTTTGATGAATTTAGAACAAATTAGCAAGTTCATATTTGTCAGCCAGAGTGGTATTTTCTTGTGCTGTCCAGTGCCATAATTTAATTACTTGCGCTAATTGGATGTGAGGCTGCCTCTTCAAACCACAATCATTTTTTCATGACCTCATCACTAGAATTCTTGTCAACCTACAAAAGATATTTCCAGATTGCCTTGTGGCTTTTTCCTCAAATTACTAGTTTCCATGTTTTAAGCATCCCCTAACTTGCCTCTAGTCCGGTCAAACCTGTTTTCCATTATATTGTGGATTGCCGTTTTGAAATTGCCATAATTATTTTAGGTAACTTTGCATTTTTTTTTAATAATTTATAGATTATTTACCTCCAAATTGTGAAGCGATGCACTCCCAAATGTTTTGTAGTTTTTTGTTAATCGTTATTGTCATTTATGAAAATTTATGTTATTAATTCTCAATTAATTAACATTCACATTAATTTAGAGTTAATGGATTTTCACTTGTTGAACTTGAATTACATGAATTTAGAGTTATTATAGATGAATTTATTCATATTCATGTATCTAGAAATTTTAATGGGTGTTTAAATTTATTTATTAACAATTAATTTTTATGTATCAAATGTAATATAAAAATGTTGCTCATTTGAATGAGTTCAGCTCAACCTAAGATTCTATTACTACAGAACGGAGAAAAAGAGTGGGGAAGATCGATAAGCAAGTCAGCCCAATTGAGATATCTGGAAACAATATTTTGGACTATTTCTTCATTCAAATTTGAAGTGGCATCTTTGAATGAGCAGCGTTTTTATATTACATTTGATACATAAAAATTAATTGTTAATAAATAAATTTAAATTCCCATTAAAATTTCTACATACATGAATATGAATAAATTGATCTATAATAACTCTAGATTCATGTAATTCAAGTTCAACAAGTGAAAATTCATTGAATCTTTGTTCTCGGTAGTTGATTCCTAGCCCCCAATTTGACTCACTTCTCTTTCCTTCTTTTATGTGGGCATCAAAGTTGAGGAAGGATTCGAGTCAAGAGTTGACCCAACATCCTTGTCATCACTTAAAGAGCCAAAGTTCGTGGATGGGGTGTAAGCCATTGATCTATAATTGGTAGACCGGAAGGTGGGGGGCACTACCTTTTTATGGTAAAGGGTATGAAATTGGCACCGGAATTCCTTCTTAAGCTGCTGGTTGGGGTGCTCCCTGTAGAAAAGCACGCATCGAGAAAGATAGTACCAAACGAGGTAGCATAGATCGGTAGGGCAAGAGAAAAGAGCGAGGACAGAAAGAAAGGCAAGTCTTTAACTCGGGCAAAATGCCCCACGCTTTATTGGTACTCTTTAAGGTAAAAACTTTGAACTTAGCTAAATACCTCTAGAATTCTGCTACTCTTTCAGAATGCCCTCCGCTTAGTGCGGAGAAGGTTGAGTTGCGTAATAGCTGATTCGTAGGTTAATAAATTGTTGGATAAAAGTACACCTATATCCCTACTACTAGGGGAGTTGCCTGCTTATCCATCATTGGTGGCGCTAGACTGAGATCCAAATTAATGTCATCTCAATAAATCAGCGTTGTTGACGTCTCCACCAACTAAATCCCCCAAAGCCCACATGAGATCAAGATTCATACCTAAACCAAGTCTAATAAGTAGAATGAAGATAACCCAATTCTTTTTTATGTAACTCGAACTACAAAAAATAAACAAAAATATAGTTACTAAGAATGCATAGAAATAATGCCGGAGACGATTCTGATGAGATAACGGATGAAACATGAGAGAATTTAGTATAGCAGGATCTAAATTTCCTGCACAGTACTTGCCTGTAGTGATATCCTAATTTAGCTACCTCCCCCACTCATTAAGGCAGAACATAAGAAACTATTGCCAAGAGGGATCATAGAACTCTTTGCCCCATCACCTACTAAAGGATCTGCTATAGGATTGCTACACTTCTCAGGGCCCTCTGCGTCAAAGCACTTGGCGAATTTAATTTTATTAGGCTAAATTTCACTTTTTTATTTTCACTAATGTCCAAAAATTATTGAGAGTGAAGATATGAATAGTTGGTCACTTGTGATTGATGGTTAAAAAATAATGTACAATAGGTTAGAGACCAACTTGTGACTAACACAATAGGTTAGAGACCAATAGTGTAATTTTTTCTGTTGTTAATTGTGCATTTAAAAACTTACAATACAGGGTCTATTTACAATTTGCAAATTTATTTCATTATGGTTTGTTTTGTAAATTTCCATAAAATCCAAAATATAATTCTGATATTATGGTTGGTGAACACAGAACATCTGTGTGTGAAAGCACTTCACAAATTTGAGGTCCGATTTCTTTCTACAGCGAATTTTTGCTTTCAATCACGCGAAAATCTGAAGTTCAAGTTAGCACTTTTCCTTGCTTTGTTTTTAATTAGGTAGTTTTTGTTCATTAACTTTCTATAATTTATTTATTGATGTCGGATATGTTTCTTTTGCTTCGAATAAAAAATGCAGTTTTTCTCATGTAGAAGAGAACCAGATCGGATGGTAATACTATAGGCGTGAGGAGATTTTCACAGCGTAGAACAGAGGGTGGCAGGAAGAGATCTATACAGAAAGGAAACATACCTACATACGAAATAGGAACTTTGTGAGTTTTTTTTTTTTTTTTTTTGTGTGTGTCATTTTTGTTTCATTTCTACAAATATGGTTAGTTCTTCAATATGTGTTGTTTGGCAAGGATTGAGATTTACTAATATTCGAATAATTTTCCCCCATGATCATCCAAATTTATCCTTTTATTATTGATTAGTATTAAGAACATGTGTACAATCTCTTGCGGAATCATACTAAATTCACAGGCATGATGAAAAAGTTGGAAACTTGGATTCAAAGAGAGTAAGATTTCCCGGAAACCTGAAGAGAAAATATAGCCTTTGTGGAAGAACCCTTAAAATCATCAGCGTTCTTTGAATATTCTTGATCAGCTTTTTCAATATTTTTCTTGAATGTCATTCTCGTCACTCTTCACAACGTTTTTGGCCTCAACCGCATCAATTTCAATTAATCACTTAAATTGAGATAAGTTTCATAAGAGAAAAGTAGAGAAGAAGGGTCATAGGATAATATAATGAACATAACTTAGGGTAGGTGTTTCTGTTTGACATGATTCACATTTTTATCATTTTACTTGCGGGAATGTTAATCAAAATCTATGAATGAAACCAGACAAGTTCTTCTAATTTTCGGTTGTAGGATTTTGATTAAATTCCAGCTCATTTGGATTGTGTTAAAATGTACATTCATGTTACACTTGCTTCAATCAACTTGCTTCATTTTGATCCTTGATCACTACTTCTTTTTTACATGATTGCTTTATTTTCAGTTTATATTTTTCCCTGCAACTTGGAGGGGATGTATTTACCATTATATTGTGCGTTTTGGTGGTTTTCTTATTCTGAAGAGCACTACTTGCTCGTATACTTAATGCTCATATTATATGTCAATTTCCTGCTATAACTGGATATTCGCTCAAATCGCATAATTCTGTGTCATATAATTGGAAATTCTATCCACTTCCATATGTGTTGTATATAATGATCTAAGATTGTAGCTACAGTTGCTTTTGTTCACTGTAAATCTAACTTTTTCGCTGATGGGTATTAGTCTTGGGCTTTACTTGGTGTACATAATTTTTTGTACATCAAGGTATCCTACACTCACATAGGATGGGGCTCACTCGCATATTTTATTTGAGTGGACCCCACTAAATGTGAGTGTATGGATACCTTAATGTACAAAAATTTATGTACACCAAAAATAATCCATTAGTCTTATTTATTATACTTTTTGAGGAAATATTTGATCACTCACCAGTGTTAGCTTGACTGTCATCATGATATGATAAACAGATAAAACCATTCTGTTGGAGTCAAGAACTTCAGGCTTTTTGATTACTTTCTGAGCCTATAACAAGTCTTCAAGTTCTCTCTCTTTGTTAATTTCAATGGAGCTGTTGATGAGTGCTCGGGTAAAGATCAGCCCAATGCTTTCTTGTCATTGCAAGCAGCAAAACTCTAATTTTGTTCCTACATTCAGTCCAAGAGTTACGAAGAGGGTGTTTGTTGGCCCAGTTGGAATCATGAATAATCCCAAATCATTCAATTCAATAGCTGGTTCAGTACAGCCACTAGAGGCATCAGCAGTGGACTGTTTTGACAACACATTACCATCCAAAGGTTAAAAACGCAATGCCATCTATAATTTATCCAAATTTTCAGTAACCCTTTTGTAGGAGGTGCTTTTACAGCTATGACAGATAAGGGCATTATATAACGCTCTTGCAACTATTAGGTTTGATTTTGGATTTTAATGTGTCATAGACTTAGATCAGTATGATTAAGTTTGATGTGGTGTTCAGATCTGGAATAATTACTAGTGTTCAGATCTGGAATAATTTGGTGTAAAATTTATTACTGTGGATTTCTACCATACTTGTGTTGCTGATAGGATGTTTCTTTAATTTTGTAAGATGTCCTTGAGATATGGAGAAATGCCGATGCTGTATGCTTTGATGTGGATAGTACAGTGTGCTTGGATGAGGGCATTGATGAACTTGCAGAGTATTGTGGAGCTGGAAAGGCAGTTGCAGAGTGGACTGCTAGGTCTATTGATATTTTGTTTGGTACAATTATATGGTTGTTCTTGTTGCTAAGAATTTTTATTTAATATTAGTGTGTTGTCTTTGCTAGGGCAATGAGTGGCTCCATTCCTTTTGAGGAAGCTCTGGCTGCCAGATTATCTCTATTCAACCCTTCGCTCTCCCAGGTGCAAGATTTCCTTGAGAAGAGGCCTCCAAGGTACAAATCTTTTTTTGGTAACAAAACATGTTTTTGGCCATTTATTGTTTTGTTTTGGAAACATCCTGAGGGTAATTTGGACAAGAAATATCAGCATATAATCAAATATCACCTTCTTTGTCAAGATTTTGAAGGACATTATCAATAAAATTCCTGGCGAATGAGATATGTTGTATTCCTTTAGTATCTGTTTGAATGCATGGAAGACAAATATTTAAATGATGGATAAAAAAATAGTCATCAACTTGTGTGAAATTTATTAGAATAGGATTGTTTCTATGATTACTTTTAGGATTTTAGTTGCTTTGGTCATAATCAAATTATTTTTGCAAACTTTTGAGTTCTCTAATTTTTCTCGTTTTCAAGAATTTCAATTCTTCTTCCACACCACGTTAGGATTTCACTTGTGCTGAAATCCTTGTTCTTGGCCCATCCTTCCCCGACTGTTTAAAAATGAGAACCAGATGGAAAAGAATATTTTCTAAGAAAAAGCTATAATCTAATATGCGAATTATTACTGTCAAATGAAAGCGAGTCAGATTTTAAATACTGAGGTGAAAATCATATTTGAAATTCTTTTCAAGCAATGTTTTAAAATCCGGTCTAGTCATTGACCCGAAAAGTCGAAGGTCGAGGGTCAAAGAGGTTCAATTGGAATCGACGGTGGTAAGATATTATTGAATAAATACAAAAATATATATATGACCATGTAGAATGTGAAATATTTTACTTATTTTTTAGATATAATTATTTTATACTTGTTATTTTTTAATAATCATTAGATAAATAAGTACAAAAATATATTTGAGAGTATATAAAATACTAAAATTTACCATTAAGATATAAAAACTAAAATACTATACTTTAATACTTATTTTGTAGATATATTAATTTTATTAAAATTTGTAAATTATAGCAGAGTGGGTCTACATAGGGCATTTTAATGTCTTCCTTAACTAATTGGTAATTGTAAGCTATTACACATCGGAGAAATCAACAAGCATGAGAGATGAGAAAGTCTATAAATTTGTTGAATCGGGCCATTAAGTGAGTTGAATAAATAATTTTTTATACTAAAATTTATCCTTTAAAGCCGGCCAAATCGGGACCGGTTCAATGGGTCTTTGTAAATCGGTTGGGTTGCCAGTTTTTTGGCTGATTTTTTTAATATAAGGTTTTTCCTATCTAGCTAGTTCGGATCTGGAGCCCATTCTCGAGTTGAGTGGGCCAGGCCGATTTTGATAACATTGATTTCAAGCCGTGTTTAGAAATGTATGTAAATGTAGAAAATCATAATGTAGATTTTAACTAATTTGCTAAGAAACGTCTTTTGATATCCTGTGGCTCCTTACTCTCCCCTCTTATAGGGAATGATCGGCACGTGTAATCCTGTGTACTATTTACTTTGTTTTTGTGTACATGGTTGTCTTATTTTCTTTCATTATGCAGAATTTCTTCTGGAATTGACACATTGGTTAAGAAGTTGAAGGACAAGAATACAGATGTGTATTTGATCTCTGGAGGCTTTCGTCAAATGATAAACGTATGTTGCTTTACTTTGGAATGGGCAACTTATTTGAGATTAATTGTCTATTTTGTGCTCCGGGAAATCGTATTAGGCAATTTTTTCGTATTTTCTTTTACACTGCAATATCTTGCTGATATTGGTTTGAAGATTTTAAGAAACTTATTGGCATATAATGTCGTTCAGCAATAGATTTAAAATCCTTTTTATTACAGGAATTACTTCTCTCCACGCAGTTGTTATTGCTGCATTCTCACTTTCTAGATCATCAATTAAAGTGTGTGCATAATATTAGATCATGGATTAAAAAGTTACCTTTATTTTATTTTTTTAAAGCTTAGCCAAACACCATTTTGAGGAATTGCAAACCATGACGTAGTATTATGCAGTGAAGAACTTTTTAAAACTATACTTCTTATCATATTAATATTTGTAAATCATGCCAGAATGATGGAGGAGATGCGTACAATTTATAGAGTCGTTTATGGATGATATATATTGTACATGCAGTTCATAATTGGAGCTAATAATTTTGAATAATTATTTGTAGCCCGTGGCAGCAATCCTTGGTATACCACTCGAAAACATATATGCCAATCAGCTTTTATTTGGAAGCTCTGGGGAGTTCTTGGGGTTTGATATTAAGGAGCCAACCTCAAGAAGCGGAGGGAAAGCAACCGCAGTTCAACTGATAAGGAAGGTAAGTTAAATGTCTGCTTGTTTTATCCTCATTCCACAAGATATGTCCCAAATGTATAAACTTTAGCTTATTGTTTCATTTTTCCAGGCTCAAGGATACAAGTGTGTGGTCATGATTGGAGATGGTGCAACTGATCTTGAGGTGAGAGACAACATTCGGCTTCTTTTTGGGCCCGTTTGGCACATCTTTGAAAAGCTAAAAGAAGTTTTGAGACCCATTGCTTTTGTACCCATTTGATTAATATTATAGAAGACTAAAAGTACTTCTAATCAGATAAACTTTTAAAGTCACATGGCTTCTTCCAAAAACATTTTTGGAAGAGGAAGCTCTTCAAGAAATTAGTTTTCAAACACCAATTAAGGTAGCTTTCTTGAAAGTTCTTCCAGAAGCCTGCCAAATGGGCCCTTTTGTCAGATTTTGGCCGGCCATTGTTATTTTCGTCGGATATGACAGAGTTTTGCACTAACAGAAACATTGTTCTCTTTTTCTTATCCTAGGCTCGTCAGCCGGGAGGTGCTGATTTGTTTATCTGCTACGGGGGAGTCCAACTTCGAGAGAGTGTTGCAGCTAAAGCTGATTGGCTGGTGTTCAATTTTAAGGACTTGATTAATACATTGGATTAGTGAGCAGCCATGTTTTTATGTTGCATTTCATTATTTGTTGGATGCCTAAGTGCGCCACATGTTACATTTTTATTCTTGTCTTGTGGCATTTGGGTTTGTGTACTTTGTCATGTTTGCAATAATTTGTTGGGTTTTTTCCCCTATTTATACGTTATCGCACAAGTTTTGTTTTGCCATTACAGTGTTTTCGCAGAGTCTTAAATGAGATTTACAATCTAGCCTTAAAAGCAGACTCCAATAATGCGCATAGACGATAAAAACATTTAAGTACTCGTGTTTTTGTAAATTAATAGTAAATGACGGATTTAGAATTCAACTCCAGAGGGTGCATAGGCCTTGTGTGATGTAGGTAAAAGTTAATTTTAGAAGATTTTGATAAAAGTTAATAAGTCTCCGTTTGGCTTTCATTCTTTTCAAATTTTAATGATTGGAATAGTGTTTTTTTGAAAAATGTGTGGTTGAAAAAAAATTAAAAGTTCTTTATTTGAATATAATATTATTTTATGTAAGATTATGTAGTTGGAAATAAGAGAGAAAAAAGAATAAGAATGGGGATCAAACGGGAAAATGTGATTGAAAAATTGATAAAAATTGTGAGCTCGATGATCTGTAATTAAAATTAATTTTTGATTTTAATTTTAAATTTGATTTTTAGCAAAAATTTAAGTCTCATTGAATAGGGGCTAATTTAACAATTATTTTTTCAACTATTAAAAAAAATAAGCAATAAATTTTTTTTTAATTAAGTAAAATTATTAAAAATTACTCTTCTTCAAAAAGAAAAGGTAAAATAGAAGGATCAATGATAAGGAGTACTTTTTAAAATGACCATGTCAATATTGTCATTTTTCACTTTGATCAAAAAAATTTTTACCATTCACCACAATGGTCTTTTCATGCGGAAAAAACAAAATTACCCTTACAACAACAAAACTATGGTATTGCTTTAAAGGATAATCGCAGCAAAAACACCAAACCTTTTAAATACTAGCAGACTTTCTCAAAATATTTGATTTGTTGCAACCGCTATCTCTAACCTTTTTCAAATATTACAGGTAAGGCCTCAATGGATGGAAAACATTCAATTTACCGTTATTTGACCAAAAAATTGAGTTTGATTTTTCACGAAGGCAAAATAGTAACTTCCTATTTACCAAATTAAATGATTACATAATTAATTAATTTAAAAACTGAAAAAGAGGGGAACGGGGGGGGTTAAAACCAGTATCTTCTTCCCCAACCTACCCCGGTCCAGCCCTATGCAATCATTTCTGAACACTCATTTTTCGCCACCTCCTCAGTTGTCGCAGCTGTCGAAGTCCTTAACCCTAACTTTAATTCCCAACACACAACATGGCTCCCAATCTCCCAACTTTAGCTTTATCACTGCCACCAGACCTTTAAGTCACAACCTTCATCCTCCTCCTACTCCATACACTCCATATCACCCCTATAGCTTCTCATTCATTGAGGAAGTGACGGCTGAACATCGATGATGGAAGCGTCGCCTCTGCATTGAGCTCCCTTTCTATGCCCTTCGCCCTTACCCCGCTTCCCACTTATCTCACATCAATAACCCTGACAAGCCTCAACTCCTGGACTTCAGCTTTGCTCATGTTAGCCCCTATTTTAATCTCTACAACCGTGTCCAATCGCTCATCCGAGATGGAGACCTTGACCTCGACCCCGCGTCCTATGTCGCCCGCCAGTTCGTCTTCCAATCAATCCACCCTATGGTCTTTACTTGCAATGCCATCATCATTGCCATGTATCGTGCGAAGCGATACGAGGATGCTACAGCCCTCTTCCAGTGCTTCCAAGGACAAGGCTTCGACAACCCCTAGCGACACCTACGGTGGTTGGGATTGGGGCTGGGTAGGTTGGGGAAGTGATTGGAGGAAGAAGATACTGGTTTTTTCCCCCCCTTTTTTTCATTTTTTAATTTAATTAATTTATTATGTTATTATTTAATTTGGTAAATAAAAAGTTATCATTTTGCCCTTTTATAAAAATATTAAAAATATGGTCAAACATAATTTTTTAGTTAACTAATTGGAAATTGGATTCTATCTATTGGAGTCTCACTTGCAACATTTAAAAAGGTTAGCGGTGATAGTTGCAATAAATCAAAAGTTTGAAAAAAGTCTGCTAACGTTTGAAAGGTTTGTAACCTCTGTTGCAATTATCCCTTGTTTTAGAAGACAATAATATACTTTTAAATTACAAAGAATTTCAAACATTTTCCACTCATAATTTTAAAACGAAGCCACTTTCTTTGTCTGTTTACTTTAACACAGATAAAAATTGTTTCATTTTTTATTTGTTTCAACCTTGAAATCCCATAAATTTATTGAATGCTCAACAAAAAAAAATTGTTTCTAGCCATCATTTAGAATCGGTAAGCATATTTACGTATTTTTAATTTCGTTTTTGTAGAATTAGTAAATTATTTTAATCTTTAAATCATATTTTTACGTAAGCAGATAAATTTTACAATCTTAAACAAATCTATAAGTTCTTTAAGCAAAAATGAAAAAAAAAAAAAATTCATCTGCATGGACTAACTGTAGACTGGGAACAGTCAGTTCGCTTTCTTTTTTTAAGTAAAAACAATAAAATAAAAAAATTTGCTTTCTTTTTTTATTATTTATTTGAAATTTATTTTGTACTTTTTTGAAAAATTTTGGAGCATAGCTACAATCTTTTTCTTTATTTTTTTTATTTAAATAGGAAGGTATATTCGTTATTTTATAGCGTTTAATTGAGAAAATTGATGAAAATGACAATTTTTGCAATATAATGTGAAAATAGAGGTGAAAATGCTAAAAAATGAAAGTCATATATGATTTTGCAAAATAATATTGAAAGGTAGAAATGTTTTATACTAATTTCTTGTTTAATAATTTATTTGGATTCATTTGCAATTTTTTTTAAAAAATTGAAGGTATAATGGCAATTTGTTCTTTAATTTTTTATTTTATTTTATTTAAATAGGAGGATATATTTGTCATTTCACATTTTTTTATTGAAAAATTGGATAAAAATGCCAAAAAAAAAATAAAATGTAAGGATTACCCTATATTTCATTATAAATGAAGTTCTGTTTTATTGCTTGCCCATTAGTTTCTATAACAGAGCACAATCACATGAAATCATCTGTGAATTCATGAAATTAAAGAAATTAGCAGCAGGAATATTTAAGAATTGTGTCCCTTTCTAACCTTGAAATGGGCATACAGCATGATTTCTTACCTTCCAGTAACGCCGATCTTTGGACATCTTGCAAAATGCAAACATTATTATGTAAGAAATCTTCGACATTTATGTTCAATTGGCTAGATATTTGAAAATCAGTCCACTCCTTGATTTATTATCAGCTTTAATTTTTTGTAGATAATACTGTTCAATAGTTTTCTGTGTATTAACCATGTTCATGGTATGCTTTGCATTTTGGCATTAATCATTAGGGTTATACTAAAAGTAAAATGATGGGTAAGTCGGTCTCTGATTAATTGTTTGATATTATCTCATGCCCTTTTGCTGAGCTACTTGTTGCCATGAATTCTGATCTACGACTGGTATTTATTTATCAGGCATTGGAATGCAAAAAAAAATCATGATTATGAGGTGCTACATGATTCGAACTTGGTTAAAATTTGTTCAAAAGGGACTATTTTCTGTCTTGTGCAGTACTCTTTTAGGCATTATTTCATCCTTTATACTTTCCTTATTCTGTCTGCATCCATTAGGTTGAAGTGTCATTCGTGGTTTCAATATTTAGGGTCAAAACACTTTCTTAATTATTGATATATGGATTTTCCATTGATCTCTTTTTATGCTATTCTACCCTTCTTTTCACTTCAATATGTTCTTTCTACCTGTCGTGCTCTCTCTACATGTGCGTACAAGGACCAGTTCCTCTTTCATCATCTTTCAATTTTGCAGCTAGAGTTGGCTAACTATTTGTATGATAGTATGCAATCAGTACCCAATGATGGCCTGACACCTTCACAAACTGTGGTTTTGTTATTTCAATGTGGAAGAAATTCACCCTACGGATCTTGCAACCTTTCTTGACCAACAGGTACATATATATCCTTCTTGGCTAGCTGATTTGGCACTTTTTCGTTCTTCATTCTTCAAATGTTATGATAAAGGAATAGGAGAAGTTAGCCCAAGAACAATGTAATAAGGAGGTTCGATGCTATCACGATCTACGTCCCCTGTTACCAAGCTCTCCATCACGAGCAAGACCTTTTTCGCTATTGATTGACTTATGGTGCAATCCAACTCTTACAACGCTTTCAGTGACTTACAAGCAAGGAGCACCGATCTTTTTACAATCGTTGAACTTTACGGGACTTCAACACGACCCACAATTCAATCAAAAGTAAGTTTTACAAAAAGGAATCTTCTCCCACAATAAAGATATATTCAAAGTTGAGTATAATGGAGAGAGATAAGCTAACACTTTAATGAATGACAATAAGTAAAGTTTAAGTGTTAGGTTTGACAAATCTTTGATCAATGACTTTCAAAAGTAAACTCAATCAAAAGTTTTTCAAAAGTGAATGAATTGATAAAGATAAATAAGGAGTAAAGAGTGAAAGTTTGAAGTATCTCAATTTAATGCTCTTGGAAGTGATAATTATTAATGCAAGAGGTTGGGGTATTTATAGAGTCCAAAACGTTAAAAAAATCTGAATTTGCAGATGACTCGTCCGATCGACCGCCTCTTATCCAGAAGACCAATATAGCCGTTTGTACAGTAAAAATCAGAAGTCAGAACGGTCAAATTTCGGACCGTTGGAGGAGTCCGATCGATCGCCTCTCATGGCCGGTCGATCGGTCCGGTCGACCGCCTCTCTGGGCAGTTGACCGCACCGGTAGTGCGGTCTTTTCACGTTTTGGCCTCGTTTATTTCGATTTGAAAGTTTTGAAGTGTATGGACTTTTGGAGAATATTTTTAACTAAATTTTCATAATAAAAATATCTTTAAAATTCATATATTATTTTTAAAAGTTATTTTCATGTTTGATCAAAAAGGTTGCATTCGAATTATCTTAGTGCACAAAAATTATTTTTAATACATAGTAAGATTTTGAGCTTAACTACTTTTTGCCAAATATCAAAGTATTAGTACCTTTACATTTTTCCTAAGAAATCAAGTCTTTACTCCGAAGTATGCCTCGTCTTGATCTTTCATTGATGTCATCTCTCATACTCTTAATCTTGATATTTTTTAACATATATCTCTTGAACTTTTTGTCTCGAATGATTTGACTTGAATACATGGCTTCTATTTTGATCTTCATTTGAAGTCTGATAATACATAATTAATTTGAACATTGAACTATCATTACTAAAATGAATTTGTTAGAAATAAAAATAATCTTGTTTGTTATGATCAAAACATTGAGGATTAAGTCGACCATATGTCAACAGTTACTATTTAGCAACTTCAGGTTCAGGAAGGTGGAGGTTTAGAGAAAATTGCAGCACAAGCCCCCAACCTATTGTGGTTGTAGCAACTTAGTCCTTAAACCTTTAAAAATTGGACATTCTTATTCTTAACCTTGCAGCATAATATGGCTATTAGATCCGGCCACCACTGTGCTCAACCTCTCCACCGTTATCTAGGAATCAACGCAAGTTCGTATGCAAGCCTCCACTTCTACAACGCGAAAGAGGATGTCGATGACTTCATCTGGGGGCCTCAAGGATACAATCCGCTTTTTTACATCTTTGAAGTGATGATTGTGAGAAAGAAAAAAGAGGGGTGACGGCGAAATTCTGTTGAGACTCTACCTATTGTGTTATCTTCATGATTTTTTGGTTGTCTGTATGTGATGTACACAAGTGTCTTAAAATTTAAAATGAAGTGTAGCATAGAGAAGTATGACTTCTGAAGATTGATGTGATGTACAATTTTTATCATTCATTAATTATTTACTGAGGAAGATGGGTTACCAATATATTTTTTGTCACGACAATTTTCTTAGATTTTGTGATATCATTCGTTATTTTCTTAATTAGCGCGGTTAGTTTTCAAAAATGGGTTTATGTCATTTAGAACATTTAAGTCGGACATGTGAGTTGCACGTGAAAAGTGTGTTAACTTATGTGAAACTTTTTCCAGTATATAATATGTTTAAAAACCCAATTATTTATTAATTTCACAAATAGTAGTATCATTTTGTACAAAGTTGTTGTTATAATAATTCTTATTGTCATCTTTGATTCGTAAATAACTATATATATATATATATATATATTATTGGCGGATAATTTATTGAGATATAAAAAATTAGAGTGTGTTTGATTGACATGAAATATATAACTTAGAAAAGAAAATATTTTCCTTGTTTTGAGGAAAATGTAAACCACCTCCACCCAAGCAAAATATTTTCCTTAAAATCAAGGAAAATTAGGCATATTTTTAAAAGTTAAAAAATATTTTCCATGGAAAAAAATAGTAATCAAACACTCCAAATAGAAATTTGGGTGGAAAATTGATATTTTCCATGGAAAATAAAATGTAATCAAACACACCCTTAATGATACTGAGGGGAATATATCTTGAGTTTAAATTTTAAATCGACTTATAAGGTAGCCTTTGTTTGATGTCCATTAAAAATAGTTTTTTTTTTTTTGGGGGGGG